>NW_016107474.1:2632143-2633622 GCF_001604975.1 Cebus imitator | reverse complement strand
TAGTAGAGACGGGGTTTCACTATGTTGACTAGGATGGTCTCGATCTCTTGACCTCGTGATCCACCCGCCTCGGCCTCCCAAAGTGCTGGGATTACAGGCTTGAGCCACCGCGCCCGGCCACCTTGGGATTTTTTAAGTTGAAGAAACACAGTTGTTTGTCCTGTAACTGGAGTTTGCAGTTTACGTCCCTGTACTGGGCTTTGAAAATCCTCGTTCCTAGCATTTTCCATAAATTAGGAGGCAGATCGGTCCACAGGCCTGGCCCCATTCTTACCTGCCTCTTAGGCCTGGGGATCCAGAATGCATGGCAGGGAGCTGGGGTGAAGGTGGAGAGCAATGGAGAAAGGACAGGAAGCATGGGATGGGGTGGTTCAGAGTGCTCTGCTCAGGCCTACCTGGCTGCTTTGTCTCACCACGGCAGACTAGAAGTGGGATGTGGGCAGGGGCACTGGGAGAGGCAGTGGCCAGTTAGGAAGCACCTCTGAAGGGAGGCAGCTGGGCATTTGGGGTAGGAGGGAGGAGCCTGTGTTCAGTCCCACAAGAAGATGGGTGGGAAACATTCAAGAAGTATTTTAGAAAAAAACCTCCCCAAAATGGCTAAAATGGGAACTGAGGGCTGAGCAAGGTGCTCAGTTACCTGGAAGGTTTGTTTTGGTGGGAAGAAGAGTGCCCCGTGGGTGCAGGGCAAATAGTGCTCCAGCCCCTGCAGCAGTTCTTGTGGGCACATCCTGGCAAGGCCCTTTGAAATGGTGCACACACACACACCCCCTCTGCATATGGTCTCTGCTTCTGCCAAATCACAGCTCAAAAGGCTCACAATGAAAATGTAGGTAATAGGCCTGGGGCCTCAGGTGGATGGCCTTGAAGCCCCCAGGAGACCATACCTGTGAGAGTTTCACTGTCTGCCCAGGGTCCTGAGAGCCCAAATGAAGCCCTGGACCCAGCAGGTGCCTGAAATCCCAGCAGTCTCAGGTCCCTGAGGATCACCCAGTGTATACCTGGTTACCCCTTTGAAGTGCCTTTCCTGGGTAACATCATAAATGACCAAAAACTGGGGTAGTGTTGGGGTGGCCACTTTCCAGAAGGGTGTCGTGCTACATCGTATCACATCTGCTGCTGCTGTGGAAAGTGCATGCATGACTCATAAAATTAAGGTATTTGGAGTTTTAAAATCTGGCCCATTTCTTCTTATTGAGGAGATGTATAAACTCGACTGTCGGGCCGGGCACGGTGGCTCAAGCCTGTAATCCCAGCACTTTGGGAGGCCGAGGTGGGTGGATCCACGAGGTCAAGAGATTGAGACCATCCTGGTCAACACGGTGAAACCCCGTCTCTACTAAAAATACAAAACATTAGCTGGGCATGGCAGTGCATGCCTGTAATCCCAGCTACTCAGGAAGCTGAGGCAGGAGAATTGCCTGAACCCAGGAGGCGGAGGTTGCAGTGAGCTAAGATCGCGCCATTGCACTCCAGCCTGGT
>NW_016107474.1:2613851-2631658 GCF_001604975.1 Cebus imitator | reverse complement strand
AAAAAAAAACAAAAAAAAAAAACAAAACTCGACTGTCAGCTGGGGCCTATACGCAACATGTGGGATAAATCAAAGCAGTGTTAAGATCCCTAGATTGCTGGAGGAAAGTTGATTTCAAGACTCCAGGCCAGCACAGTGGCTCACACCTGTAATCTCAGCTACTCTGGAGGCTGAGGCAGGAGAAGTGAGACGGAGTCTTGCTTTGTCACCCAGGCTGGAGTGCAGTGGCGCGATTTCAGCTTACTGCAACCTCTGCCTCCTGGGTTCAAGCGATTCTCTGCCTCAGCCTCCCAAGTAGCTGGAATTACCAGCATAAGCCACCATGCCTGGCTAGTTTTTGAAGTTTTAGTAGAGACGGGGTTTCACTATCTTGGCCAGGCTGGTGTCGAACTCCTGACTTCATGCTCTGCTTGCTTCGGCCTCCCAAAGTGCTGGGATTACAGGCGTGAGGCACCGTTCCCGGCCAGCAAAATGTTTTATTTAAGTTTTCAAACCCATTTTTAACTTCTTTAAGGGAGGCAGTGTGTTAGGAAACACTTTGATCTTGACCAAAACAGCTTCCACATACTGGGGCCATGGGACTGACAGGGCCTTGTCTGGAGGAAGTAAAGTTCGGGGGAGGTTTGGGGAGTGGATCCTCACGTTCGTCCTGCAGCCCCTCCCATCTTCACTTCCTGGTCACCTCCGGGAACCCCTTGCCTGTGCTGCCTGAGACTCAGGATCTGGCCCACTGTTAGCCCTGAATCCGGTGGGTAGCAGTCTCTGGCTCTGCAGGGCATTCACCTGCTGAACTTTGTAAAATGTGGATGTCAGCCCTCAGAGTGCAGAGGTTCAGATCTGTGACTCCGAAGCCCAGCCAGGCACCTGTGTTTTAAGGAGATCCAGCAGGAGCATCTGTGTTGGCAGAGCCCATTAGCTCCCACCTTTCCATTTGTCCTGCCCCCACCCCTTGTCTTTGTATAGTCACTGGAGCCCCACCTGCTGTTCCCAATGTTTGTTGGTCTCATTCTCCAGATCTGTGATTTCTATGTGAAGTACAGGCTCTGGGCTAAGAGGCAGACACAAGGCCTTGTTCCTCTTCTTGAGGCACTGGACCCCCCAGGCAGGTCTGCCTATCTTATTCCACCTGCCACAGCTTCCAGAATTATCTCCTACAAACTTGGTTTTGATTACATATCTCCACTGCCCAAAGAACAAAGCCCCTGCAGTTGCAGCCAGCTCAGGCCTCACCTTCCCTACATCAGGTCCTCAGTTGACACAGCACCAGTAGGATGACTCTTGGCCTCCAGCTCTGCCCCTTACCGTCAGCTCGCGGCCTTCCTGACGCCTCTTCCCACCGCTTCACCATTGCTCATCCTGTCCAGCTCTGCTAGCATTTGGAGCACAGATAGATGCACGTTCAACTTTCTGGTGCTGCCCCTGCTGGGCTGCCTCATTGCCAGACATGAATGGGGTCAGGTGGTCTGGGCTGCCGCCTCCAGGTTTGTGTGTGGATGCCTTCGAGGAGGTTGGCCAAGAGACAAAAGTATCACGTCACTTTAGCAACACGAGATTACAGTCTTTTTTTGAGATTGTTTTGTTCCTTGTTCCCCAACTGCCCGATAAGAAAATTCTGGGCAGTGGTTATCAGTCACCTCCCCATCAACAGGGGCTACAGGGAAGTGGTGTGTACAGAGGCTCCCTGACCCCCCTCCCCCCCGAGACACACAGGGCCCCTCTCTGGGGACAAGCCTTGCCTCTGAAAAATGCAGGTGGTTAAGCCATTTATCAAAAGGGTAATAAGGTAGTTTTTGTTTATTGTTCGATGATAAAATATATGAATTTCTACTTTTAAAAAAAACTTTCCTTTTCCCCAACTAAAATACATTCTTCTTAAACGGTAGGGGGCGGTACCCAAAGGAAACGCTACAAAAGAATACATGGAGAGCCTGCAGCTGAAGCCCGGGGAGGTGATCTACAAGTGCCCCAAGTGCTGCTGTATTAAACCTGAGCGTGCCCACCACTGCAGGTACGGCCCCAGCACCTGTCGGCATTCACAGGCTGGCCCTTCAGCGTCTCTTTCTTGTTTTGAGATTGTTTTGTTCCTTGTTCCCCAACTGCCCGATAAGAAAATTCTGGGCAGTGGTTATCAGTCACCTCTCCATCAACAGGGGCTACAGGGAAGTGGTGTGTACAGAGGCTCCCTGACCCCCCTCCCCCCCGAGACACACAGGGCCCCTTTGTTACTCACAGGGAGCTGAGTAACGGGCCAGTGCCCTAGAGTCTTTTTGGGAGCTGAGAACCAGTATGGGCTTGGGATCCCCTCCTTCCCTAGGGATTCGCTGTGGCATGACAGCCAGAGGAGGCGCTGAGGTTCCCGCCTCTGTTCCTGGCACACATGCCAGGGGCTAGCACATGTGTGCTCACAGCCCTGGGCACATCCTGTGTGGGGCCAGGAGAAGGGCTCAGAACCTTCCCCTCACTCCTGCTCTGGGGTTCTCCAGCCAGCAGAAGGGCTGTGTGCATTCGGTTTTCTTCTCACCTAGGGTGGTGGTGCACTGCAGAGGCTAGGCGCTTTTGGACGTGCTCTTTATTTTTTTAAATTTTATTTGGTGTGCTCTCAAACACCAGTTACTGTATTTTTAAAAACCCATAGTTCAGTTATCTGCCTGGCTCATGTAACCTTCCTGGCCCTCACGCCTCACCCCTGCTGGTCTTGGTTGCATGTTATCTGCTTCCCCCAGATGTGCCAGTTCCTGACTCCTTTGCCTGCTCCTGGAGGCCCGACCGTCGATTTCACTTGCTGAAGTGTGAAAGTCTGGGGGTATTTCTCCATTCCTTGAAATAGTGCCACACATCCCTGTACTGGGAAACTGCTGGGGTGTGGTTACACCTAGACAGTACCTTCTCCCAAGGGTCGTGCCCTGCTCGGATAAGCTGGGTGCCATTGAGGACCTCCAGTGGAAGGAAACAGACAGAGGGGATGCTGACTGCTTTATGGCTGGAGTGAAAGCTTTAACAGATTCATATCTACATAGTTTGGCCACAAAGTGAAGAAAGACGAAATGGTATCAGGGAGTAGATGGCTGATTGTCTTGAGCTGGGGTGACGCTGGATGGGCTGAGGTTTGTTTCTGGGGCGGTAGGAATGTTTTTTTTTGTTTGTTTTTTTCTGAGACAGAGTCTTGCTCTGTTGCGCAGGTTCAAGTGATACTTCTCTCTCAGCCTCCTGCATAGCTGGGATTACAGGCACGCACCACCACGCCCAGCTAATTTTTTGTATTTTAGTAGAGACAGGGTTTCACCATATTGGCCAGGCTGGTGTTGAACTCCTGACCTTGTGATCTGCCTGCCTCAGCCTCCTAAAGTGCAGGGGTTACAGGTGTGAGCCACCGTGCCCAGCCGAATGTTCTAAAATTAGATGTTGATGGTCTCACAACTCCAGATAGAATAAAAATCATTGAGTTGTACAATGCAAATGAGTAAACTTTTATGATATATAATTTTTTTTTTTTTTTTTTTTTGAGACGGAGTTTCGCTTTTTTTTGACACGGAGTTTTGCTGTGACGCGATCTTGGCTCATTGCAAACTCTGCCTCTTGGGCTCAAGTGCCTCTTGTGCCTCAGCCTCCCTAGTAGCTGGGATTACTGGCGCCCGCCACCACGCCCAGCTGATTTTTGTATTTTAGTAGAGATGGGGTTTTGCCACTTTGGCCAGGCTGGTTTTGAACTCCTTACTTTAGGTAATCCACCTCCCTTATCTCTCAAAGTGCTGGGATTACAGGTATGAGCCACCTCGCCCAGCCTATGGTATATAAATTATATACTTCAGTATATCTGATTAACAAGATAAAATGGGAATGTTTTGGAAGTCAGGTGCTGTGGAGGTCAGGCAGGGAACCCAGGTCAATGAGTAGAAGCCGACCCTATGATAGCAAGTCTGCCTGGAGCAAACCTGATGCCATAGATGCCTGCTTGATGTCATTAATTGGTACATGCTATTACTAAAAAGTAACTGATATCCAATCAGTTATTTAAAATTGGACATACAGCGTATTTTCGGCGAAAGTAAATTACAGCTGGAAAAACGAGATGACTTAAAGCATGGGTATATGGTTGCATGATTCAAGGTGAATATACCTATTCATCAGTGAATATGGGTTAAAGTGGTAGGAATTATTTGAAGAAACGAAGAATGTTTCTTTCCCTAAAGGTAAAAATTCAATTTTTGTTTCTTATTGAAATAGAGTTGTAACTTGTAAGCTTGCAAAATTGGGAACATTATTGCTAGGTGTCCATGATCCAGTTTTATGGGGGGGAGAGTGAAAACTCGTGAAGTGTGGCTCAGCGTGGTCTTCCGCCTCATCCCGTTGGCCCATTGACTGTTTTCCTTAGGAAACAGGAGACATTTAATTAAAATGATAAACCCTAAAGGAATATAGTGAGTGCGTATGATTGTTTCATATGGTGTATTAGGATATGTGTTCTGATTTCCTCCACCTTTGATTTTATTTGGTTGTGTCACTCTGGTTTCCTCAGAGCATGGAATACTGAAAATCAATCTTTTCTTTTCAGTATTTGCAAAAGATGTATTCGGAAAATGGATCATCACTGCCCGTGGGTGAACAATTGTGTAGGAGAAAAGAATCAAAGATTTTTTGTGCTCTTCACTGTAAGTAAAAATACTTTTGTAGTGACTTAAATTGAACTTGACATTCTGTAACTGCATCTTGCCTGGAGCAGGGAAATGTGTACCAACGTCAGACCAGCTTCTCTCCATCCTTTTCTCCAGGATTCACATTATAATACTGTAGGCAGTAGTCCCAATACATAAATATGTTGCTTGTATTATTTTAGGTCTTCACTGTAGTTTCATTCTCTCCCAGATGTCCTCAATCACTATTGTTTATTAATAATAAGAATAGGAATCTTCCTAAACTATGTTAGAGCTTATTTCCCTATTTGTTTATTTTGAGATGGAGTTTTGCTCTTGTTGCCCAGGCTGGAGTGCAACGGCGTGATATCAGCTTACCGCAGCCTCAGCCTCCTGAGTAGCTGGAATCACAGGCAGGCACCACCACGCCCATCTGGTTTTATATTTTTAGTAGAGATAGGGTTTCTCCATGTTTGTCAGGCTGGTCTGGAACTCCCTACCTCAGGTGATCCACCTGCCTTGGCCTCCCCATGTGCTGGGATTACAGGCATGAGCCACTATGCCTGGCCATTTTTTTTTTTTTTTTTTTTTTTTTTCCCCAATAGACGGGGTTTTGCCATGTTGCCCAGACTGGTCTCAAACTCCTGAGCTCAAGCGATTTCCCTACCTTGGCCTCCCAAAGTGCTGGGATTACAGGTGTGAGCCACCATGCCCAGCTGTATTTTTTAATAAAATTATTCTACTTGGTGTTATATGATCTTGGATAGGAAAATGTCAACTACTGCAATTTAATCCTTCCCTTATTTTTCCCTGACAAATAAGATGGAAGTATAAATGTGATGCTTGATCAACCTTTGCTCCTAGAAAGATGTGATTGTTTCTGTTACTGACTGGCCAGGCGCGGTGTCTTGTGCCTGCGCTTTGGGAGGCCAAGGCGGGCAGATCACTCGAGGTCAGTAGTTCCAGACTAGCCTGGCCAACATGGTGAAACCCCGTTTCTACTAAAAATGCAAAACAATTAGCCAGGTGTGGTGGTGCGTGCCTGTAATCCCAGCTACTTGGGAGGCTGAGGCAATAGAATTGCTTGAACCCAGGAGGTGGAGGTTGCAGTGAGCTGAGACCACACCACTGCATTCCAGCCTGGGCGACAGAGGGAGACTCTGTTTCTAAAAAAATAATGTAAAAAAGTATCTAAGCAGTCTCACCCTTGTTGTAGATGTATATAGCTCTGTCTTCAGTCCACGCTCTGATCCTCTGTGGGTTGCAGTTCATCTCCTGCGTCCGAGGGCAGTGGACTGGTAAGTTCCCTTGTCCTGCGTCATTCCTGGCCTTGCATGCTGTTACTGGGTGAAAGGGGAACGCTTTAAAGGAAGAACCAGGTTTCTAATTTTCAAGGGAATCATTGTGGTTATTTTAGGAATTGAATTTTAAAGAATTTAGTTAAGTTTTAACACCACCATTTTGCTAGTGTATTGAGACTGGAGGGAAATTGCTGTTGTTTTCCCCAAAGCTTGTGTCTGTCTGTCTTCTGGTCAGCTAGCTCGCCATTGTTCAAAGCAGGCTTTGCATTGTCCCTGTGAGTACCGACCCTAAGCAGGTGTCGTGAAAACAAGCGCTCATTGTCTTACCTGAGATACGCAGAGAGGTCTGGACAGGCTCATCCCATCCCAGGGAACGTGGGGAGTGGACTCCTGTGGGCACTGCTCACAAGTACGGGTGCACACAACCCTTCTGGTCTGGCCTCAGTTGCTATTTAATACACAAATACAATGTCAGTGGAAACCTCAGAAAACACAGAACCTTTGAAGCCACTGGCCGGGAAGTGGTGGTGTGAATTTTTGCTTGGAAGGGTGACCCTCCTCTGCTCCTTGGAGAACAGTGAATGCGCCCATTTAGAAACAGCTCCTCCCCGCTGGAAGCTGGCCGGGGACTGGCCCTAGTGGGTTCTTCTCTGAACCAAACATTGTGCCACTCTGGGTGTTCAGGGCCAGTTATAACCAGCTTCCTCTTGTTCACAGAATGCAGTGATTTTTCACCTCCAATAACTGTAATCCTGTTGATCTTCCTGTGCCTTGAGGGTCTTCTGTTTTTCACTTTCACTGCAGTTATGTTTGGCACCCAGATCCACTCCATATGCAATGATGAGACGGTAAGTTTTGTTCTCAGCTGCGTGTACGTAATACGTGGTCGAAGGTTGAGTAAATGGAAGTCCTGATGTTAACAGCAGGTGCCTGTGGACCTACTCGGGAGAGTAATGGGGCGGTCTTGATAGCTTCAGCCTTTCCTGTGTTTGCTGTTGCTTTCATTCTGCGTGGTGCATAGTTCTAGTCTTAATTTGATTTGCGAGTCAGCAGAGGCAGGCAGACTCCCAGCTCCCAGCGCAGTCAGTGAATTTCAGGGAATTGACTGCTTTCGGGGCCTGGCTCTGCAGGCCTAGAGCGGTGCTCAGTAAATGTTTGTACACAGTAACTGACAGGTGCAAAATGTTGGTGCTTGGCTGGGACGGCCATGTGGCAGTCTGGGCTGGCCAGATGGCTGCAGCCAGGGCTGTGCTCACAGAGGCCATGGATGGGCGTCTGGATTGGGGTGGAGCTGGGAGGGAGAGTTCCACACTGTGCTTGAACACCGTGCGATTCTCAGGCTCCATGGGGTCTGCTGAGCTTCCTGGAGCCGCTGCCACTTGCTCTTCTTTCTGCTTCCAGGAAATTGAGCGATTGAAAAGTGAGAAGCCCACGTGGGAGCGGAGGCTGCGATGGGAAGGGATGAAGTCCGTCTTTGGGGGTCCCCCCTCACTCCTCTGGATGAATCCCTTTGTTGGCTTTCGCTTTAGGCGACTGCCCACGAGACCCAGAAAAGGCAGCCCGGAGTTCTCAGTGTGAGGCCTGGTCCGACAGGCTGGAACTTGCTCACAGACTTCTGCTTATTTATTTGGGGTCTGAAGGAGATCAACAGCTCATCTGTGACCAACAGGGCAACTGGAACCTACACAGACCAACTGCTTGCAGCAAGCAGAGTTTTATATACTTCTAGTCACAGACGGCAGATTCTCCACACCGGAGAAGGCGCTCAGTCCCCACCTGTACAACGTCGGAAAGGTGCGTGGCCACGCAAAGAAGCCAAATGTCACGGCCTTCCTGCAGAGCTAGGATTTTTGTGAAGAATACTTTGCATTTTCTAAGAAGTCAGTGGGGTTATTACATGGGTTATTCAAATCCTGTGTACTGAGCTGCTGTTTCCAGTCATGAAGACAGCCAATCCAGTGAACCGGCGTTCTCCGAGCAGTCATTTCCGGGGGCTCCTGCTGACCCCCTCTCAGCAGTGCACTCCCCGGACCACAGCAGGGCGTTTCCATAGAAAGACGTTTTGGTCTCCATTAGCTTCTGATGCTTTGCACCGATGTTACAAAAGATCTGTGCACTGAACAGTGAAGGTGACTTCCAGCACACTTCCCGCTGCCCCGAAAGAGACGTCCTTTGACCCTCTCAGCAAGTTTGTGTGTGCGTGCGTCTGCGTGTGTGTGTGCGTGTGTGCATGTGTGTATCAAAATTGCCAGTGTTGTTGAGGCAGTGTAACATTTACCGGCTGTGTACAGCAAACAAGCTATTTTTTAGAAACCGACGTTTCAGGGAAGAGGGGGGAGCGGCCGCGGGGTCCTCTCCGTGGTTACTATGAATGTATTGCTACTGGAGGACATCTCGATCCAAAGAACAGTTGTTGCTGTGCGGTCCTTCATTGCCCTCCTGCTTTAATTTTTTAAAAAAAATCTTGAGTGCTTGAGGGCCTTGGAACTGATTTTTTTGTTCCAGCCAAATATAGCCGTGTCTAAATGGCTCCTGGGGAAGGGCAGAGCCGCAGCTCCCATTGGGCAGCTCCATGCTGTTGGTGTGTGGGGCAGGGGACGCATTCCAAGTGGAGAGGCAGGCCCCAGACCTTGGGCACCTCTGGGAAGGTGAGGGGACCATGAGGCAGCCAGCCCCTGTCAGGGGCGACTGTGCCACCACGCAGGCCGCGCTCAGGTGGGAATGGTCAGGATGGCGCCCTCCTGTTGCATTTTTTTGTTAGCTTTGATGTTTTCTCTACTCACCGCACAGGTGATAAAATAGGATCCTTCGTGTGGAGCTTAAATTTATGCCAGAAAGCCAACAGCTCCCCTCCGTGGGGACTTGCCTTAACCTTGCCTGGTTTGTACATTTTTTGACAGATGCATCCAGAAGCAATCTGACACAGTCCGAGGGTCTTCCTTTAAGCTTGCCCTCCATGCTGAGAGAAGTTGGCGTCTCCCTCCTGGGAACTGTTTGCCTTTCTGTTCATCTGTGAACTGTGTTTTGTTTTTAATTACTCTGTACCCCATCTGAATCAGGGCTTCTACCGCTGCTGATGCAAAGCCACAAAGGGACCTACCTGAGCCACCGTCCTAGCCAAGCGAGCAAGCCTGCGGGGGGTTTGGAAGTGGATGCGGTCACCGCGGAAGCGTGTGCGCCGGTAGGGGGAGAAGTGCGTCACAGTCAGAGGGACAAAGCATAGACCGTGCGTGATCCTGGAGACGCGAGTTTCCAGAGACTGTTTTGCATATTCATTTGCACATTGTTGTCTGGGTGGACATGTGTATGGGCTTCAGTGTGAGGCTTTTAATATGTATATCCTGTTATCAATAAAAAAATTATCCAAGTGGTTGAATCCTGTGAGACTTGGCAAGTGTGTGCAAATCAAGTATACTTGACTTTTCAACCTCTTCTTTCAATGTAACTTTTATATGAAATAAAGTAATCCATTGACAGTTCTCAAATGGTTTCCAAAGCGCCTGTTCTTCATGGATGGCAGTGTTTTCAGGGGGTAGCCTTTCCGTGGTTCATGGACCCAGCCCCAGGCTGTTAAGGTTGCTCCCAAGCAGTTTGCAAAACCTCTAAATGCTTTCATGCCCAAAACGAGTGACCCAGGCGTTCATGCACGACTTACCAGTGTTGCCCGCGGAGGACTGCTGCTCTGTGAGGGCCGCTGCTTGTTGAACATTTAATTTGACTCCCGTCATTTTTTGTTTGTTTGTTGTTTTGAGATGATGGAGTCTCGCTCTGTTACCCAGGCTGGCGTGCAGTGGCGTGATCTTGGGTCACCGCAACCTCACATTTCCTGGGTTCAAGCAATTCTCCTGCGTCCGCCTCCTGAGTAGCTGAGATTACAGGCACATGCCACCAGACCAGGCTGATTTTGGTATTTTTAGTAGAGATGGGGTTTCACCATGTTGGTCAGGCTGGTCTCGAACTCCTGACCACAGGTGATCCGCCCGCCTTGGCCTCCCAGAGTGCTGGGATTACAGGCGTGAGCCGTGCTCAGCCAACTCCCATCGTTTTAGTTCTTTTCATTGCACATTAAAATAAAAACAGTGTTTCAAAAATCTCTCTCCACAGTCCAGAATCTCAGGTACCTACAATTTGGTTTTAATTCATTGACCAGATTTGTCTAATATTTGCACTGTGAGGGAACCAAAATGCCCACTTACCTTCCAGAGGCCAGATGGTTGGTGTGTGCCACGGCCCTGCCTCGCGCATGCTGTGCCTTGGGGTGCCCGGTGACATTCCAGACATGCAGAAAAGGGAAGGAGACGAACCCAGAGGCGTGGACAGCAGCTCCAGCTTGTGTCTGTGGCTGTGCCAAATTTTGCTGCAATATTATTTGTATTCCTTAGATTAAGCAGGCTCATTATATAGAATTATGACGCTTATATTAAAACATAAATGTCCCCCAAATAGGAAAGTGGCTAAATCCCATTTTCTATACACATGAACTCAGCTTGGGTAAGAAAAGCAGGGAAAGTAGCTTGAGGGGTAGGTAGCCGGGGAGCTGCACAGAAAAAGCAGGATGCCCAGAGAAGAAGCGCAAGTGCCAGACGGGCGCGGTGGCTCACGCCTGTAATCCCAGCGCTTTGGGAGGCTGAGGTGGGTGGATCACAAGGTCAGGTGTTCAAGACCATCCTGGCCAACATGGTGAAACGCTGTCTCTACTAAAACAAAAAATTAGCTGGGCGCAGTGGCGCACGCCTGTAGTCCCAGATACTTGGGAGGCTGAGGGAGGGGAATCGTTTGAACCAGGGAGGTGGAGGTTGCAGTGAGCAGAGATCCTGCCACTGCATTCTAGCCTGGCAACATAGCAAGACTCCGTCTCACACACACACACAAATTGCAAGTGCCCTACAACGTCTCCTGAGTACCCTCCTCAAAACTGTGTTGTTCCTCATCCAGCTGCTAATTTTAGCCAAGACAACCTGAAGACACCAAGGGAAAGTAAGTTGTGACAGGCCTGTGGCTGGCTCTGGGAGCTGAAAGCTGAGCCAGTCTCTGAGTTATAAGAACGCGTGGCGCAGTGACCAGGACCGATGGGCCCCTGCAAGCAGCTTCCCAAAACAGCCAGCAAGTTTCCCAAGAAGGTTCTAGGCACAGCACATCTGCAGTCCAGAGAACTCCGGGTTTCCTGCCTGCTCTCCCCTCCCCATTCACCAAATGTACGTACGTCCTGCATTTCGTATACAATATAGTTTAGTTGTGATGACTGAATACTCTGCATCTAATCTAGATAGGGGCCTCTGATTTTTTTTTTTTTTTTGAGAGAGTCTCGCTCTGTTGGCAGGTGCCAGGCTGGAGTGCAGTGGCAGGATCTCAGCTCACTGCAACCTCAGCCTCCCAAGTAGCTGGGAGTACAGACACACACCACCATGCCCAGCTAATTTTTTTTTTTTTTAGTAGAGACGGGGTTTCACCATGTTGGCCAGGATGGTCTGGATCTCTTGACCTCATGATCCGCCCGCCTCAGCCTCCCAAAGTGCTGGGATTACAGGCATGAGTCACCGCGCTCAGCCTGGGGCCTCTGATTTGTCTAACCTTTTGCTTTTACAGAGGTGAAGCTGCCTCTTGTGCGTCCGTTCCCGCTGTCACCGAGTGCCTGCAGCCAAGCCAGCCTCTGCCACAGGCATCAACCTGCCACCACCCCATTCCCTGCTGAGATGACCTGGCTTCTCCAGGGTTGCTGGGTTCAGGGTGTGGCCTTTCTGTGCTTCCGGATCCTACCAGTGGTACAACATACTCCCTGGGAGCCTTACTCTTCAAGTCTCCAGTATTTTGGCCTTATTCTACCTCACCTTTGGTTGATGGCATAGGTAAATACTTTACACTCAGCCTGTGAGTGTATTTCACCATCTTCCGGCTCCCGGAGCAGCCGTGGAGAGCCCATACTCTCCTGCTCCCTGTGCTATGTGACTGAATCTTTGGGTGTTTTTTTTTTTTTTCAGACAGGGTCTTGCTCTGTGACCCAGGCTGGATCTAAGCCCAGGCTGCATGGAGTGCAGTGGCGTGATCTCAGCTCATTGCAACCTCCCCCTCCTGAACCGAAACAATTCTCATTCCTCAGCCTCCTGAGTGGCTGGGACTGCAGGCGCTTGTCACCACACCCAGATAACATTTTTGTATTTTTGGAAGAGACAGGGTTTCGCCATGTTGCCCACGCTGGTCTCGAACTCCTGACCTCAAGGGACCCACCCGCCTCGGCCTCCCGAAGTGCTGGGATTGTAAGTGTGAACCATCACCCCTGGCCCACACCCTCTCTTTAGTCCTTGGGCCTCAGCTCTCCCCTGGCTGTGCTGGTGCTCGGTAGAGCCTTTCCACCTGACACTTTCTGCTCCTAGCAGACGTCCCGTGTTATGCCTTCGGGCATCCTGTTTTCGCCATTTCCTTTCTTTCCTAACTTTAAAATTACATGTTGAACCATCTACAGTGATCCTCTAATTTTCTTATTGTACACTGTGTTTTCTGGAAAATCTTTTTACCTTTGCTTTAAAAAAATTTAAGATTGAGGTCTTGCTGTGTCCCTCAGGCTGGAGTGCAGGGGCAGGATCTCTGCTCATTGCAGCCACTGGCCTATGAAATTCAAGAGATTCTCCTGCCTCAGCCTCCTGAGTAGCTGGGATTACAGGCATGTGTCACCAAGCCCAGCTAATTTTTGTATTTTTTAGTAGAGATAGGGTTTCATTCACTATGTTGGCCAGGCTTGTCTTGAACTTCCGGCCTCAAGTAATCTGCCGGCTCAGGCCTCCCAGAGTGCTGGGATTACAGGTGTGAGCCACTGTGCCCCACCCAGCCTTGTCTTCTAGCTCTTCTACTGGATGTTTTCAAAACTTCACGCTATGGTTGTTTTAATTTCAAGAAGCTGTTTCTTTTCCTTCGCGGTTCTGGGGAAACAGCATCCTGGGTTTGTCTGCAGATACCCCACCATTCCCTGACTCTAAGGATGCTGGGGTTTTGTTGTGCGTGTCCCCTGCTTCCTGGGTGTTCTCTCCTCTGCCTATTCTCTGGCTCTCCTCCCAGAAGCTGTCCTCTGTGTACACTAGTCACTGTCTGGCAGGGCCGTTTGGGGGAGCCAGCTTTTCCAGGAGGAGCCCCCCATCTCCTGACTAGAGGATTGGCTGCTGGCTTTTCTTTTTTTTTTTTGGAGACGAAGTCTCACTCTGTAGTCCAGGCTGGAGGGCAGTGGCATGATTTCAGCTCCCCGCAGCCTCCATCTCCTGGATTCAAGTGATTGTCCTGCCTCAGCCTCCAGAGTAGCTGGGATTACAGGTGTGCACCACAGCACCTGGCTAATTTTTTGTATTTTTAGTAGAGATGGGGGTTTCACCATGTTGGCCAGGCTGGTCTTGCCTGACCTCAGTTAATCTGCCTGCCTCAGCCTCTCAAAGTGCTAGGATTATAGGTGTGAGCCACCACCCCTGGCAGCTGCTGGCTTTTCTGGGGCTCAGTAGACAAGGGCCCAGAAGCCTCGCTGGGCATTAACACACTGGCCCCTCTCTCCTTTTCTTCTCGAGCAGTGCTTGCTGTCCTTGACCCCGTGATCTTCCAGGAATAAGCTGCCGCTCTCTCTTGGGGCCCAGGGGTGGTGCCTAGGAGTCTGACCTCCTCCTCTGGAAAACTTTCCCATCCTTCGTATCCGGGAAGCACTTGTCAAGCTCTGGTCTTCCTTGGCACTCCCTCACGTCCCTGGGAGACAGTGTGACTGAGGTGGTCATTTCACAGGTGGGGAAATGGAAGCCAAGAAGCTTCCTGACATGCTGGCTGGGTGAGTAACAGCTGCCGTCTCCTGGTATACCAGCCGACCCTCAGGAGAATATTTCCCCAAATACTCATGACAGCCCTTGTTCATGGAAAACCTGCCTGTCCTGGGCTATGATTTCACATGCACCGTTTCCCTTAATTCTTGCAATCATCACCATCTCATAGTTGGAGAAACTGAGGCTGAGAGAGGTTGCTCAGGGACCCATAGGTGGCAAACAATGATCATATTATGTTTACAGTATCAACACTAGCTGCTTAATAATCACACCATTACTAATAATGTGAACTGTAACAGGGACTTCCAACTCACCTGGTCATCCAGAAGCACACAGCTCCACGGGGGCCAAGAGCTGCCACTTTGTGGATTTGCACACGTCACTGTGGGTGGCCACATGGGAGGTGGGTGCCAGGAGAGGGGCAAACCCTGCAGTGAGAGAAGGGGGAGGCACCTGAGCATGCGCCTGCATGATGGCCACCAGGGGGCGCCACAAGACAGCAAATGCCCACCCACTGCTCAGGCCGCGTCAAGTTCACCCACGGCTGGCTCCTCTTCTCAGTAGGTCCACAGTATTGACAGAGCCCTCTGCCCTCAATAGACACTAATTAGCTGGGTGCGGTAGCTCACGCCTGTACTCCTAACACGGGAGGCCAAGGCAGGTGGATCACTTGAGGTCAGGAGTTTGAGACCAGCCTGGCCAACATGGCAAAACCTCGTCTCTACTAAAAACACAAACATTAGCTGGACATGGTGGCTCATGTTTTTAATTCTAGAAACTCAGGAGGCTGAGGCAGGAGAGTCGCTTGAACCCGGAAGGCAGAGGCTGCAGTAAGCCAATGCCCTCCAGCCTGGGTGAACAGAGTGAGACTCAGTCTCGAAAAAAAAAAAAAAAAAGACACTCATAGATAAAATTAAATACGCAATTTGTAGACTGTGATTTCTGCTGTGAGTCTGGAGAATGGGATGTTCGCCATCAGGGTGGATACCGAGGAGGAGGAGTGGTCAGAGAGGGGCCCTGGGGGGAGGTGAAGGGGCTGCAGCTGTGGTTACTGTCCATGCAAAGGCCCTGGGGCAGGGAAGCCCTGGGTTTGTGGCAGTACACTCCTGTGGGCAGCTAGTTTTAGTCTCTGTAATGTCAATGTGGAGTCAGAACTGGTTAAGACCCCAGAAAGCTGGGGCTCTCAGCTGCAGAATTCATCCAGCTTTGCCTGCCAGGCTCGGAGAAGGCGCTGAGGGTTAACACCACACGGAGGGTCAGCAGGGTCACCAGGAGAGACACTGCTCTAAGCTAGTTTCTTAAGAGATGGGGTAGCTGTTCCCCCAAAGCGTAGGAGCAAAGCAAAATGTGGCTTTCTAAGAAAAGCGACTTCAAAGACCTTTCCCTCTTGGGTGTATTGTGAGGGCTTCTCAGGTGGGAACGCTGAGGTCAGCGGAGGAGGGGTGGAGGGGTCTGTGCATGGCCTTTCTTTGGCCTCTGTTGGGTGAGGCCCCACCATCCGCAGCACCAGGGAACACTTGCTTGCTGGGTGGCCTGGAAGGCTGGCCATGGACCAGCTCCATGGAAAGATTGTAAAGCCCCCACCTGCAGCCACCAGCACTGGGAAGCTCCCTGTTCTGACCAATCAGTGTTCCGCCCCTGGAGAAGCAGGGAGGGTGGAACTGTGGCTGGGTCCCTGGGGTCACAGCAGCACCTGCAGGGGCTCTTGGTTTATATAGCCAGGCAGAGCAACCCCACACAGACACACATGTGTGATTCAAGTGGCCCTGCTCCAGCCAGGCCAGAGATGAGCATCCAGGACTCTCCCTGCACCCCCTCCCCTCCTCTGGGCTCTGGGTGTGACCAGTGGGAGCTGGGAGGGTTTCCCTCCCTCAACACGTCCCTTCGCACGGTGGCTCATGCCTGTAATCCCAGCAGTTTGGGAGACAGAGGTTAGCAGATCACCTGAGGCCAGGAGTTTGAGACCAGCCTGGCCAACATGGCGAAACCCCATCTCTACTAAAAATGCAAAAACTAGCTACTCCCAGCTACTTGGGAGGCTTAGGCAGGGGAATCGCCTGAACCCAGAAGGCGGAGATTGTAGTGAGCCATCATGCCACTGCACTCCAGCCCGGGCGACAGCAAAACTCTGGAAAAAAAACAAACCAAAACAAAAGAAAATACAACATCCCTTCCTTTCCCACCCTCAGCCTCTGACTTCTCTACTAGAGCGTCACATCTAACTGGAGGAAGGCTCATACCGAGCTGCTACCAGGCCCCTGCACCTTAGTGTGAATGAACTTGCTGGTTTTCTTTAGAACAGTGGCTTCCAGCCCATTCCCCTCCCTGGACCAGGAGCATTGGCATCACTAGGAACTTGTTAGAAATGGAAATTCTCAGCCCTGCCCCACACCTCTCCCATCAGAAACTCTGATGGCCGCCCAGTGATATGTATTTTAACAACATGCTCCAAGTTGAGAATCAAAGCTCTGGGACCCAGGACTGCAAACAGTAGGGGATTCCTGAGTGGAAGGGAACAGGCTTTTCAAGCTCAGTGCAACCAGAAACCACCAAATCATCATCAGCTGGCTATTCAGGATCCCAGCACCAGGCTCAGCAGCTGCGAGGCCCGGAGCAGGTCACCTCCTGCCTCGGCATCTGTTTGCTTGTCTGTCAAATGACAACTTCTGCCTCATGCAGCTGCTGGGAGGATGAACAATAACGAATCCTGAAGGGTGAGAGGATGCTTGACACATAGTACATGCTCAAGAAATGATAAGTAGTGGCCGGGCGCGGTGGCTCACACCTATAGTCCCAGCACTTTGGGAAGGCGAGGTGGGTGGATCACCAGGTCAAGAGATGGAGACCATCCTGGTCAACATGGTGAAACCCCGTCTCTACTAAAAATACAAAAATTAGCTGGGTGTGGTGGCACACGCCTGTAGTCCCAGCTACTCGGGAGGTTGAGGTAGGGGAATTGCTTGAACCCAGGAGTTGGAGGTTGTGGTGATCTGTGATTGCGCCATTGCACTCCAGCCTGGGTAACAAGAGCGAAACTCCGTCTCAAAAAAAAGAAATGATAGGGACTATCATGGGATGGGCTGAGTAGGGGCCTGGCAGCCAGGCAGGGCGGCAAGGCAGACTCATGGAGAGAGGGTGGGAAGCCTGATTCCCTGCCCATCTTGTTTACCCTTTACTTGGTTTTTTGGGATAACATGGTGCTCGCAGTTAGGATGGTCTAGCAGTTTTTTGTGCGTTTTTTTAAAAAAGAAAACAAACAAAACATCACCGACCAAACAAAACCAAGTCCAGACTAAACATTTACAATCTCCCCAGAAAGCAGGAGGCCTGTGGGCTTTTAAAAGGCTGCAGCTCTTGTCTTTTACAACCACTAACATCTTGGTGTTTGTCTGGAGCTTTTCTCTCTGCCTGGAAGGACTTTTCCATCTGTCCTCCCTTCTCCCAGTAAACCCCAAGGAGGTGAGAGGTGGCGGTCTCCCTCCCGGGTGCTTGGACTGAGCACGCAGATGCTCCACCCCGGGTCATCTTGGGTTTAGACGGGCAGCTGGTAGCCGAGACCTGCATTTGCCTCCAATGGTGTTGACAAAATACCTTTAGTCAGTTGCTAAGAGCTACAAGTCAGGAGATTTCACCTTGAAATTCAGATTTACTGCTTCCCTGGGGCCCAATTCTTCTGGCCAAACTGGCTGGAGCCGAGGGCTGTGCCTGTGCACACACACCCAGGACAGCATTTCACTTTAAGAAAAATAATGCACTGAGGTAAAATTCACATGACTTAAGAGCAAGTAATTTAAACCCAACAAGCCAATGGCACTTAATGTCATATATTTGCAATCTTGTACAAGCTCCATCCTATCTAGTTCCAAAACACGTGAATCATTCCCGTACTCCTCCTCCCGCCTCCCCCGGGCCCGCCGCCACTCATCCACTCTCTATGAATCTGCGTTTTATGGATATTTCATCTCAATGGAATCTTGCAAAATGTGTCCTTCTGTGTCTGGCTTCTTTCACTCCGCATTACGCTTTCAGGTTCCACCCATGTGGCAGCGCATATCTAGACTTCCTTTTTTTTTTTTTTGAGACGGAGT
>NW_016107474.1:2608940-2613562 GCF_001604975.1 Cebus imitator | reverse complement strand
TTTTTTTGAGACGGAGTCTTGCTCTGTTGCCCCGGCTGGAGTGCAGTGGCATGATCTTGGCTCACTGCAACCTCCGACTCTCGGGTTCAAGCCATTCTCCTGCCTCAGTCTCCCGAGTAGCTGGGACTACAGGTGCGCACCACCACACCCAGCTAATTTTTGTATTTTTAGTAAACAGGGTTTCACCATATTGGCCAGGCTGGTCTTGAACTCCTGACCCCTTGATCCGCCCGCCTCAGCCCCCCAAAGTGCTGGGATTACATGCATGAGCCACTGCACCCAGCTGAAAAAAAGCTTTTGACTTTTCACTTTGAAATAATGTCAGACTTACAAAAGAGTTGCAAATGTAGAAGAGATTTCCTACGTACCCTTTATGCAGCATGCCCCCATTTTTTTAATCATCCAGCCCAAAATGTCAAGTGTCCCCAAATGCTAATGTCTCATCTAACCACTGGGCAATTATTTTTTTGAGATGGGTGTCTTGCTCTGTTGCCCAGGCTGGAGTGCAGTGGCGCGATCTCGGCTCACTGCAACCTCGGCCTTCCAGGTTCAAATGATTCTCCTGCCTCGGCCTCTTGAGTAGCTGGGACTATAGGCATGCACCACCATGTCCAGCTAATTTGTGTTGTGCTTTTTTTTGAGATGGAGTCTCACTCTGTCACCCAAGCTGCAGTGCAGTGGCACGACTATGGCTCACTGCAGCCTCCGCCTCCTGGGTTCAAGTGATTCTCCTACCTCAGCCTCCCGAGGAGTTGGGATTAGAGGCATGCACCACCACACCCAGCTAATTTTTGTATTTTGAGGTGGAATTTTGCCATGTTGGCCAGGCTGGTCTCGAACTCCTGACCTCAGGTGATCCTCCCACCTTGACCTCCCAAAGTGCTGGGATTACAGGTGTGAGTCACCGTGCCTGGCCTAACCCCTGGGAAATTATTGAAACTAGAAAGCTGGCACAGAGGCATCCCTGTCAACTTGCCCACAGCCTTTTCCAGATGTCACCGTTCTCCCTCGGTGCCCTTCTCCTGGGCTGGCTGCATTGTGTGTCTGTGACTGTGTGTGCAAGTGATTGCGCATGTGCATGATTGTGTGGGTGACTGTGTGCATGATTATGTGCACCTGATTGTGTGATTTTGTGCACGTGATTGTGTGAGATTGTGAGATTTTGTGTGCATGATTTTGTGTTTGTGTGCTTGTGTGTACGTGATCATGATTGTATGTGTCGTGTGTGATTGTGCATGACTGTGTGTGAATGTGTGATTGTATGTGACTGCGTGACTGCACGATTATATGTGTGCAATTGTGTGTGAATGCACGTATGTGATTGGTGCGTGATTGTGTGTTTGTGTGACTGTGTCTGTGATTGTATATGTAATTGTGTGTGGCACTTTGTGATTACGAAAGTGCAGTGTGCATCCATGCGTGGTTCTATATGTGATGTTGAGTGACCGTGTATGAGATGATTGTGTGCACATGGAATTGTGCATGGCTGTGTGTGTGGGTGCAGTCTGTTGTATGTGGGTGTGCTGGGAACCAGCCTGAATTCAGGTCTCTGAAGCTGTTTCCAAATTGCAGTGGGAGAAACCTTGGAGACATGGGGGGGGTGCCCAGACCCACGGAGGGTCGTGGCTTCCCGGTTCTTTCCCATCACTCAAAGGGGTGCGGGGCAGGGAAAGTGACCGTGACACCAGAAACAGCAGCGACAGCAGCTACCAACAGGCAACCCTTACCTCTTAGCTCTGCCAGCTCCCAGCCCGCTGCCCCTCATGCACCGACCCCTCACAGAAGCGCCAGGGAGTGGGAGCTGTGAGGGAAACCGAGGCAGGCTCTGCTTCAGAACCTGGACCCCATAAAGCCAGGCTCTTTGGGTTTTTTTTTTACTTCTATTGATTTGAAAACTAGTAATGTCATCTTTTGAGTGGGTGGTACCCATGCTGGGCCTAGACAGTCTAGGAGCGTGTTCAAGCTGCCAGTTGCGTGTGTGTGCATACACACACGTGTGCTCTCCGGTGTTTGTGCACTAATGGCGGCTACCATGCTTCTTCCCTTCGCTGTTCTGTGCGTCACAACATGGGAGATCGGTCCCTATCAGCAGTCACAGAGCTCTCTCCTTTCCTTTCCCCTCCGACGCGGCCACACCACACCTAATGGATGAGGTCAAGGCCCCCTTGGCTCTGTCACCCTGGGGGAGGCCAGCCCTGCCCACACTCAGCCTGGCCAAGCCCTGGACCTGGCACTGGCCCTGAAAAAGAGGTCAGAGATGTCCTGTGTTCTCCTGGCCACACCTCACAGGACAGCACCTTTTGGGCGCTTGGTTTCCACTCAATGCTGCATTTGTACTTTGCAGACTTGGAACAGACGCCTGTTAACTGCATGAATGAAAAAATGAATGGCTCCTTCTCACTCACTCTTCCAGGCCCGGCTCAGACTCCACTCTTGCAGGGAGCCTCCGTGGTCACCCCGGCCAGGGTTCGTTCCCATCCTCCAGGTCCCTAGGCCCCCACCCTCATACCAGAACTTAAGCCCCGGGTGTGTGGGCATGCAGCTGACAGGCATCTGTCCCTGCCCTAACCCTAACCCGGGCACGTGGCTGACAGGCGCTGCATCCGTCCCTGCCTCCAGGCTGGGTCCTCGTGGTGTCGCCTCCTAGCGTGGTGCACTGAATCAGCAGCAAGCGCGTGCCGGCACAGGGTGAGGGAATTCACGATGACCTGCTCCTCAGCCCCACACTGAAGCGCACTGAAGGCTCCAGATCCCACCGCGCCCTGTGAGGAGCGGGGAGAGCTCATCACCCCCATTCCAGGCAGGAAGCCCAGGCTCTGAGAGTTCAGCCTGTCTCTTGAGGCTGACCCCATCTCTCTGCTCTCTGCCCCACCCAAATCTTGCTCCCACCGTGTCATCAACAAAGTGACCTCCAGGTGCTAGGGGTGAGGATACAGGTCAGGGCAAGTGTGGGCTGGGAGGGTGGGCAACACCTCCTGGCATCCTGGGGCTCTCAGGAATGCCAGCGTGGAGGATGAGGAGCAGCGGGGAAGAAGGGGACCCTCCAGTGGGGCTTGACTGGAACATACACACTGAAAGTGCTGAGGCTGGGGGTTAACTAAGGTCCTTCAGCGACGGGGTGAAGAAACCGGAGAAAGAGCAGCCACCGAAGACCACCTGCCCACGCCCACCCCTCTCAGGGCTAGGGTGTTCTGGCCACAAAGTTGAGGGCATCCTTCATCCCTCCTCACCTCTCCTTGGGTAGAATGGGAGGGGGAAAGAACAGGCCCAGCCAGGGCAAAACTCTAAAGACAAGAAAAGGCTCCAGCAGAAGAGGAATGACTGGGCCGAGGGACCAGCCGCAGGGCAGACAGCGAGACGCGGGACGCACGCGGGACTGGCCGCCACCGGCGAAGGTGCATGGCGTCCGCCACCTGCTTTCCCTCCTCCTCCTCTGCGCTCCAAGGGGAGCTCTGCCTTTCCCAGGCTGGTTCCACCGCAGACAGAGCTGAGGAAGGGGCAGCTGGAGACAGGACCTAGAGAGGAAGGAGGAGACGTGCGAGGAAGCTGTCCTTTATGGCGGAGAACCCCATTCTAGATGAGGCCACCAGGAAACGAGCAGAAGTGGATAGAGGAAGCTCCTTCCCCTAAGCAAAGCGAAGGCTGGGGGAGGCGAGGGAGAGAGGCAGAGATGAGGGCTGGATGTCGGGGGCAGTTCTAGGCGACTGAAGGAAGGTTCTTGAACCAGTGCAGGATCCAGGAGGAGCAGGATGAAAGGAAGCAGGATTTCAAGACACGTAATTGTGGGTTACGAAGTGGATTTCTTTCAGTGTTCTAGAGGCATGCTAGTCAAACCCTAGATTCTTTTCTAACCATTTTTAGTGGCTGGACTGTGCTTGTCTGTGACTCTCTCTAGCCTGAGCTGTCTGCAACGCTGGCTCATGTTAGGGCTACATCTGTAAAGCCTGTCACTACGAGCAAATTGTTAGGAAATTGTCTGTCTCTACCAGGCAGACATGAGCAAGGCAAGGGAGTCCCCCCTCTTCAAGGAATATCAGGCGACCAGCAGGCGATGGGCAGGCAGTTGCTAAACTGTCTCTCTAAAATAATAATAGGCAGCAGCCGGCGCCAGGGAAAAGCAACCTCCCAAGAGATAAAAACATCTGGAGGCTAAGCTCACATCTGTAATCCCAGCACTTTGGGAGGCTGAGGTGAGAGGATCATCTGAGATCAGGGGTTTGAGACCAGCCTGGCCAACATGGTGAAACCCCACCTCTACTAAAAATACAAAAATTATCCAGGTGTGGTGGTACATGCCTGTAATCCCAGCTATTCAGGAGGCTGAGGCACGAGAATCTCCTGAACTCAGGAGGTGGAGGTTGCAGCGAGCCAAGATCGTGCCACTGCACTCCAGCCTGGGCAACAGGGTGAGACTGAAAAAATGAAAAGAAAAGACAGACAAGAAAAGAGAAAATAAAGAAAAGAAAGAGAAAGAAAGGAAGAAGGGAAGAAAGGGGGGAGGGGAGGGGAAGGGAAGGGAGGGGAGAGGAAAAGAAGGAAAGGGAAAGAGAAAGGGGGATAAGAAAGAAAAGAAAAGAAAGAAAGAGAAGGACCCCCTGCTGGCTTTTCCTGCCTTCTTCTTG
>NW_016107474.1:2563302-2608755 GCF_001604975.1 Cebus imitator | reverse complement strand
GCGGGCAGGGCCATCTGGAAGACACCTACAGCTGGCGATCAGCAGCTTCCTGGTAAGAGTGCAGGAGAGGGGCCAGGGGGCTCAAGCATGCACACAAGAGGCAGAATGGTGGTGCTGAATGAGTGGGAAGCTGTCCTTCCTCTAGGAGCAGCCCTCGCTGGCTCCAGTCACCTGAGGTGAGCAAACTTCCTGCACTGCAGCCCCTTCTAAGTGCTGACAGGCCACTGCGCATGCAGACAGCCCACCCCAAGGAAAAATCCAGAACCATGCCAACCTACAAAACCATGCCAGCCTACAAAACCATGCCACCTACAAAACCCCAAGGCAGAGGTTCAGCAGAGCACTTGCGTCTCTCAACGTCGCTGGCTTGACTGGCCCTCCTTCCAAGTGGACTTCATTCGCGCTAAAGCTTTTGAATGAACCTTCACTCCTGCGCTAACGCGTGGCCTCTCAGCTGTGCCCCCTCCGACAAATTCCTTCTTCCAAAGAGGCAAGACATGAGTTGCTGCAGACCCATACGGATTCGCTGCTGCTAACAAAATAATTTAATCCTCACCACAGCTCAGAGGTTGAGGTGACCATTATCCCTCCTCAAAGATAGGGAAACTGAGGCACAAAGAGGTCATGTGAGCTCCCAAGGTCACAGCTAGAAGGAGCTGAGACAGCAAAACCCAGGTCTTCCTACCTCCAAATCTCACCCCTTGTCTCAGTGCGGCCGTCCCCGGGGAAGGAGCCTGTGCCATGGAATTACCTCTTTTTCAGAGTTTAGTATTTCAGGTCACATCTGAGTGAGGCCTGCTGTTTCCTCTGAAAAGTCTGGCCTGACCTTAGGCCACTGCTGACTGGTCGCTGGCACAGTCCCCTGTTGGCGGTGATGGGCTCGGGGGAGGCTGCTCTGGGCAGGACTGAATGGAAACTCAGATAACTCAACAATTCTTGTTTATCTTTGTGGTACAAATATACAAGACCATTTCAAGATATAAACTATGAAAATGCCTAGTGCTGGCATGGACGTGGGGAAATGAACACTGCTGCTCTGTGTTGCTGGAGGTTTAAATCTGTATGGCCTCTGGAAGGCATGTTTTTTTTTGTTTTTTTCCTGAGACAGGGTCTCCCTGTGTTGCCCAGACTGAAGTGCAGTGGTGCAATCGTGGCTGACGGCAGCTTAGGCCTCCTGGGCTCTGCAGGGCACTGTGGCACTCAGCCAGAGGTCTTAGAAATGCAAAGCCTTTCACTCAGCCTTTAGGAACACAGTTTAAGAAAAGAGTCCCATCTAATTGGCATCCACGCATTGATTCCCTCAGGGTCAGGCCGCTGTGTGCTCAATGGCATTCAAGTCCAATTAAGAAAGGTGTATTCTTCCCTGAACTGCTTTTGCTTCCCCACACATAGGAAAGCATCTGGACTATTTAGAAAAATAGCCTTAGCCGGGAGCGGAGGCTCATGCCTGTAATCCCAACACTTTGGGAAGCCGAGGCAGGTGGATCACGAAGTCAGGAGTTCAAGACCAGCCTGGCCAAGATGGTGAAACCCCGTCTCCACTAAAAATATAAAAATTAGTCAGGCATGGTGGCAGGTGCCTGTAGTCCCAGCTACTCAGGAGGCTGAGGTAGGGAACTGCTTGAACCCAGGAGGCAGAGGTTGCAATGAGCCGAGATCACATCATTGCACTCCAGCCTGGGCGACCGAGTGAGATTCTGTCTCAAAAAAAAAAAAAAAAAAAAAGCCTCTGATTATGCACGGAAGTTTCTATTTTGTGAGTTGGCTTCCCACTGTTAAAGCCTCAGAGTTTTCAATGTAGAGGCCTTCAGGATTTGCCAGTCCAACATTTCCCAAAGTGTCTTCCATGGGAAGCTATAGGCTGCATGGAAATGGGGGCTTTCATGATGGAACAAGCTTGGGAAAATGGAACGTTTACTTCCCTGCAGGACTTCTCAGAGCCTTTGCTCTATGATGGCCATTACCAGACTCCACAAAGCACATGGAGGATGTGGTGTTTTGCACCCATGTTCAGCCACTGGATTCGTTTCCTGTGGCTGCTGTTACAAAAGACCACAAACCGCGTGACTTAGACAACAGAACTTTCCTCTCCCACGTCCTGGGAGCCAGAGGTCTGACGCCAAGTTATCGGCAGGGCTGCGCTCCCTCCGGGGACCCCTCCTTGCCCCTCCAGCTTCTGGTGGTGGCGATAACCCTTCGTGTTCTGTGGCTTGGGGCTGCATGTTCCAAACGCAGCCTCTGCTTTCACCCCCCTCCTTTCTGCGTGTCTCCCCAAACTCCTCCTTCTACTTTCTTATAAGGAGACAGGTGACTGAGTTCAGAGCCTATCTGGGTAACGCAGAGCCGGCTCCTCCTCTTGGGTTGTTTAAAGTAATCCCGTCTTTTGCCATATTGCGTAAACACAGGTTCTAGGGATTAGAATGGGGACATATTTAGGGGCCACCACTCAGCGCCCTGTAGCTGTCATCCTTTTTGGGTGTCGCATGTCACGGGTGGATGCCCCAAGGAACACCTGAAGAGAAACAGCTCGAGTCCAACCTTCTGCTTTGCAGACAGAGAAACTGACGCCTGCAGTGAGGAAGGGATTTGACGAAGTTCCAGAATGTGTCTGCATCGGAGCCGGGTCCCACCCCTCCGTCAGCTGACCACACAGACTCCTCGCTGAGTGTGTGAGGGGCCCATGCAGGATGGCACCCGGGCTGCGCAGTCGTGGTTGCCACCTCCACTGGGCAGCCCCAGGGACCACCACACCACCACCCCCACGATGCTTGGGCATCTATCCCAGGATGGCCCACAGCCTTTGCACTGGCCTCCAACGCCCCCCTGCCCAGAGTCACCCCAGCACTCCACTCCAGGAGCCCCACACTCCTTTCACCCCAAATACACTGCCCCTCCTGCCATGCCTGCAGGATGGGCCTAGCTTCTCTGTCATTGTGGGTGTCAAATAGCAGGGACTGTCAGCGGAAGGAATTTCCCCTCCCGGGACCTCAGTGTCCTCTTCTGGAATACCGGCTCTAAGGGTGTGAAGGTGGCTTCAGGTCTCATGGGCATGGCTGGGTGGTGCCATCCTGGCCCCAGGCAGCTCTGCAGATGTTCTCTGCAGGGCCTTCCCAGCAGCGGGTGTGTGCTGAGGTGTTCCAGGGAGGGCCAGGGTGGCCATACCTGGTCTGACCTGAGCCCATCCTGGGTGGGGACACTGAGCGGGTCCTGCCAACAGGCAACAGTGCAGGAGTGTGGTCTGCGTGGAGTAGAGGAGGTGGCCTGGGTGGGGAGGCCTTTGTGGGTTTTGGTAGCTGCATGTCCCAGGCTGGGCCAAGCCACTGGGCTCATTGAGTCCTGCGGGCACAACCTCAGGCCCAGAGCCTGCTTCTGATTCAACAGGGCTGAGGCTGAAAAAGGACCATGTTGCCCAGGCCAAAGTCACCCGCCAGCCCGCTGGGCTGCAGCATCCCTTCCCAAGCTGGCCACGCCACAGGTTACAAAGCCAGAGTGAACCATCCTCATCTGGGCTTGAAAATTCCTTGTGGACCTCTCCCTTTTACTGGGAATTCATAGGACTCGTTCCAATGTCTGGGCAAGGAGGAGGCTGACCTGCTTCCATGTACCTCGTGGAACTGGGTGGCGTAAGCTATGGCTGTAAACTGGGCTCCTTCCTGTCCTTGCAGGGGGCCCTGGGCAAGGGCTGCTATCAGCACCTCAGTTTCCCCATCTGTAACATGGGACATGACATCCCTATACCTCTCAGCCTGGGGAGGCTCCTGGATGGGGGTGGGACGGAGGGGACTCTGAGCCCTCCCCTTCTCCTTTCCATCCCTTCCTGCCTCAACCAGAGCAACTCAGGTTGGTCTTCCAAGTAAAAGTTCACTTGAAAATGTGTCCAGAGGCTAACAGATGTGCGAAGAACCCGTGACCAGGAGTCCAAGATCTCACGGCCCTGACATCCAGTCCAGGGACCCTTGGGTTGCTGTCAGACAGCAGAGAGAAGGGAGGCCTGGGACCACCCCACTTCCTTCCCAGCCTTCCAGGAGCTAATCTTATTCTAGTCACGTTATGCTGGCAGAGCTGCCAATCACAGGGCCCCACCCCTGGATGTGCATCTGACCCAGGCCTGGCCAATGATAGGGCTCCTACCCAGTGGCCACCGTAATAGTTCCCAGGGCTAGGCACATGACCACACCCAGCCAATCAGAGTCCTTCCCTGGGTGTTTCTATTCTGAAACAGGGGGAGATGCCTATTCAGAACTTTTGCACCAAGGTAAACAGACCTAAGCCAGGTGCCTGCATCACGTTTCCCACTGCTGGGAGAAAAATCTGCCCACTTGGGGAGAAAATGAGGTCCCTGCAGAGCAGCCAAGACAGGAACAGATGATGAGAATGTGTGTTCTCAGCACTAAGGTCCCAGTTTCAGCCTTCGTGGCCCCCAGCATGGCCCTGGGGCTAAAACTTTCTCTGTTTTGAGTTTCTGTCACTGACAACCATGGAGTCCTGCTTGACCCAGGACCACCGGGAAAGGTAAGGAAGTCTTCTTCAGCAGCCAAGTCCCCAAAGGGGTTTTCGAGCTTCTGGAGGGCAAATGTAAATAAGGACTTTTCTATTTACTTATTTATTCTGTAGTATCTAATGCAGGTTGGGGCACCCCACCCATGCTGGATAGGCCGATAGGGGGAGGGGAGGGGGCATAGCAAGGAGGTGGAACCAGTTCATATGGAACTTGGCAACTGGCCAAGAGTGACCCTCACTCCAAACTACAGGGGGATTGGAAGACCCTAAGGGCATAACCCCTTACCCAGAGGCACACACCGGGCCTTTGAGGCAGAACCTGACCCAGAATCCAGTTCTCTCGACTCCAAAGCCCATGTCTGCAGGCTTTTGAATTTCATAGAAGTTCAGACGCAGCTTTTGAGAATGATCAGCAGACAGAGACCTGAAGCCGTCCCTGACCACCGGTCCTTCCAAAAAATGACAGCTTAGCCCCCAACAAGGAAGGTCATAATCTGGGAATACAGGCCAGTTCTTGAATTGGGATTTGTCAAGGGACATCTGATTTTCTTGTGTTTCCTCAAAGCATCGACTAGCGGGCAATGGTGACAGTGAAGAGAATGTGTCTGCGTCAGAGCCGGGTCCTCCCCCTCCGTTAGCTGACCGCACAGCAGCGGTCCCATGCAGGATCGCACCAGGGCTGTGCCATCGCGGTTCCCACCTCCACTGGGCAGCTCCAGGGACCACAACACTGCCACCACCGTGATGCCAGGCTCGGGGATCTCTCCTCAGGAGGGTGAGACACAAGAATCCGACATCAGCAAGACACAAGAAAATCGGGCCTCTCTCAGTAAGCTCTGCTCACCGCCAGCGATGCTTGGCGTTTTCACTGCAACCCTGCCTCCATCTCACATGACCTTCTCCCCATGTTTGTGTCTAAATCTCCCTTTTCAAATTTGAGATGAAGTCTCTCTGTCACCCAGGTTGGAGTACAGTGGCATGATCTCAGCTCACTGCAAACTCTGCCTCCCGGGTTTAAGTGATTTTCATGTCTCCTGAGTAACTAGAATTACAGGCTTGCACCACCATGCCCAGATACTTTTTGTATTTTTAGTAAAGACAGGGTTTCACCATGTTGGCCAGGCTGATTTCGAACTCCTGGCATCAAGCAATCTGCCCACCTCAGCCTCCCAAAGTGGTGGGATTACCGGTGTGGGCCACCACGTCCAGCCAATTTCCTTCTTCCTGGAGTGCAATGGCGTGATCTCGCCACACTGCAACCTCTGCCTCCCAGGTTCAAGCCATTCTCCTGCCTCAGCCTCCCAAGTAGCTGGGATTACAGGTGTGCATCATCACACCTGGCTAATTTTTGTAGTTTTAGTAGAGACGGGGTTTCACCAAGTTGGCCAGGCTGGTGTCGAACTCCTGGCCTCAAGTGATCCCCCCACCTTAGACTCCCAAAGTGCTGGGATTCCAGGTGTGAGCCACCACACCCGGCCCAGTTTCCTTCTGCTTATAGGACATCAGTCACTGGATTAAGCTCCAACCTACCCCAGTATGACCTCATCTTAATTCCATCTGCAAAGACTCGATTTCCAAACAGGGTCACATTCATGGGTTTTAGGGGTTAGGACTTAAACCTGTCTTCTAGGGGCACAATTCCACCTGCTAGAATGGGTCAGCATTATGGCAGCCAGCAAAGCGTGAGACAGACAGAGGCAAGGAGCCATTCCCTCCTAGGCTGGGAGTGCCGCTGGGGACCCCTGGGCCATTCCACTTTTCCTGGCAGCCGTAGGCTCCACATTTCTTTTCCAAGGAGCGGCTGGCCTGCGGTTGGCCAAGCCAGACCGGAACACAGTGGTTTAGGGCCAGGCCAGTACCAAAGCTCCCTGGGGAGGAAGCCCAGAGTCCCAGCCCCAGTCCAGGAAATGTGCCCTGCCAAGAGAGGAGGAAGAGCACGAATTCACAGCGAGAGCAATCTGCATCTTTGCCTTTTGGAAGCAGAGCGCAGGAGGGTTTGGCCTTGATTGGAGGCTCCAGGGCACCTGCCATGCCGCAGGTGCTGACATGCAGCAGCCACCAGCACGACCTGACCCCCAGTGCCCAGGCAGGGACCACAGTGGCTCCCAGGTGGCTGGTGCTGTAGGGACCCGAGGGAGCTCTGCCAACCCAAACAATGCATTTTCCAGAGAGGTGTGTGGACTGACCTGAGGTCACACAGTGATCAGTCAGGGCCAGCGTGAATGGCCGGGGCCCCAAGCACAGTCCTGCCAATGAGAGCCTCTTAGCCTTTTACTCACTAAGAGGGCACAGGGAAGGGCAGGTAGGTAGTTTTTGCCCATGGGAACCCAGGGCTGATTTTAAGATAAGAGAGTCTTGCTCTGTCACCCAGGCTGGAGTGCAGTGATACCATCTCGGCTCGCTGCAGCCTTGACCTCCCCGGCTAAAGCGATTCTTCCACCTCAGCCTCCCAAGTAGCTGGGACCACAGGTGAGCACCACCCTGTCTTTGTAGAGATGGACTCTGGCTATGTTGCCCAGGCTGCTCTCGGACTCCCAGCCTCAAGCAGTCTTCCTGCCTTGGCCTCCCAAAGTGCTGGGATTACAGCATGAGCCCCCGTGCCCGGCCAGGGTTGATTGTGTAATAGTTTTGTAGGGGCAATCAGAAGGAAACTGTCATCCAATTAGTGGTCAGACTGGAGCTGCGACACCGGATGTCTGGGAAAATGGGCAAGAAGACCGACATTGCTTGTACCCCTGCTGCGTGCTGACACCTCACACACAGGACATCACCAAGCCCCAGGCCTCTCCCCTGAGAGACAGCGCGGCGCACACCTCACCTGTAGGCAGCCGGAGGCCCAGGCAGCTTGGAGTGAGCCCGGAGTTCCCGTCCCTGCTCCGGTCCCCGAGGGGTGTCAGTTCATCTCACACAGCCTCAGTTTCCCCACCTGTAAATTGGGGATCCCAGGCCCAGTCTCACAGGTGGTCACGAGGATTAGGAATCACATCCCAGAAATTGCCACATAGGCGCGCTCAAGAAAGGTGAGGGGTGGATTTTCCACGGCTTCTGTAACAAATGCCCACGGACTTAGCAGCTTAAATCACATCTGTCATTGACAGTTCTGCAGGTCACAAACCCAGCCTGGGTCTCACTGGGCTTAGGTCAAGGTTGACAGGGCCGCTTCCTTCTGGGGGCTCTGGGGAGAATCTGTTTCCCTGCCTTTTCCAGCGTCCAGAGGTCACTGGCATCCCGAGGCTCCCAGCCTCTTCCTGCACCTTCAGGGCCGGCAATATGGAGCCTCAGCTGCTGCTTTGGTGGTCACAACTCCCTCTGATCACAGCTTGGAAAGGTTCTCTGATTAAGGATGCGTGCTACTCGATTAGGTCCACCTGGACCTAATCCCCATTGCAAGGTTAACGTTCAGCCCACCTGCAAAGTTAGTTTTCCCTCGTCAGGTAGCAGGCACAGGTGTAGGGAATTGGATCGAGCTGACTCGCCGGACTCATCTGGCCACAGGTGAGCTGAGTTGAATTCTGTACCCCAAAGGAGGCCTGGGCTGGTCTCTGGCGGTTCTTTTTGGAAGAAGAAGATTGTGCTAAAACCAGCTTATTCTAGGACCATTTCCCATCTTTCTGCTGTTTTTGACTCTTTTCAAAGAGGCCCTGTCTAGCCAAGGAGACTGGATCACATCTGCCAAACCTTTGCTTCAAAATAAACCCTACTAGGAAATTTCCATGGGACTGGAAATTTCTTCCCCCACGGACCTTTTCTTCCCCCACAGACCTGCTTGAAGTTCAAAACCTGGCAGGCTTCTGTACAAAAGGGCCCGGTTGTTCCTCAGCCCAGAGCAGGGTTTCTGTTGTCTGTGTGGCTCTGTCTGCTTTCGCCGTCTCCATCTCTCTACCCGGTGGGGCCATAGCAAAACGGTCACCTCCGTCACCTGCCCCGTGTCCCTCTCAAGCCGCGTCCTTGCTCAACAGCACCTTTCTGTCCTCAGGGCCCCATCTTGCACGTGTCCCCTGCCTGATTTCCACCATGTCAGCTCATGTGTGGCTCTGGGGATTCCAGGAAAGCCTGGCTTTCAAGACCACTGGCTCATCAAAGACAAAAAAAAAAAAAAAAAACTCTTAAAAATCTACTTTGATGATCAAAGCTGAGTATGGACTCCTCTGTCCTTGTGCTCTTCCCTGAGCAAGAAGCCTCATTTCAGGGCCTAGCTGTGATAGGAGGAGAGGCGCTGACGGCGCTGGGGGCCCCCAAAAGAAGCCTGCGGAGCGATTTCATAACAACCTTTGCCTCTAGACGTCAAGCCGGCAGCCAGCAAGCGCAGTCTGTTCATGGGACAGCCCTCTCCAGGCATCTCTAGGCTCATATGTGCAGCTCAGCGCCGGGGCTCTCTGGAAGGACAAAAGACACCAGCAACGTGGAAGGGAAATGGGGCTTTGGGATGACAGCCAGACTCGGTTTCCTGACCCTTTTGCACTGTGACACTGGGCATGTGTCTGAGAGCCTTTTACTGAAGGAGGAAAAATTCCTTCTCTTGTCTCTTTCCAGAAAAGGTTAAGTGGCTCATTCATCTTGTCTGAAATGAAGAAAACAGCTGATGGCGGTCTTTTGCTGGCAGGCTGTACTTTGGGAAGTCCCCAGGCCATGGCTGATAACAAGCCTGTGACCTGTCATGCAGTCTCCAGCAGAATCAGGCCACAGGCATGTGTGGGAGGCCCTGGCCATGGGGACCCCTCTGTCTGGCTGGTGGAGCTGATCTCCCTTCCCCGATGAGGATGCTGGGGCATCGCTCTCATGGCCTGTCTGCCCCTTGGCTGGGTGGCTGCCTGAGAAGTGAACCACACATATCCTCGTCGGAGGCCTGAGATTCACCAGCCCTGCACGAAGATTAAGGGGATCAGGATTCCACCCGCTTCCCTTGCTCAACCTCTGAGGTCAGGCCCAGGCCAGGCACCCGCTGGAGAAAAGCCAGGCTAGCCCGACCTTGTGCCGTCTGGGTCTGCTCCACGCAGCGCTGGCCCGTCTGTCTTGTGTCTCCTGGAGAGCATGACTTGGTGGTGTGCCATCTCAGATGCCTCCTGCCAGCTGGAGACTTTGTTATTGCCTTTTGTGAGTGGTGTCCACCCAGCATTAATGGGCGGGCAATCTCTGAAGGACGGCAAGGAAGGCTTAGAGCCAAGCCCAGGACCTGCTGGGGAGCAGTATCTCCAGCCTGGAGCTGCCCACGTATGTTAAATGCCATTCCCTAAAAGTCCACCAGAGGGCACCACCCAGATGACGTTGCAGCTGCCCTGCAAACCCTCCATGGCTCCCCAGGGCTCCCAGGATGGGGCCCGGAGTTGCAAGCCTGCCCCCAAAGCTGTAAATGAGCTGGCCACTGACCTCTCCAGCTCTATCGTATCCTCCTCTGTGCTTTGTGTTCCAGCCATGCTGGCTTCCTCACAGTTGCTGGAAAAGATGACATTTCCTGCAGCCACAGGTCTTTTGCACACGTTCTGCCCACTTTCTTTTTTTTTTTTTTGAGATGGAGTTTCGCTCTTGTTGCCCAGGCTGGAGTGCAGTGGCACGATCTCGGCTCACTGCGACCTCTGCCTCCTGGGTTCAAGGGATTCTCCTGCCTCTGCCTCCAAGTGGCTGGGACTATGGGCACCTGCTACCACACCCAGCCAGTTTTTGTATCTGAGTAGAAACAGCGGCACAGAGAACACAGGGACCTGGGTCACTCTGAGTTAAGGACTGATTCAGGGAGTCAGACTCTGAAAGGGAAGATGTTTAGGATATTCTGAAATCCATCCATTCCACTTGCGTTTTCCTTTTTTTATGTGTGGCCAGAGTGTCATAAGAATCTACATAAGTCTCACAGAACTCTTTCGGCAAGTGTCAGATAAAAACTAAGGGCTCAGCAGGCCCTGTGGGGAGGATTCGCACGTCCTTTCTCAGGCACAGGCTGGTGGAGAGCTCAGGACGTGTGTCCTGTCCCAAGGAAGACGGTGGCTTGCCTGTGCTGCTGACTCCATTTATTGCAATAACTTAATTGATGCACACGATGAGCATCTCTGCATTTCCAGGTTTAAGAGATTCCTGAAGGTGCCCCAGACCACAGGCCAGGAAAAAGCAGAGCAGGGTTGGAAACAGCCCCCCTGACCTGCCGTCCCTGTTCCGCACCCCCACTGCCTTTCCCTCCCAGGTGCTTCCTTTGCTGGGGGGGGTGTCCCCGCAACTGTCCTTTGCACAGGGCTCTGTGCTTTCCAAGAGCTCTGTTGCTCGGGAGGAGATTTACTTCCAACCTCACTGGCTGGCCGCACACCTTCCTCCCACCTGCCTAATCAGCTCAGAACACCTGGAGAAATTCAGGCTTCCCTGGTGGAAGGTCAGAGGGAGGGATCTCATCAGCTGTCCCCCCTGCATTGTCAGTGGATTTCACCTCCCTCCATGACACTCACCACGTCTCGAGGAAGGGTTGAGGCTGCTGTGGGCAGGGCTTGTCCCTGGGGCCAACCTGAGGCACGGTCCACTCAGGCCACCATCCACCTTGTACTGGTGCCCGCTGTGGTGGAAAATGGGTCACAGACAAAACCACGCACCAACACACACACACTGACACAGACAAAACCACGCACAGACACACACACTGACACAGACAAAACCGCATAGAAACACACACACACAGACAAAAGCACACAGAGATACACACAGACACAGACAAAACCACACAGACACACACACACACACACACACACACATAGACAAAACCACACAGAGACACACACACAGTCACACAGACAAAACCACACAGAAACAGGCACACAGCCACAGCACTGCCGGGCACCCAGAGTCCCGGCTGGCACACGGTCAGTGCTCAGTCAGTGTCCACTGAGTGATTGAGGAAATCAGAGCTGCCCTTTATGTGCCATAGTGCAAGGCATCGGGGGGAGAGTCCCCACCCCTGTCTCAGCCCCAGGTGAAGACCCGTGCACAGGCACCGTGTGGTGTCCCGGCCCAGAGGGCTTTGGGTGCAGAAGCAGGGCAGGCTCGGGCCAGAGAAAGCCTGGCAAGGGGCCCATTTCGGCCCAAGCCTGGCCCTAGCCTGATTCGTGGGCAGCCAAGCAGGAGGCAGGCCTCAGGCGAGGGAGCTGGGCCACAGAGTCGCCCAGGGGCACTTCAGCCAGGTGTCTGCTGTGGCCCGAAGGCAGTCCTGGAAGGAGTGTTGCAGCTGCTGGCCAGAGGAACAACAGCACTGAGAGATCCTGGGGACCTCTGTGGGTCGCCAATGCCATCCACAACACACACGATGTATGCCCGGCTAATTTTTGTATTTTTAGTGGAGATGGGGTACTGCCATGTTGGCCAGGCTGGTCTTGAACTTCTGACCTCGAGTGATCCACCTGCCTCGGCCTCCCACAGTGCTGGGATTACAGGCGTGAGCCACCACACTCGAACCCCACCTGCTTCTTGATAACGAGAGGTGAGCGTGGAGGAAAATCCCTCACAGATGGCAGGCGGGCTATGGCGGCCAAAAATCGGCCAGAGCAGGGGCCAGGCCCTCTTTTAAACAGCCGAGTCTCGAATGGAAAGCCGCTATTGGGACACAGGCCACAGCTGAGCAGGCAACAGGAAGGAGGCCTGCCCTGGGCCTCTTTGGGCTAGAGGACAGCTTCCTGAGTGAACGGCAGTCGGCTCTGAGAAGACACAGTCCCCGGAGAGAGGCCAAGTCCCCCCTTGGCCAGCAGCCTCTTACCTATAAATCCTTCAGGGAACAATTTCTGAAAACACGGATGTTCCCTTAACATAACCACATAGAATCACCAAACTCAGGAAATCACATTGCCGCACTGCATTACCTCGTCCGTTCTTGTTGTAGTTCATAATCTAATCTAGTTCGTGCTTGTAAGCCATCTACCGTCCCAATAAAGTCCTTTATAGCTGTATTGTCCTTTCCTTTTTGAGTCTAAAATTAGACCCAGGCTCACACTGCGTCTACTTGTTCTGCCTTTTCAGCCTCCTTCGGTTCTTTGCCCACACGTTCCACCCCACCCTCTTTTGTCTTCCATGATGCTCACATTTTCATAGCACATGAAAAAGTTCTTTTGTAGAATGTCCTTGGTTTGAGCCTGTCTCTCACTGAGACTTGGGCTACACATTTGAATTAGGAACAGCACAGAGACGGGGTTATGTCCTCCTCAGAGCATTGTAACAGCAGGCCCATGGGGTTGGCTGGTTCCAATTGTGATGACGTCAGTTTTGATCACTTAAGTGGGTATCTGTGAGGTTCGTCCACTGAAAAGTCACTATTTCCCCCTTTGTAAATAATAAATAATCCGTGGGGAAATATTTTGAGACTATAAATTTCCTGTCACTCAAAAAATTGTCAGCCAGGCATGGTGGCTCATGCCTGTAATCCCAGCACTTTGGGAGGCTGAGGCAAGCAGATTGCTTGAGTCCAGGAATTTGAGACCAGCCTGGGCACCATGGTGAGACCCCTTTTACAAAAAAAAAAAAAATAGCCGGTATGGTGTCATGCACCTGTAGTTCCAGCTACTTGGGAGGCTGAGGTGGGAGGACTTCTTGAGCCCAGGAAATCAAGGCTGTAGTGAGGTGTGATGGCACCATCACACTTCGGCCAGGAATGAAACCCTGTCTCAAAAAAAAATCACTAGTTGTTAGCATGCTTGGATGACCTGAACCCATCATCCCTAGCTGTATTAGTGCGTCCTCATACTGCTATAAAGAACAAGCTGAGACTGGGTAATTTATGAAGAAAAGAGGTTTAGTTGACTCACAGTTCTGCAGACTTAACAGGAGGCATGGCTGGGAGGCCTCAGGAAACTTACAATCATGGCGGAAGGGGAAGAGGAAGCAAGCCCCTTCTTTCCATGGCGGCTGGAGAGAAACAGAGAGTGAGGGGACGTGCCACACACTATTAAACCATCAGATCTCGTGAGAACTCACTCTCACAAGAACAGCAAGGAGGAAATCTGTCCCCAAGATCCAATCACTGCCCACCAGGTGCCTCCCCCAACACTGGGAATTACAGTTCAACATGAGATTTGGGTGGGGACACAGAGCGAAACCGCACTGATGTGTTTGTTAGTTGGAAGATATATTAGTTGTTAAAGAGAAACTTTCTTTAAAAGAGAACTTTCCCTTCTTTCCTATTTATTTATTCTTTTATTTGTTTGCGTCAGGCTGGACGCAGGGATCTTATTTTATTCAGTGGGCTATAATCCCTTACCATATTTATTTTGAAGTTTAAGTTGTTCCAGATTGGGGCAGCCTGGCTTCTTTTTGACATGTCCCCATTATTCGTTGAAAACTTTTTTTCTGGGGCAATAAGATGTTCTCGGCTCCTCTTTTGCCCTGCTCCAGCCCTGGAGTCAGCCTTTTCTTCTCGGTGCCCGAGTCCCCTAGAGTGGCCAAGCATTGCATTTTATAAAGTCGAACCAGCAGCAGACCTTCACATGAGAAGGGCTCCCTGCTCCCTGTCCTCCACCCAGCCTGTGATTCCTTTCAGGACCTCTGCAGCCCCTGCAGAAATGTGCTGTTCAAAGCTTGGCCTGGTCTAGCCCACTGAGAACACGACTCAGCAGCAGGTGCTGCTGGCGTTGGGTGTGGTACATTTGTTTTCTGATTGGTGTCACTGTGACACTGTGACAACCATCCCCCGCCTCATTTCCAACACCACCCCCACACTGGTCAACAGCCACCGTGGCTGAGCGTGATGAAATATCCAAGATGGAAATCCGTGTGGCGCTGTGAAAGTGGAGGGCAGCACCTGAGGTCAGGACTGCAGAGCAGAGCCGGGAAGAACTTCCTTGAGGAGGTGATTTATTTGAAGAATAAACAGGAATTGATGAAAGGTAGAAAGAAGCATTCCAGGCCAGACTGACACACAGGACGTGATTAGAGGAACTTGAAAATGCCTTCCAGGAGCTTAAAGCTGCGGTGTGTGCTCTGAAGGAGATAAGAGACAAGCCCGGGGGTTAGGTTGCGGCCATGTGCGTCAGAGCGAGAACGCTGGATTTTCTTCCAGAAACCACATGAGCCATGAAGGATTTTTGGTAGAAGGGGGAGGGATCTTTGAAAGGATTGTTCCAGTTGCTGTGGGAAGAGTGGGTGGTGGGGGTGTACTAGTGTCACATATCACCCCAAAACTAAGTCATGACATTTACTGCCTCTCATGGTCACTGTGGACCAGGTATTTGGGAATGGCTTGGTGAGGCCAGTTCTGGCTTGGGCTTCCTGGGGTCAAGATGTTGGCCTGAGGACTTGATCACAACCGGAGGATCCGCTTCTAGGGGGGCCCCTCCCAAACTGCTGTGTCTGCATGCGCCTTGGTGGCAGGCCTCAGCTGCCTTCCACATGGGCCTCTCCACGGGCTGCCTGAGTGTCCTCATGACATGGCTATGGCTTCCTCAGAGCAAGGGAGCTAAGAGAGGGAGCCAGACACAGGCCAGCCCTTGTAAGACTAGCTTTAGGCAGGGCACGGTGACTCACACCTGTAATCCCAGCACTTTGGGAGGCCAAGGCAGGCGGATCACCTGAGGTCAGTAGTTTGAGACCAGCCTGGCCAACATGGTGAAACCCCATCTCTACTAAAAATACAAAAATTAGCTGGGTGAGGTGGCGAGTGCCTGGAATCCCAGCTCCTCAGGGGGCTGAGGCAGGAGAGTTGCTTGAATCCGGGAGGCAGTGGCTGCAGTGAGCTGAGATGGCGCCGTTGCACTCCAGCCTGGGTGACAGTGTGAGACTCAGTCTCAAAAAAAGAAAAGAGGAGATGAAACACTGATCCAGGCTGTACAGTGTGGATGGACCCTGAAGGCACGGTGCTAAGTGAAAGAAGCCAGACCCAGACCCCATGCTGTGGGATGCCACTGAGATGGAACGTTCAGGTCAGGCCAGTCCGCAGAGGCAGAAAGCAGGCTGCAGGCTGCCAGGGGCTGGGGGAGGCAGAAATGAAGAGAAGCTGCTTACTGGGTCCAGGGTTTCACCGTGGAGTGGGGGAAAGGTTTTGGAGCTAGAGGGGGTGGTGGTTTTACCACATCGTAAATGTACTAAATGACTAAATGCCGCTGCGTGCAGGGGCTCGCGCCTGTAATCCCAGTGCTTTGGGAGGTCAAGGCCGGCAGATGTCTTAAACCCAGGAGTTCAAGACCGGCCAGGGACCCATGGCAAAACCCTGTCTCTACAAAAAATTAGCCGAGCATAGTGGCATGCGTCTGTAGTCCAAGCTACTTAGGAGGCTGAGGAGGGAGGACTGCTTGAGCACAGGAGGTTGAGGCTGCAGTGAGCCGAGATGGCACCACTGTACCCCAGCCTGGGTGACAGAGGGAGACTCCATCTCAGAAAAAAAAAAAAAAGTACTAAACAGCAACTAATTTATCATTTTAAAATGGTTATTTTTATATGATTTCACCTAAATACGTTATTTTTAAAACCCTACAAACAAAACATTTCAGTGGGCAAGGCAGAACCAGGAGGGCCAGCTGGTAAACCATACAAAAAGGAGGGCGGAGGGATGGGGCTGGGAGGAACCTGGGGTGTGCAGAGTTAGGGTGACAGGCACCATCCGAATGGTGGGTCAGCAGGAGAGGACAGAGATGCCTAGCATCTGGAGGAAGGGTGTTTGAATCTGAAGCACAAAGGGTTCTAGAAGCTTCTGGAAGGAGAGAGGACCTGTTTGTGTGTCTGGTCTGTGGTGCCCGAGGGCCTCCTGGGCGGGCAGCTCATGTGAGTATCTCCCACTGAATGAGTAAGGCGGAGAATATGTTGGAAAAACATGCCAACGTGCCCTGCATGTCACCCATCCCTGGTTCAGCCGTTGTGTGTCACTCAGCCCGAGGGCAGACGGGGAAATGCATCTGCTGAGGTGCGGGTGGGGTGGGGAGAAGGCTGCCCTCGTCCAGCTGGGTTGCAGGGCGGGTGTGCTCACGTCAGAAGGAAAGTCTGGCCCAGGAATCCCCATTGTCTGCACAGCGATGCATCTCCCGTTTTACTAGGGGGAGAATGCAGACCCAGAGAGGTCCAGGTCACGGGAGTTAGGGGTGAGTCAGGTCCGCCTGTCTTCTATACGCATGCCCTTGCCCTTATTTCATGCTTAGCCCCTCACCACATAGGTACCTTTTGGAAGCACATTCCAGGAAGTCCCCTCCTAAAAGTGGACACGGTTTGGGAGCTGAAGGCAAAGCAGGCCTCACAGGCACACTCGAGGTGGGATAATTTAGGGAGTGCTCAGTAAAAGGACTGTGCACAGAGGTGCAGGGATGGGCGGGCTCTGGGACCCCGCAGGCGGTGGGCACGGGGTGGCACCAGGCCCGGCAAAGGCAGGAGTGGCCAGCGCTGAGACCCGAGCGTGGGGTTGTGTTACAGAGTATCCAGGAGACGGGAGAGACCCGTGGGTGACACAGGCGGATGAGATGAAGGTGGCCACCCGCTCAGAGGATTAGCGTCCCAAGTCTGAGCTCCGGAGAAAGAAAATCGGGTCCTTTCATACCCCCAGGACGTAGCAGCTGACAGGTTTACAGAAGTCAGAACAAAGAATAGTTCATTAATTTGTAACATGTCTTGTGATGTACGTTACATTTGAAAAATAGCATTTTGAGAAACGCATTGTGCATTCTTTGGGTGTTCTCTTGCCCTGTGACCTTGCAGCTGGTCAGCAAGAGAAACAGGAGTCCTGAGATGCCTGGGAACTTTGCTTAGAATGTGGGGAGAATAGATCAGGTAGGTTTTACAGGGAGTTAGCGAATTTTAAGCAGAGCTGGGGTTAGGTTTTCTATTAAACAGCACACAACACAGAAGCAAAATTTACCTTACTCTACAGCAACTACAAATGATAAGGTTTTGTTTTTACTATTATTGTTGTTATTTAATTCCCTTCTTCTGTTGGGGACACGGGAGGCAGCTGGCCCCTGTGGCCCTGCAGAGAGGGAATTTGGGAAGTGGATGCGACTCGTCTCCTCTAGCCCCTCTGGTCTGTCACTGACGCCTCTCACCTGCCACATGCCTCCAGAGGCGGGGGGTCGGGGGAGTGGCAGCTGGCCCTACAGAGCATTTCCCACGGCCAGCGTCCATGGCTGGAGAAGCGTGGACGTGGGCCCCAGGCTCTACATGTGGACTTCAGGTGACACTGGGTGGCATCCCCCAGCCCTAACCCCCCCTCACACACATGATCACACAAAGGGGTCCTGGCCACCTGTCAGGAGGGGCCCCTCAGCCTGCTGTTTGTGCAGCCCCCACAGGCCGAGGCTGGCGAGGCGGGCATGGGGGCCAGGCGCTAATGAAATGTCACGTTTGAGGCAGCTCTTACCTGGGCCTGTCTGATGCAGGGCTAGACCTGGAAAGGGTGGTGGAGACTGTGTGCAGGCAGGTGTTCCAGAACTTTCCGTGAGGTGCATGGGGCCTCACCGCAGGCCATCTCTCCAGATCTCTGCTCACCCCATCCCTGCACTGTTGCCTTTGTCTGGAATTCCACACCAGCCTTCTGCCTCAAGAACTCCCCTCCACCCTTCAGATCTCATGGGCACAGTCCCCATCTTCCTAAATGGGGTCAGAGCCCCTAGTAATCATGACGAGGACCCTCTCCTCGACCAAGCTTTGCTCAGGGTCCTCCAAACTCTCTTCTCCAGGAGGCTTTGGCCTGTGGGCTTCTGCACTGGTCCTGCCTTTGTCCAGTTTTAGCGAGAACACACACAGTCAATTTATCAAAACTCCCCAACCCCAACATGTGATCAATTCTTTGCGGGCACCGCCCCTCGGGGGAGTCTGATCATGTGACCTGCCTTCAGCAAGAGGCCTTTACATCGGTTTAGCCAGAACTTTCCCCAAAACTAATGTTTCCTCTTAATCATTTTCTTCTTTCTTTTTTTTTTTTTTAGACAGAGTGGCACATTGTCACCCAGACTGGAGTGCAATGGTGTGATCTTCCTCACTGCAATCTCCGCCTCCCAGGTTCAAGAGATTCTCCTGCCTCAGCCTCCCAGGTAGCTGGGATTACAGGGGTGCACCACCACGCCTGGCTAATTTTTGTATTTTTAGTAGGGACAGGGTTTCACCATGTTGGCCGGGCTGGTCTCGAACTCCGGACCTCAAGTGATCTGCCTGCCTCAGCCTCCCAAAGTGCTGGGATGACAGGCGTGAGCCACCATGTCCAACCTCCTCTTAGCCGTTTTCCATGCACTGAGCCCCTGCTCCCGGCGATATCCCCACCCGTCACTGCTGTGTTCGGAACAGAGCCCAGGTCTGCACCAAGGTCTCTTCCCCTATATCAACAGTTCGTCAATAAAATCTGTTTTCACTCCTCACCTATTGTCTGGCACTGGTTTCTTCCATAGTCACATGGTCTGTCTCCCCCACCGTCAGCTCCAGGTGGGCGGGGCTGTGTGTGTCCAGTTCCTGCTTGTCCATACCTTGTATATGCTGGAAGCTCCAGAAAGAATTTTTTGAATAGGCTGGGTGCGGTGGCTCACGCCTGTAATTCCAGCACTTTGGGAGGCCAAGGAGGGCAGATTACTTGAGGTCAGGAGTTCGAGACCAGCCTGGCCAACATGATAAAACTCTGTCTCTATTAAAAATACAAAAATTAGCCAGGTGTGGTGGCAGGAACCTGTAATCCCAGCTACTCAGGAGGCTTAGGCAGGAGAATTGCTTGAACCCAGGAAGCAGAGGTTGCAGTGAGCCGAGATCACACCACTGTACTCTAGCCTGGGTGACAGAGCAAGAACCTGTATAAAAAAAAAAAATAATATATATATATATATATTATATGTAAATATATAATATATAAATATATATATATACACACACATATATATACATATATATACACATATATGTGTATATATATATGTGTGTGTATATATATATATTATTTTTTAAATAGATGGATGGATAACTGGAAACCCCTGATACAGGGTTTTTCTTGACTCACCCAGTTTCTACCGATGTAAATGGATTTAGAGCATGTGGCTGACACAATCCCAACCTTTCCCTCTGTGTATTTTTGATGTTTGGGGACGGGGAAGTAGAAAGAAGTCATCTGTTGAAGTTGCAGCAATTTTGGGAGCTGCGAGGGCCCTTTCATAGTTCTCCAGATGCTCTTATGCCATCCGGGATTTGTGCTCTGGGCTAGGGACTGCTGCCCACGGGGCTGCGCTGGGGTCGGGGTGGCCAGAGTCCTCCGTCAGCCCAAGAGCCCTTTCCTCGGTGAACTTGCCCACGCAGGGGCTGCAGCGCCTACCTGGGCTCAAGCAACTGGGGTGCACGATTCTGTCTTCTCCCAGAGTCCTGGGATTAGAAACAGACATGTAAAAGGAGGAGAAAGATGTTTTCAAAGGAGCTGGAATCAATTTGGGGGTTAAACACAGCTACCCGCACAGATTTTTTTTTTTTTTTTTAGGCAGAGTCTCACTCTATTCACCCAGGCTGTGGTGCTGCAATGATGCAATCTCGGCTCACTGTAACCTCTGCCTCACGGGTTCAAGCCCTTCTCCTGCCTCAGCCTCCCGAGTAGCTGGGATTACAGGCTCCTGCCACCACACCTGGATAATTTTTATATTTTTAGGAGAGACAGGGCTTCACCATGTTCATCAGGCTAGTCTCAAACTCCTGACCTCAGGTGATCCTCCTGCCTCAGCCTCCCAAAGTGCTGGATTACAGACGTGAGCCACCGCAGCCGGCCTGTCTAGGTGTTCTTTAAGAGAACAGAGGGTCTAAAATAGGGTGTATGTCTAAATTCAGATTTCTGAGCCTCCTGAGGAGGAGGTAAGGGTTGGGGATCCTAACAGCGAGGAGTTTCAGGGGCCCAGGCTGACAGAATGGCTTGTGGCCTCTCTATGGGAAGGGTCCCAGATCTGGAATCCGATGTGGGAACCGTGATGACCTACAAGACATTTGGACAAACTCCCCACTGCCTTGATGGCTTTGCCTGATGAAGACAACCGTGACCGGCGTGGTCCTTCTGAACACGAGGGTCAGCAGAATCATCTGGCTCATTAGCCTCTCAGAAAGCCTGGTCTGGAAAACTTGTGCCAGAAAAAAAAAAAAAGAAACAAACATGAAAAGAGAGGAAAGATGTTTTCCAAAGAGCTGGAATCAGCTTGGGGTTAAACTCAGCCACCCACACAGATTCATTCCGCTCCTCAGCGTTATTCTATATGACTGATTTCCTGTTTCAGCACTTGACAACTGTTGTGTAAACAGTTTCCATTTATTCTGGAACTACGTCGTTTCCTGCTTTGGGGAAGTCTTACCAGAACCCAACTAAATCCAAACAACAACAACTGGTTTTGATTTGGAAAAACCAAACCCACAAGAAGACATAAGGGTCAAATAAATGCTGATTCCAAAAGGAACCTCAGATATTCCAGAATGAGTCACCCAGGGCACCTCTGGCCTCCTGGAAGGTGTAGGTTTGATTATTGCTGTGTGCTCTCAGACAAGTAACTTAACCTCTCTGAGCCCTGTTTCTTCATGTGTAAAATGGGGACATTAGTTAGCTCTCCTCCTAGGGCTGTTACCAGCATTAACTGAGACTGGACATGGTGCATCGCCAACACTGGGCAATGGCAGCATGTTGCCACTGGTAAGTGGGAGCTCAACAGCGAGAACACATGGACACTAGCGGGGAGCAGCAGCCACCAGGGCCTCCTTGAGGGAGGAGGGAGGGAGGAGGGAGCAGAGCAGGAATAATTCCTGTCGGATACTATGCTTATTAACTGTGTGACAAAATTATCTTTTTTGTTTTGAGACGGAGTGTTGCTCTGTCGCCAAGACTGGAGTGCAGTGGTGTGATCTTGGCTCGCTGCAACCTCCACCTCTCGGGTTCAAGTGACTCTCCTGCCTCAGCCTCCCAAGTAGCTGGAACTGCAGGCACCTGGCACCGCACCCAGCTAGCTTTTGTGCTTTTGGTGGGGATGGGGTTTCACCAATTTGGCCAGGTTGGTCTTGAACTCCTGACCTCACGTGATCCACCTGCCTCAGCCTCCCAAAGTGCTGGGATTACAAGTGTGAGCCACCGTGCCCAGCCCAGGTGACAAAATTATCTGTACACCAAAACACCATGGCGCAGTTTGCCTATATAACAAACCAGCACATTTTGCCTGCGTAAAAAACCAGCCCACATACCCCTGAACCTAAAATAAAAGCTAAATTGAACAAAAATGGTAGCAATTACTGTTCTTTCTCTTAAATAAAATTTTTTAATTTTTGTGGGTAAATAGTAGGTGTATGTATGTATAGTTTGACACCAGCATACAATGTGTAACAATCACATCAGGGCAAACGGGGTACCCGTCAGGGGTTCAAGACCAGCCTGGCCAATGTGGTGAAATCACATCTCTACTAAAAATACAAAAATTAGCCAGGTGTGGTGATACACGCATGTAGTCCCAGCCATTCGGGAGGCTGAGGCAGGAGAATTGCTTGAACTAGGGAGATGGAGGTTGCGGTGAGCCGGGACTGCGCCACTGCACTCCAGCCTGGGCGACAGGGTGAGACTCCGTCTCAAAAAAAAAAAAAAAAAAAAGCAATTTGCGGCCGGGAGGCAACCACTGTGGGAGGCTGAGGGCAGACGGCTTGAGCCCAGGAATTCAGGACCAGCCTGAGCAACACAGTGAAACCCCATCTCTACAAAATATATTTATTTGTTTACAGACGGAGTTTTGCTCTTACTGCCCAGGCTGTAGTGCAGTGGCATGATCTTGGCTCACTGAAAATTCCGCCTCCTGGGTTCAAGTGATTCTCCTGCCTCAGCCTCCCGAGTAGCTGGGATTACAGGCATGTGCCACCATGCCTGGCTAATTTTGTAGTTTTTAGTAGAGACGGGGTTTCTCCATGTTGGTCAGGCTGGTCTTGAACTCCTGACCTCAGGTGATCCGCCTGCCTTGGCCTCCTAAAGTGCTGGGATTACAGGCATGAGCTACGTGTGACCCAAAATATACATTTTAAAATTAGCCAGGTGTGGTGGTGTGTGCCTGTAGTCCCAGCGACTAGGGAGGCTGAGGTGGGGGGATCGCTTGAGGCCAGGAGGTGGGGGTTACAGTGAGTTGAGATCGTGCCACTGCACTCCAGCCTGGACGACTGAGCGAGACTATCAAGAAAGAAAGAGAGAGAGAGAGAGAGAAAGAAGGAAGAAAAGAAAGAAAGAAAAAAGAGAGAGAGAAAAAAGGAAAGAGGGAAGGATAGAAAGAAAGAGAGAGAGAAAGAAAGAGAGAAAGAAAGAGAGAAAGAAAGAGAGAGAAAGAGAAAGAGAGACAGAAGGAAGGAAGGAAAGAAAGAAAGAAAGAAAGAGAAAGAGAGAAAGAGAGAGAAAGAAAGAAAGAGAGAGATGGAAGGAAGGAGAGAAAGAAAGAAAGAAGGAAGGAAGGAAAGAAGGAAGGAAAGAAAGAAAAAGAAAGAGAGAGAAAGAGAAAGAAGGAAGGAAGAAAGGAAGGAAAGAAAGAACAAAAGAGAGGAAGAGAGAAAGAAAGAGGAGAGAGAGAAGTAGAGGAAGAAAGAAGGAAAGAAAGAGAGAAAGAAAGAGCGGTTTGCAAACCTCCAGTCCCATCATTCTTTTATGGCCATGACCAAAAAAACAAAATTGTTATTCAGCCAATTCAGTGATGTTAGTTGGAGAAGAAAAGAACATTCGGTGAGCTGACCTGGTGCAGGATGGAATTCAGGTGGTGGGAAAGGGGCTTCTGGAAAGCTTGTCGGAATTAGAGCTGAGTGAAGACAGTTTTCCTGCAGCTCCCCGTGGTGAGTGCCAGGGTCTGGGCTGGTTGGAGGGAGGCTTGAGTTTTGTGGTGAATGTGGGGAGGTGACTGCAGGTGTGAGGCGTGACTGCAGGTGTGAGGCGTGGCTGCAGGTGTGAGGCGTGACTGCAGGTGTGAGGCATGACTGCAGGTGTGAGGCGTGGCTGCAGGTGTGAGGCGTGACTGCACGTGTGAGGCATGGCTGCAGGTGTGAGGCGTGGCTGCAGGTGTGAGGTGTGGCTCATAGACACCTTGAGGGCCGTGTGCTTGGTGTGTGGGGAGCTGTGCTCCAGTGGCCACTGTTTCTGGGGCATGTGATCACGCAGCACCCCCCCAGGCTTGGCAGAGAACAGCAGGGGCCACCTGGCTGGCTGGGGCAGGCCACACTGGCCCAAGTCTGACTGACTGGGCGAAAGCCCCTGCCAGGCCAGGGCACAGAAAAGAGCCTCACGCCGCCCTGCTAAGTTCATCATCTCATCTGGCCTCCCCCTGGCAACAGAGAGAGGAAGGCCAGGGGCTGGAGGCCAAGAAAGCAAGTTGAGGTCAGCATCGGCAGAGCCGGGCAGAGGAGACGGAGCAAGTGCAGGCCAGGCTAACAGACCAAGCAGCTCAGGACAGACCAGAAGCCACGCCAGGCAGGCAGGCCAGAGTCAGCACTGGGAGGCTGGCCGGGCATCGGATGGCCTGGCAGTGGGCAGGAGCCACTCCCGAACCCAGGGGTTCCCAGCAGTGCGCCTGAGGACACAGACAGCTCCCCGCAGCTGTGACCCGGCCTCCTCCTGCTGGGGATGGGCTGCGGCAGGGCCAGAGGGCAGGATGGCTGTGGCAGAGCAGCCGGGGTGACCTCAGTGCTCAGGAGACACCGTGCTCCTGCTTCTCAGCTGTGATGTGCTCTGACTCAAGGCCAGGACTTGGCACAGGGCTGGAGGGACCTCACGGCAGGGACAGCCCCAAATTCCAAGAACCTTTCTGACAAGTCAGGAGTAGCTCAAAGGGGTGGCCTAGACCCCCCAAATATTCATGAGCTCTTCTTCCTTGTATTTTAGATTGGATTCCCCAGAAGCAGAGCCTGAAGCAAGGATTTGGGTGCATATAGTTTAAGGGGAGGGAGGTGCACCCGGGGAACACAGGTGAGGGAATGGGGAGGTATAGTGGGGGGGGTAAGGCAGTAAAGAATGGGGTGCCTGCTGGGGACCCTAGGGGTGATCACAGCATGCCTCAGAGCCATCCCATAAACGGGCAGGGAGCTGGGGTTTCTACAGCTATGCTTTTTTTTTTTTTTTGAGATGGGTTCTCAATCTGTCACCAGGCTGGAATGCAGTGGCATGATCTCGGCTTATTGCAACTTCCACTTCCTGGCACAAGCAATTCTCCAGCCTCAGCCTCCTGAGTTACTGGGACTACAGGTATGAGCCACCAACACCTAGCTAATTTTCATAATTTTTGTAGAGACGGGGTTTCACCCTGTTGGCCAGGCTGGTCCCAAACTCCTGAGCTCAAGGCCATCCGCCCGCCTTGGCCTCCTGAAGTGCTGGGATTACCGGCATCAGCCACTGCGCCTGGCCACCCACACCTGTGCCTGGCCTTCATTGCTGGAGGGCTGCTCTGGGGACATCAGCTCCTTGTAGAGTGACCAGCTGTCACAGGTTACCCCGCACTAAGGGGTTGTCTGGGATGTGGGACTTTCAATGCTGAAACCAGGAATGCCCTGGGTGAACAGGAAGGAGTTAGGCGCCCTCCTCTCCAGCCCTTTTGGCTAGCCCCTTACCAACCCTGAGTGTGCTCCTGCAGTCAGAGAAAGCCTTGGGGGACTGCAGGAGAGAAGCTGCCGGCGTGGGCCACGCTGTGTGTTCAGAGGCGCCGACTGGGGCCTGCAGCAGCACCTGCTAGGCCGGACCAGCTGCTCCCACAGCCCCGTGCCTGCCTGCTCTCTGGGCGCCCTTCCTGCCTCCAGCCAGGACGCTCTGGCCAGGCTCGAGGTCTGGCAAACACCAGGATGCTGTGACCTCAGGCCCTGCAATGGCTGTTCCCTCTGCCTGGACAGCTCTGCCTGGACACGCACATAGCGCCTACCCTCGACTCTCCCTTCTGCTCAATGTAATTGCACCTGTGGGGCCTTCCCCCTTCTTCCTCTTCCAGGAAGTCCCCCTTCCCCTTTTTTCCTCCGCAGCAGGCGTGTCGCTGACACACCTTCTGTCTTACGCGTTCCTTGTCTACCTCCAGCGCTGAGACACAGCCTGCAGGAGGAAAGCTGGCTGGCTGTCACCAGTGGGGACTCTCAATACAGAGGTCAGTGCCGGCAAGCAGTAAACATCCAACCACTAAACACATGCGTCGGAATCACCTAAAACCAACACTGCCTAAGCGGAAATAACGGTCTCAAATGCACCTGGAGACGAGGCTCCATGGAATCTGCGTCCTCCAAAGGAAGGTGGGGAACTGTCGGTCACGGACGTAAGAGAGGGAGCCTGGGTTCCTGCAGCCCGCTGCAGCCACTGCCTCTGCTGCCTGAGGCCTGCGAGCCTCCAGCACTCTCCAAAGTGAACACTAGTCAGGACCAGGCTTTCCCACTTCTGTATTTCAGCAAATTAATCTTTTGCAGAAACCCATCAAATACAACAAAAAATGTGGTATTGGCTTTGCTAAAGCAGAGCTGGGAAGTCTAGACCTGCCTACTCCCTGCTTCCCTCATGGGGGCCTGGATGGCCCTAGGGATTTGGGGTGCCGCTGGAAGTGCAGTAAGTTGGGGTGGGAGGAGTGGGAGGGGACAGGGACAGGGACAGATGTGAAACTCTGCAGAGCTAAGCCCGGAGCTTCTCTAGCGGCGACGTGCATGCCCGCTGGTCAAGGCTCATTAGAGATCAAAGGTCGACGCACGAGGCTGGAGCTGGAGCCAGCGTTTCTAAGTAACGCCCGGGGGGCCCGTGGCGCAGGTCTGTGGCCAGGGCTGTGGGCAAGTCCCCCTCTCTGCCTGAGTCACAGGAATTTCATCATCTTGCCTGCACTTTCCACATGCTCAGCAGTGGTGAGGAGCAGGAGAGGAGGCAGAGGCCCCGGGAGCTCACCAGAGGCTCATCTCAGACACAGAGACCCAAGGGCCTGAGCTAGGCACTGTGTAAGCTGTGGTGAAAGAGAGGCCCTGTAGTACACGATTCTAAATAAGATAGACGCTTGTTTCTCCCCATAGCGCAAAGAGAGTTGGCCCGGGGCTGGTAGGGCAGCTCCACTAGCTTCAACACATGGGTTTTCTTTGTTGCTACTTTTAATTTTTAAAATTTCTCCCATGTCAGAATCTAAGAGAACAACACATGGTTTTTAACCTTGGGATCCAAAGTGATTGCCTCAGCTCCTGCCATCATGTCTACATCCCAGATAGTGGGAAGGAAGAAAGGCAACTGGAGCTCATGCCCATTCTTTTTAAGGGCCTAATGTAGAAAGTGGAGCAGACTGCTTGTGCTTGAGCTCACCAGGCGAAATCACAGGTACGAGGGCATCCCTCCCTGAAAAGGAGGCTAGGAAATGTAGTTGAAACCAAATTGTCTTCTGCCCAATGAAAAGCTGAGACATTCTATCACCAAAGGGAGAAGAGGGGTATGGATATTAGTGACGACTACGGGAAGGAAGGTTATTATTATTATTATTATTATTTTGAGACAGAGTTTCACTCATGTTACCCAGGCTGGAGTGCAATGGCGTGATCTCGGCTCACCGCAACCTCCGCCTCCTGGGTTCAGGCAATTCTCCTGCCTCAGCCTCCTGAGTAGCTGGGATTACAGGCACGCGCCACCATGCCCAGCTAATTTTTTGTATTTTTAGTAGAGACGGGGTTTCACCATGTTGACCAGGACGGTCTCGATCTCTTGACCTCGTGATCCACCCGCCTCGGCCTCCCAAAGTGCTGGGATTACAGGCTTGAGTCACCGCGCCCGGCAAGGGAGGTTATTATTAAAACACTGAAGTTGAAGTCAGATGAATAAAATTCCGGCGCATTCATCAGATGGAGGCTGCTTGCACCAACTGTGCAGATACAGCGTGTGTAGTGTGTGCTCGTTGGAATAATGGCCCCAAACATGTCCATGTTCTAATCTCCAGACCCGTGGATATGGGATATTACGTGACAAAAGGCACTTAGCAAACGTGATTAAGTTGAAGACCTTTCAATGGGGAGATTTTCCTGGATTAGCTGGGTGAGCCCAACGTCATCACAGGGGTCCTGTGTGCGAGGAAAGTGAGGGCGCCAGGGTCAGAGAAGAGATGGGACCACAGAGCCTGAGGTCGGAGTGACGCATTTTGAAGGTGGAGGAAGGGACCATGAGCCGAGGGACGTGAGCGACCTCTAGGAAGCTGGAAAAGGCAAGCAAGGGATGAATCTTGCCGATTCCGCACAGTCACGCCCATGCTCACACTCACTAACGCCCACACCCACCCATGCCCACTCACCCACACCCACGCCATGCCCTCGTCACACCCCACTGACCCATACCCATTCTCAAGCCCACACCCATACCCATGCCCACTCACCCACATCCACTCACCAACACCCACTCACTCACACCCACTCACCAATACTCACACCCATACCATGCCCTTGTCACGCCTACTCACCCACACCTATGCCCAAATCCATGCCCATAGCCAGGCCCAGTCACCCACACCCACTCACCCAGACCCACACTCATCTACATTCACACTCACCCACACCCACCCACACCCACCTACACCCACACTCACCCACTCCCACACTCACACCCACACCCACACACACCCACACTCTCACACCCACTCCCACGTTCACGCCCATGCTCTCTCACATCCACTCCCACTCAGCCTGGCACCACGGAGACGTGTCATTTCCCTGACGTCCCATCTTTGATGGAGGAGGAAAGCGGAGCGCCCCCAGAAAACACACACACGGAGAGCATGCAGACTCCACACACAGGGCCGCAGCCAGGAAGCGATTTCCCCTGTTAACGTGGTACTGACATCACACCGAATGACGCGCCCCGGGGCCTTCCATGCGCTTAGGCTGGTTTTAGCCACTGCATCTGCAGCAGTTGATTTATACACGTCCTGGGGAACACACACCCCTGCTTAACCCCAAGGCTGCTTCTGGCTTGAGAGTGGGGTGCGGGGGGATTGGCCACCTGGGTTCTCCATGATTCCTCTGAGTCCTGATCTGAGTGTGGGGTCTGCACCTCGACTCAGACCCAGCCATTGGTGTCTTTCACCCCTTTTGGGGTCATCCACCGGGGCTCCTACCATCAACTGAGGACAGAAATTGCAAGCCGGATCATTCCCAGGGCCCACGGGTTCAGCACTTTGTAGTCCTCAAAGAAATAACCCAGGCCGGGCGCGGTGGCTCACGCCTGTAATCCCAGCACTTTGGGAGGCCGAGGCGGGTGGATCACGAGGTCAAGAGATCGAGACCATCCCGGTCAACATGGTGAAACCCTGTCTCTACTAAAAAAAATACAAAAATTCAGCTGGGCATGGTGGTGCGTGCCTGTAATCCTAGCTACTCAGGAGGCTGAGGCAGGAGAATTGCCTGAACCCAGGAGGCGGAGGTTGCGGTNGGAGGCGGAGGTTGCGGTGAGCCAAGATCGCGCCATTGCACTCCAGCCTGGGTAACAAGAGCGAAACTCCGTCCCAAAAAAAAAAAAAAAAAAGAAATAACCCAGCAGCCAGCAGAAGCTGAAGAGAGTTTCAGTCTCTGCTCTGCAACTGCCAAGGAACTCCGGAAGAACATCCAGGTGGACCCCACCTCCAGCCACAACAGCTCTTGAGAACCCCCTCCCCCGCTCCTGCTCTACCATGGGATCGTGTCAGAGGTACTCAGGCTCACTGACTCCCCCGACCCCCTAAAAGCCTCTCAAATGCCCCCACATCCCTCAGATTGGAGGCCCACGTGGCCTTGCTCCTTCCTCCTCTCCATGCGCCTCCCCATGCCGGGCACCAGCCCCCATCCTGCTGGCCGCAGGGGTCCAACCCTCGCTCATGGCCGCAGCATCCCACTCCGGCACATCCATCCACTTCTCCTCCTGCTCCTCCCTCACCGAGAGACCCCCCAAGACCCCCTGCACTGCCAATGTAGCTTTCTCTCACTCTGCCTCTCCCTGCAGGATTTCCAGTGAATTTCACTGATAAGCAAGCGTTTTAAAAATAAGTGACGCACATCGAGGACTACTTATGTGTCTGGCACTGTGCCCAACCTTTCCCAGCCGACACAAACCCTTTACACAGCCTGATTGCCCTTCAGAAAAAGGATAATTTTTAGGCAACCCCTTCTCCATTTTGTAGATAAGGAAACAGGCTGGACGGGTTCCCAAGGTCTCCCAAGGTCATGGTGTCGGGAGCTCGAGGAGCTGGGCGCAGGCTCGGGTCCAGCCTGGCATCGGAGCCTCTGGGCTGCTCTGCTTTGTTTTTCGGCTGTGGCAGGAACTGGCTGCAAAGAACCATCCCCTCTCACCGGCTTCAATAGCTTGTCTACATTTCCCTCCCTAAGAGTGGCCCTCAGGGTCCCGGGCCACTTTCCTCTTTTCCTGGCAAGTAACGTAAACTGAGCCACAGCTGTGGGTCTGAGGCCCGGCCAGGGAGGCCAAGCGGCTCTGGCTCTGGCCAGATGCTGGGCCTGGGACCAGGACTAAGTCGGCTAATGTACAGCCCCACCCTTGGGATGGGCCCAGCCAGGCCCAGGGAAATGTGACCGCTCGCCCTGGCTGGGCTGGGAGGCTTTGTTTAAAGGGTGTCCTTTCAAAGGACTGTTCTGAGTAATGGGGCATGTGGGCCAGCACCCCTCTTCCACCATCTTGAAATCCCATGACGCTGAAGGGGAGGAGAGGGCTGGCCCGGAGCAGGGCTCTGAGCCTCCGTTTCTCACCTGTAAAATGGAGCAGCAGCCGGTCTGCCCGCTCCAGGTGCTGTGAAGACCAAATGAGATCAAGGAAGGGAAAGTGCTTTGGAAACTGACTCACTCCATGAAGCGTCTTCGTGAAGAGCCGCGATAGGCCAGGCTGGGGAGGGGTGTGCAGAGGGCTCTGTCGGGTGGCAAAGTCGTGCCCAGATGAGCCTGGGAGCCCCGGAGTGCCAGGCGGTTCTGGGGCACAGGAGGAGCTGCAGCTGGCAGGGCGGAGGGCAGTGAGCTGGAGGAGGAGCCGTCCCAGAGGCTGGAGCCAGCGGGAATGCCAGTTCAACCCAGCTTTGGACTCAGGGCCGGCTGGCTTTGGCTCACAAGCTCTTGAAAACAGGGGGCTGAGGCCCTGGCGAGGGCACTGGCCAAGGACACATGGCTGGGGCCTGGTGGAGCTGGGTTTGACGGCCTGAGCGGACGCCCAGAGGCTCCTGGGAGTGGGAGGAGGGGCAGGGCGCACAGATGGCCGGGGTCAAGGCGGGGAACCTGAAGGCCACCCTCCGAGCCTGAAGGCCAATGGCATGGCGAGGAGACCCTGTGGGAGGGTCTGAGTGAGGGTGGGGACAGAAGACGCAGGGTCCTTGTGCCAGGAGCCCCATCTGATCGTCTGTGACTCTGCCAGGGCTGGGCCAGGGACGCTTCCCTCTGATCACTGATGGGTTCCCCTTCACTTTTGGGGACCCCGGCTGGGCCTTCATCTTCTGGACAAACACTTGGAGTTGGGCAAGAACATATCGTCTTGGAGATAAGTCCGGCCAGGTTCAAGGCCAGGCCTCCCGGAGCTGGCTTCACGGATGGCTACGGGCCCCGGCCTGGCTCTCCGGGATTGGAGGCGCCGGAGTCTTTTGATGTTGTTTGCCTTGAACCCCTGAGGAACTCGGGGAGCTCGGCTCACTTCAAGGACTGTATGGCGTTTATAGACAAATCCGTCGGGAAAGTCTGTGGCCTTTTAAACTAAAATGCAACTCTCAGTGCCCTGCTCTGCTTTGTGTTATGAAGGCCCAGCCACTTGAAGGAGGCCTCAAGACAGAGCCCCTAACTTGGACGTGGAATTGAGCTCACGCACCTGTTCTTTTTGTCCTTGTCTTTCTTCTCTCTGTCTTCCTTTGTTTTGAGATGGGGTCTTGCTGTGTTGCCCAGGCTGCAGTGCAGTAGCATGATCCTGGCTCACTGCAGCCTCAACTCGTGAGCTCAAGCAATCCTCCTGCCTCAGCCTCCTGAGTAGCTGGGATTACAGGCTTATGTCACCATGCCTGGCTGATTTTTAACATTTTTTGTAGAGATAAGGGTCTCCCCATGTTGCACAGACTCCTGGCCTCAAGCCATCCGCCTGCCTCGGCCTCCCTCCCAAAGCACTGAGGTTATAGGCGTGAGCCCCCGCATGTGGCCCCAGGCACCTTTTCCAAACTGTTTTGCTTAGGGATCAGTTTGGGAAAAATTAAAATACTCATGGGGTGCACCTGCTTTCTCTCATTAACAATTGAAATCGCTGTAGACAATCTCATGGAGAAGTGTGGATTTTTTTTAACAGCTTTTCTTGAGATATAATTCACATTCCACACAATTCACCTGTTAAAAGCCCACAGTTGAGTGTATTTTTTTGGTGTATCCACAGAGGTGTGTAGCCATCACTACAATCCTCTTTAGAATATTTTATTTCCCCCCAAAAAACCCCGTACCTTAGCCATCACCCCCAATTCCCCAACTTCCGCCAGCCCCTGCTAACCACAGATCCACTTTCAGTCGCTGGATTGGCCTGCTGGGGACATCTCTTATGAATGGCATCATGCGGTCTGTGCTTCTCCGTGTCTTGCTTCTTTCACTCCGCGTCACCTCTTCAGGGTCATGGGCGCTGCTGCACGTCCCTGACCACCATTCCTTTTTCATGACCGAATCATGTTCCATGCGGGTTGTTTCCAGTTGTTTGGCTGCTGTGAATAGTGCTGCCAAGAGCATTCTTGCACACATTTTTGTGTGAATATAAGTTTTCACTTCTCTTGGGTGTGAACTCAGAAGTGGAATTGCTGGGTCCCCTGGAGACTCTATGTTTCACCTTTGGAGGATCAGCCAGATTGAGAACACGCAGGTTTTTACAACACACATGACGTGTTTATTAAGAAAATTTGCTGATACTGGTGAATGTTTACTACGGGCCAGGGTGTCCCATGAATGATCTTATTTTGTCCCCACAACAAGTTTATCTGGTCAGTTCTGTGACTGTCCCCAGTCGACAGGGAGGGAAAGCTGGGGATCAGAGAGGTTGTGACACCTGGGTAGATTCAAATCCCAGCTTGGATGAATCAGGGATTTGAATCCAGGCAGTGGGGTCCCCTCCCTTCTGATGCTTTCCGACGAGTGGCCTCTACTTAAGGGCCCGGTCTGCGGAGCACTGGGGCTCCTTTTCAGCCACAGAAGTGCTCATGTTGGAGAACTGGCAACCCTGAGGCACGTTTAACTCTTCCTTCTGGATCCTTTGGGAGCTGTGTCATGGGCACTGTGCATCCAGAGGCCGCCACCATACCTGGCTCATTCATTCATCAGGACATAGGAGCCACCTGCTGCACCCGGCACAGGCCAGGCCCACAGAGTCCAGTCCCTTGTTCCAGCCAGCCTCCATGTCATGTAGGCCACTGCCACCACACCTTGGTGTCCTTGCTGATGGCAGCACTGGCATGGGGCTGTGCAAATGAAAGCAGTGGTCCTATCTGGCCTGATTCATCGGTTCTCATATCTGAGCTGCATCAGAATTTCCCGGACGGCCTCTTCAAACCCCCCTTGCAGGCCCACTCCCTGAGAGTCTGAATCTGTCGGTCTGGAGTGGGGCCCGAGAATCTGCATTTACAGCAAGTTCCCAGATGAGGCTTCTGCTTCTGGCCTGGAGACCCCACTTTAAGGCATTCAGAAGTCCCCAGGATGGTGGCCGGGCCTAGGACCTTTTCTTGGATAACAGGTCAAGGGCTTCAGTCACTACTTGGGCTAAACAGCCTTTAAGAAACGGGGTTCCTGCTTCCCTGGAGGCCTCTCTGGACCCCTGGTTTGCATGGATGGAGCACATATTGGACAGGAAGGAAGAGGGGCTCCCTAGCTGGATTGGGGTTAGAGGTATCCTTTCTCACCCCTCCGGGGGTGGTAGAAATTGGTCCCTGGTGCTCTGCTGCCCCCTGGTGGTGGGCAATTCTGCACTGCCCCCTTTGACAGGGAGGAGCCCCTTGAGTGCTGCCTGAAGCCAGGGTGCCACTCCCTGGACCCCACTGCCAGGGTCCTCATACTTGTTCTCTCTTGGAAACTGATCAGCTGTCAGTCATAGGCACTTTAGTGAGAATATATCCAAGTCCTTGATTCTCATCTCCTGGGGGAGATTTACACTTAAAGCCCATGGCTTGTGGCTAAAGGGCAGGAAGGCTCTGCCGTGGCTTGAAGCTTCATGCACCAGGGAAGGAAGGGGAGGGTCCTCCCAAGAGTCTTGCTGAACAGCTGTGTACCCTGACCCCTGACCCAGGGAGGGCCTGCTTCCCAGTCCTAGCCTCCTCCACCTCGAGGGGCTGGCCGTGCCGTTTGCATGCGTCCTTAGAAGGCACCATCCTCAGACCTTCCGCGCTTACCACGTGCTGAGTGTCCTTACTGTAGCCTCCTGCACGTGCACAGCGGCCCTCCAGAGTCATCATGATTTTACAGGCCAGGAGCCCAGACAGGCTACGAGGCATCAGCCAAGGCGTGGAGATGGCCATTGGCCAGTGGGCTCTATGGACCGGGGCCTCAGAGAGGCAAGAGTGGAAGACGATGTGGTGTGTGTGGGGGGGACACGTGCAGATGGCGTGTAAGGCAAGGGATGGGATGACTCTGCAGAGGAGAGGGAGCCCGGGGAGAAGGGAAGAGGCCCAGGGTCGGCCAGTTACTGGGGAGACCAGAAAGGGAGTGGGGCAGAGAGGCCGGGGAAGGAAGGAGAGAAACCGCGAGGGCGTGAAGCGGGCACGGGGCTTATGGGCAGACCATAATGGAAGGTTTGTGACCTTTAAGAAAAATCTGACCATTTGATTGGCTGCTCTGCTTGGCTGTTGTACAAAGCCCGCCCACTTTGAAGAGGGGACCAGAGGCAGCCCGAGGCTCCGTCCTCTGGGGAACTTGAACGCAAATGTCTTTCCTGTGTTTTTTGCTTGAAGTCCAATTTTCAAACTTGTTTTTTTCCCTTTTTTTGGTAGACATGGGGTCTCCCTTTGTTGTCCAGGGTGGTCTTGAACTCCCGGGCTCAAGCGATCCTCCTGCCTTTGCCTCTCTAAGTACTGGGATTGCAGACACGAGCCAGCATGCCTGGCAAGCTCCAGTTTTCAAAGAGAATATCTACATTCGTCAGAATAGTTTATATTCTTCAGGATAGTCTACATCAAACTAATGTAAATTACTAGTTTATATCATACAGTTGTAGCAGTTTGAATTGTCAAAAAGATCCGTCCACATACTAACCTCAAAGAATTATGACCGGGACCTCATCTGGAAGAAGGGTCCTTGCAGCTGTGATGAAGGATTTGAGATGGGTCATTCTGGATTAAGTGGGGGGGAGGCACATTCAGTGGCAGGTGTCCTTATAGGAAACAGAAGGGGAGAAGGCCACGTGAAGGTGAGGTGGAGGCTTGTGTGTCCTGGGATACATCGGTACCTATCATCCATCATCTGTCTGTAGGTAAGTAGACAGGTGGTAGCTACGGAGAAACATATCTAGACATAAAATATCCCTTGCATAGAGATCATGTGTCCTAGAAAATGAGAGCGTGCCATCTGTGTTAGCGTTTATCAAAGCATGGCCTGAGGAGCTCCTGCATCAAAGATGCCTCGGACTTTGTAAAACTAAAGTCTCCTGGGCCAGCTTTCACAACTACGGGGTTAGACTGTGGGCAGGTCCCAGGAATGGGCATTCTAGACATGATTTCTGGGTGATTCTGATGCCCCTGGTGGTTCCCTGGTATGGTGAAGATGGCTTGGGAGCAGGTAGGGGGAGCAGAAGGAACCAGGGATGTGCCCAAGCAGAAAGGGAGGGGCAGCGTGGACTGTTCTGGCTAGGGGGAGCTCCTGGCACACCTCCCTTGGGGGCTGACGGACAGCTGGTGTGTGCTGGGGGCCCAGATGTCTGGGGTCACAGGGACCCTGTCCCACCCTTGCTGGCACTGGGGCCCCCACTGCCCTCTGGGCCCAGCGGCTGTTAGAGAGGCCAGGAGTGCGCAGAGGCTGTTGCCAGCTGCCCGCATCCTCGGCGCCCCTGGCCTTCCTGGCGTTTAGACAGCTGCTTCATGTCTGGCTGCTCTGGGAATTCCGGGGCCCGGGAAATGGCCGGAGCTGACATCCCAGGAGCAGCTGGTGGGGTGGGCCACAGGGCCATCTGGAAGTTTCCGGGCCTCAGGGAACACTTATGTAACTGGTTTGGAGGGAGGTTTGGATAATAGATTTGCTGAGGGCCAAGAACAAACTGAGCCTTCCCCAGGACGGGCAGGTCCCCTCCGCCAGCAGGCATCTCATCCACTCCCCAGGGCCCTCTCAGTCCAGAGGGTCCCTGCTGTCAAAGCCAGAAGAGCAGACTATGGGACTGAAGCGCTCCAAGGGCAAGGGCTTGTCTGTTTTGCCTTGTCACCCTCTGTGCTTAGCACAGCACTTGGCACGTGGTGAGTGCTGAGTATTGAATGAACACGCACTCGTGTACATGACAGTTTCCTTCAGGGAGGAAGGACTGGCGCAGAGCAGCGGCTCACAAAGCGGGATTCCCAGGGCAAGCCACCTCAGCATCCCCTGGGAGCTTGTTACAGCTGCAGGTTCACTGCTGGGCGCGATTTTTCTTTCTACCTCCTTCCTCAACTCAAAGGTACCTGGATGGACACCACCACCAGTCTGGCTTTATTAAGCCAGACAACCAGAAGGCATCTGACCCTGCCTTCTCCCTCTCCCCAGAGCCCGTGTACTCCCAAGCAAGTGTTTTTGCCTCAGTTTCTCTCTACCAGCTTCTCTCTATCCCAGTAGCCACCACCCTAGTCTGAGCTGCTGAAATCTCTCACCCGGGCTGGGAAACAGCCTCCAACAGGTCTCCTTGCCTCTATGCTGGCCCTGCCTAGCCATTTTCCATGCTGCCATGAGAAGGAGCCTTCGAGATGCAAATCTCATCCCAGCACCCTGGATGAACACTTCAGTGACTGTGGCCATTGCTCCTAGGATACAGACCAGATTCCTCCGCCAGGAAGCCTCCCTGTCTTTACACACAAAATCCCCCGCTTCAAAGCCACCTGCCACTGACTACCGCTACTGTTTTGGGGACTCCTGTCTACCCCTCCCCTGACTCTGGGAACCACTCTATCTCTGTGCTCAATCCAGAGCATTCATGTGAGAACTCATGTGCTGACAGAATGAGAGAGCTCTCATTGCAGTTCCGAAATCGCGACGCTGGGGCAGCATCGTGACTCACGTGTGGATGCATTGCGCTTTCTGAGTCACCCTTATATCTTGTTTCGTTGTCTTTTTGTTAGAATGTAGGATCCATGACCAGCCAGCGTGATGCATCGCTGTACACCCACAACATTCTGGCATCTGCCATCCGAAGTGCTGAGAACGGCTCCATCGCTCTCATTCTGCTATCAGAGAAATAGAGCTGGTTCTTAGTCTAAAGAGAGATACGGGAGAGACAGCTGAGCAGAAGGGGGCTAGACACAGCAATCCTCGGAAACCCCTCCAGGCCTTGCTTCCTGAGCCAGGAGGATTCCTGCGGTGGCCGAAGGCAGCCCCAGCCCCTGGTGATCTTCTGCTAGGTAACTCCCAGCCTGCAGTCATGCCCACACCTGCCCACTCTTATGATTGTCAAATTGTCTGTTGTCACCGACTGGTGAGTGAGATACCCGGGGCAGTTCTGAAAGATGGCTGTCGAGGTAAGCTGAGGCCACACAGGCCGCTGGGAGACGCTGGTGGCATCTAAACTCCCTTTCCTTGACCATACTTTGGGGTTAGGTCCCCCGGTCCCTGGGGCAGTGCAGAAATTCCACACGAAGGGGCCACTAGGGGTCAGACAGGAGCACCTGCGGCCACTCCAAGCTGGGACCCATCTTTGCCGACACCTCGGGGTGTTCCCGCTGTATTCAGTGCCCTTTTGTTTCAAGAAATAATTTTCCTTTTAGTTCGTGGCACGTGGTGGGGTTTGTTGCTCTTGAATTGGCAAAGCAACTAGAGGAAAAACCAGCCCACACAGTCTGGAAGGGAAGGAGGTGTCGAAGGCTGAGACTTGGATTCTCCCTCCTTAGCATCTGGGCGGAGGGCAAGGAGTGAAGCGTCTCATCTGTGAAATGGTCGCCACTCTGATCCACATCACTGCCGTTGGGATAAAGTTTGCTGAGCACAGAGCCAGTGATGAGTGCACTATTAGTATCTGCATTTAATTAAATTGAATTATTTTCTTGAGACAGGGTCTTGCTCTGTCACCCTGGCTGGAGTGCCGTGGTGGGATCATAGCTAACTGCAGCCTTGACCTCTCGAGGTCAAACCAGCTTCCTGCCTCAGCCTCCTGAGTAGCTAGGATGACAGGTGAGCACCACCATACCCAGCTGATTTTTTTTTTTTTTTTTTTTTTTGTCTCACTCTGTTGCCAGGCTAGAGTGCTGTAGCGCAACCTCGGCTCACTGCAACCTCTGCCTCCCAGGCTCAGGTGATTCTCTTGCCTCAGCCTCCTGAGTAGCTGGGATTACAGGTGTGCACCATCACACCCAGCTAATTTTCGTATTTTTAGTAGAGACGGGGTTTCACCACCTTGGCCAAGATGGTCTCGATCTGCTGACCTCGTGATCTGCCTACCTCGGCCTCCTAATGTCCTGGGATTACAGGTGTGAACCGCTGCACCCAGGCCCTGGCTAATGTCTTTTTTTTTTGTCCTTTTTGACGTGATGCTCTTCATGACGTGCTTCTGGTTTTGACCCAGGAGTCTGGGACCTGAGAACTATCCTGCGATGCCCTTGGAAAATTGAGTGCATTATACAATTGATAGCCTCAGGAACCAGGTCACTCAGACTCAAATCCCAGTTCTGTTCCCTCCAGCCTGTGTGAACTTGCATGAGTCACTTACCCTCTCTGTGCCTCAGTGTCTTCTTCTGTAAAATGGGGATAATAATGATACCTACCTCATGGGGTTGCTATGAGGATTAAGAAATTAAGATTAGGCCGGGTGCGGTGGCTCATGCCTGTAATCCCAGCACTTTGGGAGGCCAAGGCAGGTGGATCACCTGAGGTTGGGAGTTTGAGATTAGCCCAATCAACATGGTAAAACCCTGTCACTACTAAAAATACAAAAAACTGACTGGGCACGGTGGCTCACGCCTGTAATCCCAGCACTTTGGGAGGCCGAGGCGGGCGGATCACGAGGTCAAGAGATTGAGACCATCCTGGCCAACGTGGTGAAAGCCCTTCTCTACTAAAAAAATACAAAAAAAATTAGCCGGCCATGGTGGCATGCACCTGTGGTCCCAGCTACTCAGGAGGCTGAGGCAGAAGAATCACTTGAACCCGGGAGGTGGAGGTTACAGTGAGCTGAGACTGCGCCACTGCACTCTAGCCTGGGTGACAGAGCAAGGCTCCATCTCAAAAAAAACAAAAAACAAAAAACTGGCCGGGTGTGTTGGACAGCTCCTATAATTCCAGCTACTTGGGAGGCTAAGGCAGGAGAATCACTTCAACCTGGGAGGCAGAGATTGCAGTGAGTTGAGATCACTGCCATTACACTCCAGCCTGGACGACAAGAGTAAAACTTTGTCTCAAAAAAAGAAGAAATAAATATTTGTAAAGCTGAAGACAGTGCCTGGCACAGGTAGGATGGAGCAATGTGGAAATACAGTAGCTGTCTGGTTTCTATCACACCATGTTAAAGATGCAGCTTGCATTACATTACTTCTGGATCCAGGGAAACAGTGGCTCAGCCACAAGAAATGGGTTCATGTTTGATCCGTTTCCTTTCCCTTGGGCTCCCCCTTTACACATGCGCACGCGCGCACGCGCGCACACACACACACACACACACATGCTTGCACACATGCGCACATGGAGGAGAGACAGAGTCCCTTTTCTCCTTCAGTTTCCCGAGCCCAGCCCACCAGGCAAGGGGATCAGCGAGGAGGGAGGAGGTTTAAACTCTCCAAGAGGCTCCTGGTTCCCCACGCTCTTCGTCAGCTCTCTAGGGAGAAATCATCCCCATTTACCTTCTGCCTCTTTGTAGTCCCTTCTTTTAACAGGAAAACATCCAACGGCCCAGGGAAAAAGTCAGAAAGAGGAGTCACAGAAACAAACCTTCTTCTCCCCAGGGCTGAGCTGGTGGAAGCAGAGGCAGCTGTCTCTCCCACCCAGGAAGTCAAAGTTTTCTGCCCCCTTCCTCCGTGCAGCAGCTGTATACGGCCACACACATCCTGACCGGCAGCCTAGAGCGGCTGGAATTGGAAAACGGGACCAGTGTCCACACACACTCCTCCAGGGTTGGTGTCATCAGCTGTGCATTCATTCATTCATTCATTCACTCATTCATTCAACAAAGTGGCACTGGATATAGGAACAGTATAGCACTTCCTTGACATAAGTAACTCCATCCTGGAAAAAGACTCCATCCTACATTTTGAAAGACATCATGACAGCAGGGACCAGATGTTTTGCCTAATCCACAAAGACTGCCCCTATCTGGATAAGGACTACAGGCACACTCTCTTCCTCTCTCAGTCCCCATCAAAAGACTCTGTGGCCATCAGGATAGCAGGATTCCCCCAGCTGGAATCGACAGTCTTAACAGACAGGGTCATGCTGTCACTTGTGATAAGTGCCCAGGATCTGCCACTGAAGGCTGTGCCCACATCAAAGATGCTTCCTTGGAAGGCGCTGATGGACCACTGAGGCAGGAACCATGATGGTCCCCTGTTTCCAGGTAAAGACATTAAGGCACAGAGAGGTTAAGAAACTTGCCCAAGACCACACAGCTAGAACGACCAGGACAGGCCAGGATGTTCTTCTTGTCCACATCACTCTCCTTAGACTGGTTCATTAACCCTTTCTCCTATCTTCTCCCCCCTCTATTTTTTTTCCTGAGATGGAGTCTCACTGTCATACAGGCTGGGGTACACTGGCGTGATCTTGTCTCATTGCAACCTCCGCCTCCCAGGTTCAAGCGATTCTCCTGCCTCAGCCCCCCGAGTAGCTGGGATTACAGGTGCACACCATCACACCTGGCTAATTTTTTATATTTTCGCTAGAGATGGGGTTTCACCATATTGGCCAGGCTGGTCTTGAACTCCTGACCTCAAGTGATCCACCCGTTTCAGCCTCCCAAAGTGCTGGCGTTACAGGTGTGAGCCACGCACCCAGCCTGTCCTTCCCTCTTGATGTTAGTTACTCTGTCTGATGCGGAAGGTTTCATCAATAACATGTACACATTGAGTAAGTATCCCGCTGTATCCCCCTAGGTATGGTTTGCAGTACTGGCCGACTTGTGGCATGGCTTGAGCCTGTGTGCCTGCAGCTCCCTATGGAGCCAACAGGAAGTGCTAGACAGAACTGCCTCACCTCCGTGGAGCTCATGGCTTCCGTGATGGAATGGCATCAGTAAAAGTCTGAGAGTGTGCAGAGGCGTAAACGTGCACGGACCTGGCTATCCCTGACCTTGTGCCACTCACCATTTATTGCTCGAGGCCCCCTTGATTGCTCAGCCATTTTTAGAACTGTTCATGTGTTATCTTGCTGTTAGCAAACACATTAACAGTGCCTTCCTTGTTAGGATATTGTTCAGCAGACTTGGGTCCAAGTCCCAGTGAAGTACTTTTTATATATTGCCTCATTTATTTCTCATAACCACTCAGCGAGGCAGGAACCGTGATGGTCCCCTGTTTACAGATAAGGACTCTGAGGCACAGAGAGGTTAAGGAACTTGCCCGAGACCACATGGTTAGAAGGGGCTGCCCTGGGACTCCACAACATGAGCTCCTGACTGTTCAGTTACCCGCTGCTGTCTGGTGATCCTGGGAATGGTAAAGTGTCCCGAATGCAGCTGGTGACTCAGGTTTGAGGACTCAGGGTGGGGGTGACAACCTCAGAAGGCAGAAACATGGAGACTTTGTGAGATGGTGGGGGGAGCAGACTGTCTGTGTGGCAAGGAAGCCTGGCTCAGGCACCTATCAGCCATGTGACCTTGGTCTCCCGCTGGGACTCGGAGAGGGACCTTGATGGCTGATGACACTCAGCAGCAGGGGTGGAGCTGGGATGTGGGACTTCTGATTCTTGCTGTGCACCTGGATGGCTCTGCAAGTGTGCTCCAGGTGTGATCACCACGTCCACAAAGTGTGGCTGGATCAGCAGAGAGACCCAGGCTCTTGGCTCTGCCTCTTAACTGCTTTATCTGAGCCAAATGATTTAAGTCAAGCCTCCGTTTTCTCATTTGAAAAATGGCTGCAATAATGTTCTTATGTCATGGGGTTGTTGTGAAGACAAGTTATAATATTTTAGCAGGCTCAACTCAATAAAGAGCAGACAGCCGGGCCAGATCGCATGCAGGACCTTCCTGGAGTGTGTCCAGGAGAGAATGGAGGTGAGGGGCGGCGTGGCTCGAATCGGGTGTTTACCTGCAATCTCATCCAGTATTGAATGGCTGGAGAAAAAAGAAGCGTGGTTTCTTCTTTTTCTTTTGAGACCAAGTCTTGCTGTCACCCAGGCTGGAGTGCAGTGGCAAGATTTCTGCTCACTGCAATCTCTGCCTCCTCGGCTCAAGCAATTCTCCTGCCTCAGCCTCCCAAGTAGCTGGGATTGTAGGTACGCGCCACCACTTCTGGCTAATTCTTGTATTTTTAGTACAGACGAGGTTTCACCATGTTGCCCAGGCTGGTCTCGAACTCCTGACCTCAGGTGATCCACCCGCCTTGGCCTCCCAAAGTGCTGGGATTACGGGCTTGTGCCATTGCATCTGACCACAAATTTATTTTTCCATAATGAAACTTGACCTCCTCCCACATCGCCAACCAACTTGGTGGAATAAAGCTTTATCGCCTCATTCAAGCAGATGCATCCTGGTTTTCTTATTATTTCAGGTTTAAATCAGTTAATTCAGAATGCTCTCCTTCCACCTTCTCCTTGGGCTAGCATTTAATATTCTTTAAAAACAGAAGTCAGAGCCTCTCGGCCAGGTGTGGTGACTCATGCCTGTAATCCCAGCACTTTGGGAGTCCGGGGAGGGTGGATCATGAGGTCAGAAGTTTGAGACCAGCTTGGCCAACATGGCAAAATCCCATCTCTACTAAAAATACAAAAATTAGCCGTGTGTGATGGCACGTGCTTGTAATCCCAGCTACTCGGGAGGCTGAGGCAGGAGAATCGCTTGAATGCGGGAGACAGAGGTTGCAGTGAGCCAAGATCATGCCACTGCAGTCTAGCCTGGGTGACAGACCAAGACTCTGTCTCAAAAAAAGAAAAAGAGAAGAAGTCAGAGCCTCTCCCTCTCATCTCAGAGCCCACCCCACCCACAGCTCCCGGCTTCCTAGACTTGAGGCCTAAGTCCTTCCCACAGCTGGACAAACAGCCGTCTCTGACCTGGCCACCATTTCTCCCTCTCCCTCAGCCACTCTGTCCTTCCACGCTGGCTTCCCCCGAGCCCCTGGCCAAGGCACCCCCATCGCAGCAGCTTGAGGCTCACGAGGCTCACTGTTTTCTCCGTCAGAGCTCTCCTCATGGACTCCTGTGAGCTCCTACCCCGCCTCCACCTTGCCCCTTTTCAGCCATCCCCTTCTTAGCAGTGAGGTCTTCCCCGGTCATCTTATTTAAATAGCCACACCCTCTGCGCTGGTGCCCTCCCCCCCTTCCCCAGTCCCTTTCCCGGGTTCTTTTCCCCCACTACCCTTCCCACCACCGCCTGACACAGGATAAGTACAACCTGTCCTCTTGTTTACTGCCTGCCTCCCCCATGTGGGGGAGGATGTAAGCTCCATGTGTGAGCACACACATTTGTGTCTGCTTTCTTTTCATTTGTGGTATGTCTAGGAACTAGGACAGTGCCTGGAATGCAATAGGTCATCAATAAATGTCAATTAGATGGACAGATGGACAGAGGATGGGTGGGGATGATGGAGCAATGCATAGGGATGATGGATGGATGGATGGGTGGAAGGATAGATGGATGAATAGATGGCTGAATGAATGGATGAATGGATGGTTGGAGAAGAGATGGATGGATGGGATAGCTGGAAAATGGATGGATGGATGGATGGATGCATAATTGGGATCAGGGTGCATGTAGCGTTCCTGGTCTTCAGGGAGCTCTGAGATTATGGGTACCATTTGTTCAGGATAGCACCAGCTACAAGGTATCATGGCTGTGTTCTCTGTGGTGGCATCTGCTGAAAGGGCTGGGTCTCCCATCCATGCCCTTTCCCTGTGAGGAGATCTTCAGGATCTCCTGGGTCTCTCTTTTGGGGACACAGGAGCCTCTGCCTGCTCTCTCACACCAAGCCAGAACATTGCTGCCTCACTGGGCAGCTTCAGGCTTGCTCTGCCCTGGACTTCCTTCCAGTCCCCTCTTCCAAGGGTGCTTCAGCTTGGAGCGGAGGGAATAATGCAAGTTCTGAGTGCAAGTGTGAAATAAGACCCTTCTACTCTTGGATTTTCCACAACTGACCTGAGACTTTCTCCTTATTCCTCAGCTGGATTTGGCGCTGTGAGACGTGGAGCAGGTGACCCTTTCCAGAAACTTGAGTTCATTTAAGCAGATAAAGGATCTGTTAAAAGGACCTTGAAGATCCCACAAAATCTCAGGGAGAGCTGGAGGACCAGGTGGGGAAGCTGTGTAGCCAGGAATGGCTCCCAGGTCCTGCTGCAGAGCTGTCTGAGGGGACCCACTGGCCTGGTGGCAGGGCCGTGGCTCTCTGCAGCCCCCTGGGATGGAGCCCGGACTCTCTGGTTAGACCCACACCGGGGGTGCCATATTAACAGCAGGCCAGTTCAATGGGAACTGCAGATAAGCAATGTCGGTTTTGGGGCTAAGTGTGTCCCATGCCATATTTTATTGTTATTTTATTTTGCCTAAATTTGGCATTTCCACATGCTGCTCCTGAAGCCCCCACTGCTCCCCTCCGAGCTCTCTGGACCCCACTCCTTGGACATGGTGCCCAAGCTGCAAGGGAGTCTGGGAAAGCAAGCATCAGATACTCGAAGCTTCTGCAGGGGTAGGGGGCCCCGTCTCATAGGACTGGGGAGCCCCTCAGACCATTGCCAGCATCTGGGTTTAGGCTTTTGCTCTCCATCATCAGATCTGGATGGGGTGAGGAACCAGACTCACCCCAAATCAGACTCTCCCCAAATCTGTCTGTTGTTTTTGAGATACAAGCATCTCTTTTCTCAACATGTTTTCTCTGCCAGAGTGATTTTTTTTTTTTTTTTTTTTTTTTTTTTTTTTTTTTTTTTTTTCTTTGATTTTTTTTTTTTTTTTTTTTTTTTTTTTTTTTTTGCCTATTTAGACACCATTCTCCACCAGAAGGAACCAGGGAACCAGGGCTCCTTGGAGAAATGGCTGATTCCAGGGCTGGGCAGGGGAAGTACAAGATGAGCCAGGAACATCTTGTTGTGCCAGAATATCAGGAAGTCCTCGAACTGTGGGGCCGAGCTGGAAGGAAATGGAGCCAGCTGGACGGAGTTCCCCTCTCCAAATCTGGGACAGTTTGAGCATTCAAGTAAAACTGATAGGAAAGCATTTTAATCCACTGCACAAAATAAGAATTCACGGGTCCATGCCAATGTATATATGTGTATATATGCATGTGTGTGTACATTACAGATCAATGATGTATCATATGTATATCTATATCTCATATAAACATAAAATCTATATCTAGATATAGATTGTATATCTATATGATATGATACAAGTATAAAATATGATATATATCAATTATATTATACATAAATATCAGTATACACACACATATGCATGTGTGCATTTGAATAAATAAATAAATAAATGGAGAAGGGAAACCTCTTCCTTACTGTACAAGGCCAACTAATAAATGTGGAAACAGCAGTGGAGTTAGAAAGTTCACCTTTGGCAACCATCAGAAAACACTTGTCTCAGGCAAGAATCATCAACAGAGGCAAAAACTAGTGGGTGAAGTTTTTATGGGGAATAGGCTATTTACAAAGTCTCAATATACCTCTCCAGAAGATAATGACTTAGTTTTAAAAAAAACGGAAGCCAGGCACAGTGGCTCACGCCTGTAATCCCAGCTACTCAGGAGGCTGAGGCAGGAGAATCACTTGAACCCAGGAGGCGGAGGTTGCAGTGAGCCAAGATCATGCCACTGCACTCCA
>NW_016107474.1:2549546-2563267 GCF_001604975.1 Cebus imitator | reverse complement strand
GCAGACGCAAGGATACTGAAAAGACTCGAAAGCTTCCCGCCCGGTGGCTCACGTCTGTAATCCCAGGGCTCTGGGAGGCCGAGGGGGAAGGATGAGTGGAGCTCAGGAGTTGAGATCAGCCTGAGCAACATAGCAAAACCCCACCTCTACAAAAAAATGAAACCAAAAACAAAACAAAAATTAGCCGGGCATGGTGGCACACATCCGTGGTCCCAGCTACTCCAGAGGCTGAGGTGGGAGGATCACTTGAGCTCAGGAGGTTGAGGCTGCAGTGAGCCCTGACTGCGCCGCTGCACTCCAGCCTGGACAACACCAGATTAAGACCCTGTCTCAAAAACAAAAAACAAACAAACAAACCCAAAACCAAAAAAACGAAAAGAAAACATGAAAACTGAATGCACCTCATGACCTGAGATTTTCTTTTGCCGTAAAGGACCTTACTGAGACAACTGGTAAAATCTGAACCGTCTGTCAGTTAGATGATATAGCGCACCAATGTTAATTTCCTGATTTAGAAAATTATATCATGCCTATGTAAGAGAATGTCCTCATTCTGAGGAAATATACGCTCAAAGTGTTGAGATAAAAGGAGTGTGATGCCTACAATTCTCTCTTAGATAAGTTAGAAATGAGACAGAGGAAGAAAATGCGCAATGCAGCGCAATACTAACGCGTGGGAGTCTGAATGAAAGCGGTATGGAGATTCTTTGTACTGCTCCCGCAACTTTTCTGCCAGTCTGAAACTGCATCCAAATTAAAAAGTGAAGAAACAAATAGGCAGGGTGTGGTGGCTTGCACCTGTAATCCCAGCACTTTGAGGAGCTGTGATGGGAGGATGACTTGAGTCCAGAAGTTCAAGACCAGCCTGGGCAACATGGCGAAACCCCACCTCCACAAAAAATACAAAGATCATCCGGGCGTGAAGGCATGCACCTGCGGTCCCAGCTACTTGGGCGGCTGACGTGGGAGAATTGCTTGAGCCTGGGGGGCAGAGATTGCAGTGAGCCTGAACACTTACACCACTGCCCTCCAGCCTGAGTGACAGAGCAAGACTGTCTCAAAGCAAACAAACAGACAAACCAGAAGTCAGTGTAGAAACTCGAAAGCCGACATTGACCCATTTGTTCCCTCTGTTCGGCTGTGGCCTCCCTTTCCTGGGGTAGGAGCCAGGACAGCAATGGCTGACAGTCTTAGAGGAGAAGACAACGCAGGGAACGCCAAGCACATTGGTCGAAATAACGATGTTCGGAGCAGTAACAACCTGCATGTAGCAGGGCAAATGCCACGCGCAGAGGACGCTGCGGGCAGAGCTGGAAGTATTTCGCAAACATCAGCCACTATTATCCAATCCTGCGGATCTTCGCAATTGACCTGCACAATCTGAACTTACTCAACATTTAAAATCCACATGGTAAAGGCCTGGTATTTATTAAAGAGGAAAGCTATCCCCATCACACATGGAAAAGGGCCGCACTCGAGAGCCTGGACGAAGGCAGCCGCATTCACTGCACGCCCCAAATTCCTCTGGGGCTTCGGCGCACTGAGGCACTCGGGGAGATGTGACTGTGCTTGGGCAGAAAGGGGCTGCCTTTGGACTGATGCCTGGGAAGAAGGTGACTGTTATGAACTAAATTTCCCACCCCGAACCCATAGAGCTTTATTTATTTATTTCTTTTTGAGATGGTGTCTCACCTGTATCACCCAGGCTGGAGTGCAATGGCTTGATCTCGGCTCACCGCAACTTCCACCTCCTGGGTTCAAGTGATTCTCCTGCCTCAGCCTCCTGAGTGGCTGGGATTACAGGCATGGGCCACCATCCCCAGCTAGTTTTTGTATTTTTAGTAGAGACGGGGTTTCACTATGTTGGCCAGGCTGGTCTCGAACTCCTGACCTCAAGTCATCTGTCCACCGTGGCCTCCCAAAGTGCTGGGATTACAGACACGAACCTCTCACTGCATCTGGCCCATATGGCTTTGAAATGATTCCAGGCACTTCCACAGGTTGCTACGTGAGTGACACACTCTGCTGCACTAAGAGCCCGTTGTGCCCCTTCTTCCTTGGAGAATGTGATCTTGCTCCTCATCGCACCCTGTCTGTGAGCTCCTGACCCTCACGACTGCACTTCCAAACACATGCAGACCTGCGAGTGTGACGGACCCTTGGGAGCTCTGGCTGCACCCCCGGCCCTTTTTCCCAAGGCCAGAAGCTCCAGCTGTGACAGGTCACCCTGCCAACCTTGGAGCTACTCTCAGAAGCTTCTGGCCAATGCTGGCGCTGCTTTCCAGGGACCGGGGACCTTTCAGTGCTCCCAAGGAGAGCTGGCAGAAGGCTACACCTCACACTGAGGACTGTTCCCATGCTAACTGAGCAGCTAGACTTTGGTTGTTCTGGAACTCATTCACCATGGGGTTCATGGACTTTGCCTGTCGAGTGTATTCTTTGTGAAGTTTGCTCTCATTCTCTCCCTGTTTAAGCTCTGGGAACCTACAGGGAAAAAAATCTTTGTGTGAGTCTGGGCCCGGTGGCTCACACCTGCCATCCCAGCACTTTGGGAGGATGAGGTAGGTGGATCATCTGAGGTCAGGACTTTGAGACCAGCCTGGCCAATATGATGAAACCCCGTCTCTACTAAAAACACAAAATCAGCCAGGCATGGTGGTGGGTGCCTATAATCCCAGCTACTTGGGAGGCTGAGACAGGAGAATATCTTGAGCCTGGGTGGCAGAAATTAGAGTGAGCTGAGATTGAGCCATTGCACTTCAGCCTGGGTAACAAGAGCGAAACTCCGTCTCAAAAAAAAAAAAATCTTTGTGTAGCAATAAACTGTGTGATTTGTGAAATCATACTTTGATCATTTCCTTATTGTTACCACACAAAACAAGCCCTAACCCCCAAGATGACTGCATTGTGTGTGTGTGGGGGGGGTGGGGTGGCGGCAGAGTCTTGCTCTGTTGCCCAGGCTGGAGTGCAGTGGTGCCATCTTGGCTCTAGGCAAACTCTGCCTCCCGGGCTAAGCGATTCTCCTGCCTCAGCCTCCCGAGTAGCTGGGACTGTAGATGTGCACTGCCACGCCCGGCTAATTTTTTATTTTTTGTAGAGATAAGGTTTCCCCATATTGCCCAGACTGCTCTCAAATTCGTGGACTCAAGTGGTCCTCCTGCCTCGGCCTCCCAAAGTGCTGGGATTACAGGCATGAGCCAACCTATGTATTCCAAGGTAGGGCCTTTAAGGAGGTAACTGAGGTTAAACGGGTCCTAAAGGTGGGGCCCTGACCCAATATGACCAGCGTCCTTGAGAGACAGAGAGAGAGGCACCAGGAGTATATGTGCTCAGAGGAAAGGCTACATGAGGGGCAGCCACCTGCAAACCAGAGAGCGCACAGAGGGGACCCACCCTGCTGGCACCCTGGTCCTGGACTTCCAGCCTCTGGAACTGTGAGGAAGACACGTCTGCAGGTTAAGTCACCCAGTCTACGGTAGGGCATAGCTAGGGCAGCCAGAGCTTAGACAGTGACAGAATGGCCTTAGCCCGCCACCACTCAGAGTGTGCTCTGGCAACTGGCATCACCAAACTTTGTGAGAAACTCACAGCCAGGGACTGTGACGCTGCTGACATCTCTCTCTCTCTCTAAGGACACAGGTCATAACAGGTCAGGGCCGCACCCTTAGGACCCTTTAACCTGAATTACCTTCTTAAAGGCCCTGCCTTGAAATACACAGGCTGGCTCACCCCTGTAATCCCAGCACTTTGGGAGGCTGAGGCAGGAGGACCACTTGAGTCCACGAATTTGAGAGCAGTCTGGGCAATATGGGGAAACCTTATCTCTACAAAAAATACAAAAATTAGCCGGGCGTGGTGGCGCATGCCTGTCGTCCCAGCTACTCGGGAGGCCGAGGCAGGAGAATTGCTTGAGCCCGGGAGGCGGAGGGAGCCCCATCCCAGCCTTGCTGAACCTGAACGTGCATTTTGGCAAGCTGCTCCCTCCTTCCCGCGGAGGGGTGGAGGTCTCCAGCAGCCCCGGCTGTCAGCATCTCTGCGTACACGACACAGCCTAGCAGAGGCAGTGAACACAAAACAGCCCAGAGCCTGAAAGATGGTTTTAAACGTTTTATTTCACAAATTGTTCAGATTTGTTCTTAAAAGATATGTTACGGAAACATTTTAGAAATCAACCAGTTTTACTGAAACAGCTGCAACAACACGGCCCCTGTTCACGCAAAGCCCAAAAAACATTTACAATAAAACTCTGTACACAGGAAGTAGCAAAACACGTCATTTTTCATAGAAAAAAGCACACACACAAACTGCGGGCTGAGGAAGCCTACAGACAAAACGAGACACCAGCACACGCTTTGCGACACGGTTGCGCAAAACTCCTACACAGGCCGAAATGTTCATTCTGGGGGCAGGAGAGCCAGGAACGCCGCAGGCGGGGTGCAAGACCTTTTTAAACATGGGGTAAGTGCTGATATGGCGTGAGGGGCTCTGTGTCACACACAGGAGAGGTGGTGCTAGGGACACGGCTTCTAATCTGTAGTCTCGCTTCCATTTTCTGAAGACAAATGTTCCAGTTTCAAAATGTTTGTGAGGATGATAAAAACAGAGAGGTCCATGGCGGGGCATGGTGGCTCACGCCTGTAATCCCAGCACTCCGGGAGGCTGAGGTGGGTGGATCACCTGAGGTCAGGAGTTGGAGACCAGCCTAGCCAACATGGCGACACCCCATCTCTACTAAAAATAGAAAAATCAGCCGGGCATGGTGGCTCACGCCTGTAGTCCCAGTTACTTGGGAGGCTGAGGCAGGAGAATGGCTTGCACCCGGGAGGTGGAGGTTGCAGTGAGCTGAGATCACACCGCTGCACTCCAGCCTGGGCAATGGAATGAGACTTGGTCTCAAAAAAAAAAAAAAAAAAAAAAGACAGCCAGGTCCTGCTCTGGGCAAGGACCTTCTATCCTGCTAGCCTCCTAGCAGTGAAGGAGGTGTTACGGAACCCGGGACTTTACTTTTAAATGATGGGATCAACTCACACTGGAAATTTCGAGTCTCCCTTGGGTGAGATGCTTCGGAAGCGAGCCCACTGGGGTTGTCCTGAACACTTCACTGATTCTGCAAACCCCACAGGGCGACCTGATTTACCTTGCAAACACAGCCACAGCCACCGAAGGCCGGCAGCAGAACACTGAGCACCCAGAAGTTTCCCAGATGTTTGGTGGTAACTGGACACACAACCTGACAGCCTGACTGAATTCCTCTCCGACATGTGGGGCTGAAGAGTCAGTACCTACGAATTACGACCACCCTACGATGCACAAAGCACAAACACAGTCCTGCGAAGTTTAGCTCAGTCAAGCTAAGAGCCGAACTGCTTTTTACCAACTTCCTAGAGGGTTTTTTTTTTGTTTTTTTTTTTTTAAGCTATTTACCTTCAGATTCTGCATTTATTAGGAAGGCAATCAAAGAAAGAAGGCGTGCCCAGGCGGAGTTTCCTGTCCAGCCTGCAGTATCTTCTGCTAGTCCTTTTGTCTAAGAAATACTTTGAATCAAATTTGAAACTAGCATTCGCCAAAGTGATCAATTGGCTGGCCTGGTGGTAGAGAGTGGAATTTTCACCTTCTGCAAAGAAAGGCTATTTACAAAAGGGTATTTCATTTCACTGCGGGCTTTTGGTCTGGGTTCATGAGGCACTTTTATAGCGTGAGGGAGCCAGGGCATGCTGCAGTCCTCAGAGCCGCGGGAACGTTGGCAAGCGTCCTTTCACAAAAACAGGAAGAGTGAGCCTTCTAGTGTACTCCCATCTCTCGCTGTCATGAGGCCACAGGATGGTTTCATAACCACAAACTGAGCTGCTAACGTCGGTGAGGAATGTACCGACGACTCCATTCCTCCCATGACTGAAAAAATAGGTCACTGGGTGTGTAGGGAATCTGCACATTTAGCTGTCATTTTTAAAAAGCAGCAGAGAGCAGCCCTTCTTTGGTTGTAATCAGACATCTCAGTGGAACCTTACGAGACCCAGAGTTAAGAAGTGGGCTTCAAACAGGATCGCCTGCAAAGCAAAGTCCTGGGTGTGAACCAGGACACGTAAACCAGTCTGAGGCAGGGCGGGAGCCACAATGGGTAGGGTGTAAAGAAAGGGTCCTGGCTGGGTGCGGCGGCTCATGCCTGTAATCCCAACACTTTGGGAGGCTGAGATGGGCGGATCACCTGACGTCGGGAGTTCAAGACCACCCTGACCAACAAGGAGAAACCCCATCTCTACTAAAAATACAAAAAATTAGCTAGGCATGGTGGTGCATGCCTGTAATCTCAGCTACTCAGGAGGCTGAGGCAGGAGAATCGCTTGACCCCGGGAGGCAGAGGTTGCAGTGAGCCAAGATCATGCCATTGCACTCCAGCGTGGGCAACATGAGCGACACTATGCCTAGAAAAAAAAAAAGAAAGAAAGGGTCCTAATTTCCTAATTTTTAGTCCTCAATGGGACCAAAGGTCACGGCAGAAACAGGGGGGCCACAAAGACAAGGGGCCTGACAAAGACAAGATATATCACTTGAAGTTACTGCTGAACTCTACAGAAACCAGCACTGCTGTGTATAGAGCCGGCCTGCATGCGGCCACTGAACGGGACCCACGGCAGGTCACCAGCAAGGACACGTGCCAGGGCGGAGCCGGGGTCTCTCACACCCCCAGTCCTCTTGTTCCGGCCCATTTGTCTGTCTGACCAGCAAACATTAAAATCATTTTCCTCTGTTAGTAGGGACGGACTGTGTTTTTTATTTTTAAATAACTACCTTCTACTTCATTCCTGAAACTCACCGGCACTTCCTTGAAAGGCCTCTTTTGACACCATGAATGCTTCACAGTTGTGAGCTCAGAAGGTTTGCTCTCTTTGCGAGGGATGGAGGGGGTTGAAATCAACTTTCCCCACCAACGGAAGAACACATAGCAAGTAATATTTTGGCAACTGTCCCCTTTAAGAGACAGGTCAGGTGTCTAAAGGAGGGAGGGCACCCAGATGGAGACCCCAGGGCCCCAGCAGGATTGGGCACCAGGGCTCTGGCTGAGCACCCCGGGATGCTGCTGCTTCAGTGTGGGGATGAGCTGTCACCTCACCAAAAGGCCACAGAGTGATGGACACTGAACACCAGTCAAAGGGACTTTCCTGACTCTCCATATACCCCTCCCCGCAATGACAAAATAAAAGTAAAAGCAAAACCCCAAAGCCCTCTTGAAGATGCCCCTTCTCCCGTGCTGGAAATTCACTGCCTCACAGCAAAGATCCGGAAGGCCTTTTCATTTCGAGGAGTCTTCAGGCTGACAAAGAAGAAAGACAGCCCATTAATGAGAGATCCGGAGGGCCTCCTGCAGGGACTCTGGCTGGGCAGGGAGACGGGGGTGCCCCCTGCTCACTCCCACAGTGGAGGAGCCATGGCCAAGGGACACTGTCCCGAAGCCGCCAGAAACAAAGCATGCCTTGAGCTGAGAACAGCTGGCAAATCCCATTTTCTTTGCAAACGAGCAACCGTCTGATTCTAGGTCAGAGCATCTGTCTGATTCTAGGTCATTTCCTTTTAACTCAGGGATTTGCTGGCCCCGGTCTGTCTGGACTGGACTCACCCTCCCAGACCTCTGCCTGGCTTCACTACCACCTGTTGACCCGAACAGGGGCGTCTGGGGCAGATTAGCAGCTGCTATGTCAGCATTACTGCATAAGCCGGCTGCCTTCACTGCCTCTCGCCTTCTCCTGAGCGAGGTGTTATTCCTCCTTCACAGGGGAGGAAACGGAGACACCAGGAAATCAAGTCACTTACCAGGGTCCCGCAGCCACTGAAAACTGCCCTCTCACAGAGGAGTTAAATCCTCCAGATAACCAAATGGATTTAAAAAAAAAACTTTATTGGTCAGGTGTGGTGGCTCATGCCTGTAATTCCAACTTTGGGAGGCCAAGGCAGGTGGATCATTTGAGATCTGGAGTTTGAGAGCAGCCTGGTCAACATGGCAAAACCCTGTCTCTCCAAAAAATTAACCAGGTATGATGGTGCACATCTCTAATTCCAGCTATACTTGCAGGCTGAGGTAAGAGAATCACTTGAACCCGGGACGTGGAGTTTGCAGTGAGCCAAGATCTTGCCACTGCACTCCTACCTGGACAAGAGAGTGAGGCTCTGTTTCCAAAACAACAACAGCAAAAAACCAAACCAGCTTTATTAACTAGGACACAGCATGGAAATTCATCTTTTTTAAGTGTACAATTTAATGGTTTTTAGAGATTTTATAGGGTTATGCAGTCACCTCCACAAACCAGTGTTAGATAATTTTTAAAAACGATTTTAGACACAAGGTCTCTCTGTCACCCAGGCCTGAGTGCAGTGACACAATCATGGCTCACATCGGCCTTAACCTCCTGGGCTCAAGCGATCCTCCCTCCTCAGCCTCCTGAGTAACATGTCACCATGGCTGATTGATTTATTTTTTGTTCCAATGGAGTCTATACACAATGTTGCCCAGGCTGGTCTCAAACTTCTGGGCCCAAGTGATCCTCCTGCCTCAGCCTCCTAAAGTGCTGAGATTACGGGTGTTGCCTAATGGTGTCTTTAAAGTCCAAAAGTTTTAAACTTTGATAGAATTCAATTTATCAATTTGTTTTCATTTCTAGATTGTGCTTTTGGCATCATATTTAACAAACCTTGCTTAACTCAAGGTCATGAAGGATTTATACTTGTTTTCTTCTAAGACTTCTGTAATTTTTAGCTCTTATATTTTAGCCTTTGATCAATTTGAGTTAATTTTTTATATATGGTATGAGGCAAAGATCTAACATCACAGTTTTACATGTAAACATCTAATTGCCTTTGCACTATTTGTTGAGAAACTATTATTTGTCCACTGAATGGTCTTGGCACTCATAGAAATCAATGGACTAGAAGTGTGATGGTTTATTTCTGGACTTCCAATCATGTTGTCTTTTTTTTTTTTTTTTTTTTTTTTTTGTTGAGACAGAGTCTCACTCTGTCACCCAGGCTAGAGTACAACAGTGTGAGCTCACAGCAACCCCTGCCTCCCAGGTTCCAGTGACTCTCCTGCTGGGCGTGGTAGCAGGTGCCTGTAATCCCAGCTACTTAGGAGGCTGAGGCAGGAGAATTGCTTGAACCTAGAAGGTGGCCGAGATCACACCACTGCACTCCAGCCTGGGCGACAGAGTGAGACATTGTCGCAAAAAAGAAGAAACGAGCCAGTTTTCCAAAAAATAGGAGATGTACAGCAGCAACAACCAATCAAAAGGGCCGCAGTCCCTGTGAGCCGGCAGGGTAGTGTGCTCCCCACGCTCTCATCCTACAAGGAGAGTAACCGAGGCGACACGTCGGAATTTCCCCGTTTCTACTCTCTGTAGCCTTTTGCTGACTCATGGGAGCACCTTTCTATTCTGTAGACGGGATGTTGCCTGATACACAAATTGCTAAGAAAAGCCAGTTAGATCTTGCAAACTCACATTTGTAGGACTTCTGTTCTAAAAGGCAGCATGGTGCCTTCTAGACCCCAAAGTGCTATTCACAAAGTGCAACCAGAGCCGGGCGCGGTGGCTCACCCCTGTAATCCCAGCACTTTGAGAGGCCGAGGTGAGGAGATCACTTGAGGTCAGGAGTTCAAGATCAGCCTGGTTAACATGGTGAAACCCCGTCTCTACTAAAAATACAAAAAAAAATTAGCCGGGTGTGGTGGCAGCTTCCTTTAATCCCAGTTACTTGGGAGGCTGAGGCAGGAGAATCATTTGAACCCAGGAGGTAGAGACTGCAATTAGCCAAGATCGTGCCATTGCACCCCAGCCTGGGCAACACAGTGAGACATCGTGTCAAAAAAAAACTGCAGACAGGAGTGTTCCTTCCACACCAGAATTCAGTGGAAAAGACTGATCTAATGTCCATTTGCCGAAGGCAGTTTGGTTAAAAGGAAAAAAAACAAAAACGAAGACTGATCATAGCTGCGCCTTTTAATTTAAAAGACACTATTCTTGCATATTATTCTAGATTTTAAAGGCAAAAAACACTCGCCCTCTCAAGTCTGTCTTTCTGCACCAAGTTCTCCTCCCCAAAGCCATTTTGTACAGATGCAAACAATTACTATATTTTTTTCCCTCACCCATTTTTTCACAGAAATATTATGTACGTACTACTAAAGACATATCACTCTGCACTTTGCTTTTTTAGCTTAATAATGTATCTTGGGATTTGCTGCTTTTCCATACAGAAATAGCTCATTCATTTTATCAGCTGCATAGCATTCCACTGTAGCAACGTATTATATTTAACTGGGCCCCTATTGGTGGACATTTAGTTCTAATTTTTTTTTTTTTTTAGTATAGTGATGCCATCACAACTCACTGCAGCCTCAACCTCCTGGGCTCAAGTGATCCTCCCACCTCAGTCTCCTGAGTAGCTAGAACCACAGGTGCATACCACCATGCTGGGTTAATTTATATATATATATATAAATCTGTTTCTAATTTTTATATTTTTTAGAGATGCGATTTCACCATGTTGCTGCCCAGGGTGGTCTTGAATTCCTGGGCTCAAGCAATCCTTCCGTCTCAGCCTCCCAGAATGGATTACAGGCATGAGCCACTGAGCCCGTGTTTTCTAATTTTTTACCTTTGCTAACAATGTCATCGTTGTCCATGGGACTTTCTGCATTTGTGTGAGAGCATCTGAGAGTGAGCTCCTAAGAGTGGAATTGCCAGACCAAAGGACATGCATTTGCATGGTGACAGCTGCCAACCTGGCCTGCATAAACATAACACCAGCCGGCTCCCGAGACAATGACAACAGGGCTGTGTGATGCCCACTACCCCCGACTCAGCACTTGTGATGTGTCGCTTTTGGTTCTTGACCAATGGAAGGTAAGGAGTGGCATCCAGATATCATTTTAGTTTGGCTTTTGCTCATGATGAAGGTGTCTGAGCGTAAGATTTACAGCCTACTTATGATTTACAGGCAGCATTTCCTTTAGGAGCCCCACTCCAAACAAAGAGAGTCCCCAGGCCGGGCGCAGTGGCTCACGCCTGTAATTCCAGCACTTTGGGAGGCCGAGGCGGGTGGAGCACGAGGTCAGGAGTTCGAGACCAGCCTGGCCAACATGGTGAAACGCTGTCTCTACTAAAAATACAAAAAATTAGCCGAGTGTGGTGGCACACACCTGTAGTCCCAGCTACTTGGGAGACTGAGGCAGGAGAATCACTTGAACCTGGGAGGCGGAGATTGCAGTGAACCAAGACCATGCCACTGCACTCCAGCCAGGACAACAGAGCGAGACTCCATCTCAAAAAAAAAAAAAAAAAAAAAAAGAGAGAACCCTCAGACTGGAAACTGCCAGGCTTGCCAGGTGACCCCGGCCCTCTCAGACTGCTGGGTCAGATCTGCAATCTCCCGAGAGCAGCCTGCTTGGAATGTCTGGTTGTTTTTCAGCCTTTCTCTGTGGCAGCTTCATGCTTTTGGCTACCCTGGGATTGAACTTTTGAAACACGTATCAGATGGGAGCACTCGGAGAGACGGAGCTGTGAAGAAACGCCAAGAGCCAAGGTTTGGGCAGAACGCTCGGCCGCAGGAGGCTCTGGACCAGGAGGAGGAGACAGAGTAACCACCCAGAGGCGGGGGTGACCCTGGCAGCCCTGCTGGTTTCTGGAAAGCTCAGATCCCAGGGCCCTCCTCGGGACTTGGGGCATGTAAGATTTCACTGGATGCTTTGCCCAAATCAATATCCTGGGAGGACCAACCAGGACCACAAGGTACTTGGTTATTCTGCATGGGGGCCAGCCACGTGGGGAAGATTGCCAGGGGTCTGTGACCCTCTTGACTCACTATGGGTCTGGAGAGTCTACGGATGGCGCAGTGGTTCTCATGTTCTCAGGGCCTGAACAATCCAGGGACGAGGGAGCCATTCAGGCTGCTGTCCAGATGTGGACACTGCCAGCCCAAGGTCTTGCCTGGACAACCTGGGTGTCAACGCACCCCCTTTAAACAACCTGCCCGCCTTGGAAGTAAGAGCCGGTGCCGCCAAGCGGGGAAGGTATTTCCTAACATATCAAAGAGTATGCTGACACCAGCCCAGGGTGCCACTGGGCAACAACTGGCACTGTCAAATATTGGCGCCATCCACTGCCACAGGTAAGAATCGCCACGGGTTTGGGCTGCCAAGAAAAATTCCCCCTGTTCAGGTGGGTCCCCAGTTGTTCACGCCTTGAGCGGGTTTTTTTTTTTTTTTTTGATATGGAGTTTTGCTCTTGTTACCCAGCTGGAGTGCAATGGCGTGATTTCGGCTCACCACGACCTCTGCCTTCCAGGTTCAAGTGACTCTCTTGCCTCAGCCTCCCGAGTAGCTGGGATTACAGGCGTGCGCCATTATGCCTGGCTAATTTTGTATTTTTAGTAGAGATGGGGTTTCTCCAGGTTGGTCAGGCTGGTTTCAAACTCCTGACGTCAGATGATCCGCCCACCTCGGCCTACCAAAGTGCTGGGATTACAGGCATGAGCCACCGCGCCCGGCCAACCTCAAGCAGTTATTAAGCTCCAGGTATGCTGGGGAAGTCGATAGTTTTAAGTGTCAGATGAAGACCAAGTGTGGCTTGATAATTATAAAATACCCCTCCCGCCCTTCTTTTCCAAATCTTGCCCTCTGATTCTCTTTTTGGATTAGCTTGTAACTCCCACACATGCCTGAAAGCAGTATAAATTGCTGCAGTATTTCTGGGTAATTTTCATAAAAAGTATTGCACTTTTTATAAAGTGTGTCAAACAACTTTCATAAAGAGCAGTAAACAACTTTTATAAAGAGTATTCAAAATCCCTCAGGCAGGGCACAGAGTTTCGCTCTGTCGCCCAGGCTGGACTGCAGTGGTGCGATCTCCACTCTGCAGCCTCCACCTCCTGAGCTCAAGCAATTCTCCTGCCTCAGCCTCCTGAGTAGCTGGGACCACAGGTATGCGCCACCAGTCCTGGCTAACTTTTTTGTTTTGTTTTGTATTTTTAGTAGATACAGGGTTTCTTTGCCCTGTTGGCCAAGCTGGTCTTGAACTCCCAGCCTCATGTGATTCTCCCACCTCAGCCTCCCAATGTGCTGGGATTACAGACATGAGGTACCATGCCTGGCCTAGAAAACCCATTTAAAGGCCAGAGTGAAGAGGCAGGAACAATCCAGGGACTCTCTAAAGAGCTCTCCGGAAACACGGGGGCAGCCAGGGTCAGGCTCGCTGGGCTGCATTCCCCTTGGTTGCCTTGAATGTGACCTGGAGAGGGAGAGCTTGACTTTGGCATCACTGGACACAGACGGGGTTAAGGAGAGCGGACGGCCGGCTCTGGTTCCGGGAGCAAACAGGGAAGCTGCCCCGGGGAGTCCTGAACCCAGTGTTAAAAGGACAGCAGAGGAACCCCTGACTGCTTAGTCCTCTGGCTTTTAAAAAGTGTAATTTCTAGCCAGGGTATGGTAACTCACGCCTGTAATCTCAGCACTTTGAGAGGCTAAGGCAGGAGGATCATGAGGTCAGGACATTGAGACCATTCTGGCTAACACAGTCTCTACTAAAAATACAAAAAAATTAGCCGGGCATGGTGGCATGCGCCTGTAGTCCCAGCTACTTAGGAGGCTGAGGCAGGAGAACTGCTTGAACTCAGCAGGCGGAGGTTGCAGTGAGCCGAGATCATGCCACTGCACTCCAGCCTGGGCGACAGAAAGA
>NW_016107474.1:2525920-2549467 GCF_001604975.1 Cebus imitator | reverse complement strand
TATTTATATGTACATAACTGTCTCTATGTGGATGATTGTACCCACATGACTGGACACAGACGCTTCCCAATTTACAGCGTGTTGTGCCCTGATAAACTCATCGGAAGGCAGAAATACACACCAGAAATGCACTGAATACACCTCACCTACGCCACAGCTCAGCCTCGCCTGTCCTCCGTGTGCCCAGGACACTGACCTTACCCACAGTTAGGCAAAATCACCAAACACCGGCCTATTTTACAAAGAGGTTAGTATAAAGAATTTCAATCAAAATGCAAAATTTGAAGTATGGTTTTTGCTGAATACATATGGCTCTCACGCCATTATAAAGTTGAAAAGTCGTAAGTTGAATGATCCTAAGTGTCTAGGACTGTGTGTGTGTGTGTGTGTGTGTGTGTGTGTGCACGCATGCATGTTATCTGTGTGTGTGTGTCTGTCTGTCTATCCATCTACCTACCTACCTACCTACCTATGTTTTTTTTAAAGGATTCCAACCCTGGCCAGGCGCGGTGGCTTACACCTGTAATCCCAGCATTTTAGGAGGCTGAGGTGGGCAAATCACTTGAGTTCAGGAATTCGAGATCAGCCTGGCCAACATGGTAAAACCCCATCTCTACTAAACATACCAAAAAAAAAAAGGGTGGGGGAGCAGGCATCCTTAGAGGCCACGCCTGTAATCCCAGCACTTTGGGAGGCCGAGGTGGGTGGATCACAAAGTCAGGAGTTCAAGACTAGCTTGACTAACATGGTGAAACCCATCTCTACTAAAAATACAGAAATTAGCCAGGTGTGGTGGTGTGTGCCTGTAATCCCAGCTACTCAGGAGGCTGAGGCAGGAGAATCACTTGAGGCCAGGAGGTCTCAGTGAGCCGAGATTGCACCATTGCACTCCAGCCTGGGAGACAGAGCAAGACTCCATCTCAAAGGAAGCAACAGGGGTAATGACAGGTGTTGCCTTGCAGGGCTGCTGGGGAATTAGATGTGCTAATGTGTGCAGAGCTGGCAGAAGTTTGGGATATGGGTGCAGGAAAGGAACCTGCCTGTCTGCTATCAGCAGCTCCTCTGCACAGCACAGAGAACCTCACGTCCCAGCCTTGGTCCAGCCTGGCTTGGGGGACAGTGCAGAGCTCATCCGATCTGGAAATAACAGCTCAATACTTTCTGTTTCTCAGGATTTCTGGACACATAGCGAGATCTTCAGTCACCTGACCCTGGAGACTCTCAGTGCTGAGTTGTCTAACACAGTAGCCACCAGCTGTGGGTGCTGACTGAGACCCAAAATGGGCTCATCCAAATGGAGATGTGTGTAGTGTGAAACACACACCAGACCTCCAAGATTTTATACCCAAAAAAGAATGTACATTTCTTATTACTAATAATAATTTTCTATTGATTACATATTGAAATAGTACGGATACAGTGGGATAAGTAAAATGTGTCCTAAGATTTCCCTTCTGTCACTTCTTCCTTTGGCTTCTAGAAACTTTAGAATCTCATATGTGCTCACGTCACATCTCCGCTGTACTTGCCACAGCAGACTACATCCCTCTGAGGACAGATTTTTCTCACTTCTCTTCCTTGCTGTGTCCCCAGCTCCTACCACAGGGGCTGCCCTAAATGTTAGGTGAATGAATTTGTGATTCAGATGGAGGTCCACCCATATGTACCTTTGGATAAAGGTGACATTTTAAAAACACAAGTGACCAAGAATGCTCACTGTCATGGTTGATGTATTTCCCAATCTCTTGCAAAATCTGTGTTAAAAAATGGTTCTGGTCTAAGAAAAAATTATGAACTAACACTCACCAGATGTCCAGCATTTCCCCTAGAATATTCAGACACCTTCGTCCTAATACTGACAAAGGTGTCTGAATATTCTTGGGGAAATGCTCTTCCTGATGTCTTTTCTTTCCTTTGCTACCCTGGCGGGCTGGGGTGAGAAAACAGGTGCTGGTCTCTTACATTGTGTCATTTCTGCACGACTGACTTTCAAAATTTCCAGGAAGTCCTCTCTAGAAGAGGACCATTGCTAAACCAAAACCACCATGAAGCAGAACAGATTTCTGGCCCTGTGTGTGGAGAATTTTGTTCAGAGGGTTTGGTTGGTTGTGTAATTGAAGGGCTCCCTACATGTAAAAAACAGTTTGCTGTGATCTGGCCACAGTAACACAACATCTGCCTCTCCCTTGGGACTGCCTGTGACCCCTCTGGGGCCCAGCAGCCATCAGGGACAGAGCCAGCCTCTGGCTCCAGGCTGGGTTTCCACAGACCCTATTGGGAACAAGCTCCTGGGAAATTTCCCAGCCCTGAGCTTTATGTAGAGACAAAGGCTAAGGTCCCAGCAAGATAAGAAAAGGACAGGGCATGGCCACACCCAGCTGTCTCTACAGGGTTCTCTTGGGAGCCATGTCACCAAGGAGTCCCCTCTGGGGTAAGACTGGCCCTCTCGATGCTTCCCTGAACTGTCCCTCCACAACACTGACCCCTGGGCCCCACCACTGGCATCGTTTCTGTACTGTGTCCTCACAATAGATGGCAAATCCCACGAAGGGACAGATCCGCTGTTGTGCTCCCCGTGCGATCCTGGGTGCCTGGGACATCGTCAGTGCTCCCTAAGTGCGTGAAACCTATGTGGACGGAGCATCGGAAGGATGGAGGCAGAGATGAAATAACGAATTCCTTTGAGATCCCCGACCCCTTACCCTTGCCGCTCACTCATGTAGACCATTTCCTAGGACAGAGCCATCTGACCCGATGAGAAAGGAACCATGGCATCTTAAGGTTGTGACAACAGGTGCCACCGGGTTTTATATCATGCTTGCTGTGAGCCACTAGCCAAGGACTTGACACACACGCTCTCAATTAATTCTCACGGCGGCGACTCAACAGACAGAGGAGCTGCCAAGGCTTGAGGAAACTGCCTGACCGAGGTGACCCTGCAGGCGAGTGGTAGAGCAGCGTCCAAGAATATTGGGGCAGTGCAGTGGGTGCCACATGCTCTCCCAGCTAGCAGTCTGTGGGGGGCTCCAGTGCTCACTCCCTACTGAGCTATAACTTCTATGGACTCAACCATCTGTGTCCCTGGATCTCAGCACAGGTGCACGATGAGTATTCAGTAAACGAATGACTCTTTTTTTGTTTGTTTTGAGACAGAGTCTTGCTCTGTCACCCAGGCTGCAGTGCAGTGGCACAATCTTGGCTCACTGCAACCTCCACCTCCTGGGTTCTAGCGATTTTCCTGCCTCAGCTTCCCAAGTAGCCGGGATTACAGGTGTGTACCACCATGCTCGGCTAATTTTTGTATTTTTAGTAGAGATGGGGTTTCACCATGTTGGTTGGTCAGGCTGGTCTCAAACTCCTGACCTCAGGTGATCCACCCACCTCGGCCTCCCAAAGTGCTGGGTTTACAGGTGTGAGCCACTGCGCCCAGCTGAACGGCTCTTAACAGCAAAATAATATGAGAATCATGGGTAGAAAATCTTGGAGATGCAGTGTGTATTTCACACTCACGCACATCTCCTCATGGGCTCAGGACAAGCCCATTTTGTCCCAGTGCCTCTCCCACTGCATCCCCTCCCTAACTCCTGAAAAAAAAAATTAGAAAAAAAAAAGGATAAGCCCATTTTAGGTCTCAGTGAGCACCCCTGGCTGGTGGCGACTGTACTGGCCAACTCAGTGCTGAGAATCTCAAGGGTCAGGTGACTGAAAATCCCTTTATGTGTCCAGAAATCCTGAGAACCAGAAACTACTGAGCTGCTATTTCCAGATCTAACGGGCTCTGCACTCTCCCTGTATGCCAGGCTGGACCAAGACTGGGACGTGAGTGTCACGTTTGCCAGGTCCGTGTCACTCTTAGAACAGTGGACCTGCTCACACGCAGGCTGCTGGGACCCTCGAAGAGAGTCCGATGCAGCGGGGCTGGGTGGGGCCAGAGGATGTGCTTTTCCAACAGGCTCTGGGTTGATTTGGACATTGCCAGCCTGGGGACCCCACCTGGAGACCTCCTGCCCTGCCCACCACCCCAGGGGGCAGCTAATATGTTTTCCCCATTACAGGTGAGGAAACTGAGGCACAGAAAAACTGAATCCAAGCATTATCACAGACATCAGTCCACAGGACGAAGGGGCACACAGTCCACGAACGAAAAGAAGCCAAGTCCTTACTCTGGAAATGCTGCCGAAAATCAGTAAAACCTTTCTAGAGTGCAGAGGACACCAGTGACATGTGTGCCTGGGAGGGATGCCTGAAAGGCATCTACAAAGACAGTGACAGTGGTGATTTGGGTGGGTGTCACAGGAAGGAAGACCGATAGCCCCCCACACCCTGGGTGATAGCGGGAGAGGAGCCGCTTTGGGGGCCTTCTCTCCATCCCTGCCCTCCCCAAGCACCCACGAATGCGGCCCCACAGTGAGGCCCCTGTCCCCAAGCCCACAGGGCCCTGCCGTGATGTTCTCATGAATCAGCCCGACAGGGAACAAAACCCAGCTGGCTGCGCTGCTCAGGAAGACTGTTTTCTCTTAAAGAGGGCACAAAGAGCTCAGTAAATTGATGCCCTGGGACTTCTTTCCAGCCTGGCCGGGAAATTCCTCCTAATCAGCTGCTTCATTTCCCTCCCATTAAATCAGTGGAATTTCCCTTCATTAAGCTTTTCCCAAACAAAGACTGCACGTGCTAAAGGAGAAGACATGGACGCTGTCTACTGGGGCTCTTCAGGGCTGCCGACGGCAGAGTCACCGGGCAGGGATCCCAGGAAGAATGGGTACCATCTGGGTACAACTGATGCTGCGGCGTCTTCAGAGACAGGGCAAGTCCAGGAGGCTGGTGGTGGGAGCATGGGCCATGTCCCAGGAGGCAGGAAGGTTTGGGCATCTGAGGGCCCAGGGCTCGTTACAGCCTTGATTTCATTTCTTCTTTAAAGAGGGTCCCTCAAATATGAAATCTTCAACATTGCACTGTTATGAGCTCACCTGTGGGCTCTCAAAATCCCTATGTTAAAGTCCTAACTCTCAAGTGCACCTCAGAATGTATTTGGAGATCTTCAAAGTGACCGGGTATAGTGGCTCACGCCTGTAATCCCAACTCTTTGGGAGGCCAAGGCAGGCGGATCACCTGAGGTCAAGAGTTCGAGACCAGCCTGGCCAACATAGCAAAACCCCATTTCTACTAAAAATACAAAAATTATCCAGGCATAGTGGCACACGCCAGTAGTCCCAGCTACTTGGGAGGTTAAGCCAGGAGAATCGCTTGAACCCAGGAGGCGGAGGCTGCAGTGAGCAGAGATTACACCGTTGCACTCCAGCCTGGGCAACAAGAGCAAAACTCTGTCTCAAACAAAACAAAACAAAATCAGAGATAATCAAGGTGAAATGAGGCCTTGAGGGTAGGCCCTAATCCAAGACATTTGGGGTTCTTAGAAGGGGAGATTAGGGCCCAGCACACACAGGGAAGACCACCTAAAGACGCAGGGGAGAAGACAGCCGTCTGCAAGCCAAGGAGAGAGCCCTCCGGAGACACCAACCCTGCCAGCACCTTGACCTCAGACTTCCAGTCTCCAGGGCTATGAGAACCGGATTCCTGTTGTCGAAGCCTCCTGCCTGGTCTGTGGTCCTTTATCATGGCAGCCTGAGCTGCCCATCACTCCCCCAAGCAGGATCTGCCCCCAGGTGGATGTGACAAGCATCCCCACTTTACAGATCAGTGAACAGAGGCTGAGGGCCAGTGCCTTCTTAGCAGCTATAAAGCTCTAGAGAACCCCAGAACTGGCCGTGGGTCTCGGGCTCCCAGGCCATGAGCTGTTCTATAAGAATGAGTGGCGTGAGACAAGGCAGGGACTGGCAGCCCCAACGAGGGTGGGGCCCTTTTTGAAGGACACTCTGGAAAGGCCCCACCCAGAAATTTCACTTCTAGGGACTTTTTTTTTCCTTTTTTTGAGATGGCGCTTTCTTCTTGTCACACAGCTGGAGTACCACGGCACAGTCTCATCTCACTGCAACCTCCGCCTCCCGGGTTCAAGCAATTCTCCTGCCTCAGACCCTCGAGTAACTGGGATTACAGGCACGCACCACCACACCCGGCTAATTTTTCCGTTTTTAGTAGAGTCGAGGTTTCACTATGTTGGTCAGGCTGGTCTCGAACTGCCGACCTCAGGTGATCCACCCGCCTCGGCCTCCCAAAGTGCTGGGATTACAGGCATGACCCATTGAGCCCGGCCTCCCTGATCTTACATAATTATGTGTAACTATATTATGACGTAGCTTTATATGATGGGTATGTAACTGTCATTTCATCCAATTTTTTGTGGAAAAAAAAAGCACGCATGTGCACACACACACACACACACACAAACACACACACACAGAAAAACAACTGGAAGGATGTGCACCAAGAAGTCTAACAGTAATTCTCCCATCTGATGGGTTACGGGAGATTGTTTATCTTCAGGCTCGTCTGATGTTCCTACAGATTCCAAATTTTCTACAAAAGTGTTCATTGGTAATAGGGAATTTTTTTTTTCTTTAACTTAATCCCAAATGTCATAGTAGGGAAAAACATTCTTATTTTGAAAGAAAGAGAAAAGACGACTTTGGGCCTCTTCCCAGGCCCCCCGAGGGAACGCTTGCAGCCGGCCTTGGGTGTCAGGGCTTGGAGAACACCGTCCTACCTGTCAGACTGAACTCCGTTCCTCAGTGAGCCCACATAGGTCTTCTTTTTATCCACGGGCATCACGTCCACATAGCCCCCGCTCTCGTTACTGATGACTCCTGCATGCACGGCTGTCTTACAGATGCTGGAAGTCTGGAGGCACAGAAGGGCTCTGATCAGTGACGGCGATTCCAGCTCATGGGTCAAGCCGCCTGGGGCTCGGCCATGCAGTGCCTGGCGACGTGGCTGGTGGGGTGTCAACCCCATCAAGCCCTAGGAAATAATCATCACTACCTAGATTCCTCCATGGTCTCTCCAGAGAGACTCAACGTCATGCACTCATTCATTTGTTGAACAAGTATTTTTTTAAGCACCTATTATATGCCAGGCACTAGATTAGGAATTAGGGAAATTCGGCAGGGAACAAGATAAAGACCTTGGCTCCATGGAGCTGAGTGAGCAAATAAATTAATATACAAATGAGGTAACGCCGGCTAGGAAGAAAACAAAACCCGCTCGCAAGGCTAGATGCCTGGGTGGAGGGGGTTACTTTAGAGTTCAGAACTGCTCAGGGAAGACTGAATGAAAGGAAATAGTCACAGCTGTGGGAATGTCTGCACAGAGCATCCCAGGGAGAGGGGAGGGCTTGTGCAAAGGCCCTGGGGTGGGTGTGCAATCATTATGTCCAAGAGAGAGACGGACAGCCATGGTGGCTGGAATATAGTGAGCCAGGCAGAGTGTGGTGGGAGGGGTGGGCAGGGGCCTTTCATGCGGTGTACACTGGACACAGGATGGGGTCTGGACTGTTCTAGGTATGAAGGGAGCAGCTGGGTACCATCCAGAGGCAGGAGGGGGCTGCTTTCTGACATCATCAAGTTCAGTTCCTGGATGATAAAACCTTCAAGTTAAACTTACTTTTTTCTCTTCTTTTTGAGACAGAGTCTCACCCTGTTGCCCACACTGGTGTATAACGGCACGATCGCAGCTCACTGCAATCTCTGCCTCCTGGGTTCAAGCAATTCTCTTGCCTCAGCCTCCTGAGTAGCTGGGACTACAAGTACACGCCACCATGCCCAGCTAATTTTTGTATTTTAGGTAGAGATGGGGTTTCACCATGTTGGCCAGGTTGGTCTCGATCACTTGACCTCATGATCTGCCTGCCTTGGCTTCCCAAAGTGCTGGATTACAGGCGTGAGACACTGCATCTGGCCTAAACTTTCATTAGCATCTTAACTTCTCCAATAGAAGAATGGTCCTCAGGATCGGCTGTCAGAGAGGAACCAGTCCACATTTCTCAAAGTTGAGGGAATTCATTCGGGGTGGGTGGCAGCTGGGGCATGCTCAAGATGCAGATTCCCGGGCCTTGCCCTGGCCTACTGATTCACAGTCTCCTGGCCGAGGGCCACAGAGTCAGATGCACACTCAAGGTCAAGAAGTGCAGAGGTGCCTCCCTGACCTGGGCTACGATCTGTCCCTCTGGCCTGCGCTGAAATCCGATGCTGGCTTTGGTGGCAGTCCACACTTCTGCTGCACCCCACAACCACCTGCGGGATCTTTGCACGACGACCACGCCCAGTCCCCAACCCCCTCCCATGCTCACTGCACCCAGCTGCTCTGGGGTGCAGCCTGAGACTCAGCATCTTAAAACCCTCCCAGCTGGTTCTCCCATGCAGCCAGGGTGGCAGGTGGTGGGCTGAGTGGATTCCCTTGGCATGAACGGCCTCCTTCGCAGTGAGCAGGGCTGGCATGGATTCTGGGTATGTGAGATACCAGGCCCTGTGCCAACTACCTTTCGCTTATTATCTCACTTAATCCTCAAGCGAGGTGACCGACTACCCCATTCCCACGTGACACAGCCTCGGCGAGGTTCAGTGACTTTCCCAAGGCCACACAGGCGAAGAAGGGATTGTGAGACTCCAGCTGGGATCTGGCTAAGAGTGATGTCCTTGCTTCTGCGGTCCGCAGAACAATGGTACCCAAAGATGTCCACAGCCTAATCCCCTGACTGGTGACTACGGGACCTTATATATCAAAAAAGGTTTAGAGACACAGCTACGTAAGGATCCTGCAGCAGGGAGAATAGCCTGGATTATCCTGTGGGCCTCATGTCATCCGAGGGGGGTCCTTAGAAGGCAGAGCTGGGAGGGTCAGAGACAGAAGCATGAGAAAGACTCTACCAGCCACTGCTGGCATTTTTGTTTTTTGAGGGGGGTTCTCACTCTGCCACCCAGGCTGGAGGACAGTGGTGCCATCATGGCTGACTGCAGCCTCTACCATCCAGGCTCAAGCGATCCTCCCACCTCAGTCCCTCAAGTAGCTGGGACCACAGCTGTGTACCACAAAGCTTGCTAACTTTTAAAAATTATTTCTAGCCAGGTGCGGTGGCTTGTCCCTGTAATCCCAGCACTTTGGGAGGCTGAGACAGGCAGCTTACAGGGTCAGGAGATCAAGACCATCCTGGCTAACATGGTGAAAACCCATCTCCACAAAATACAAAAATTAGCTGGGCGTGGTGGCACACGCCTGTAGTCCCAGCTACATGGGAAGCTGAGGCACGAGAATCACTTGAACCTGGGAGGCGGGGGTTGCAGCAAGCCGAGATTACTCCCACTGCACTCCTGCCTGGGTGACAGAGCGAGACTCCGTCTCAAAAATAAACAAATAAACACAAATTATTTCAAGATCTCGCTGTGCTGCCAGCGCTGGTCCTGAACTCCTGGGCTCAAGCAATCCTCCCGCCTTGGCGTCTCAAAGCATAAGCCACTGCACCCAGCCCCACTGCTATTTTGAAGATGAAAGAAGAGGCCATGAGCCAAGGAATGCAGGTGGCCTCTAGAAGAGAGAAGAGGCAAGAAAACACATTCTCCTCTGAAGCCTCTAGAAGGAACCAGCCCTGCTGCCACCTTGGTTTTAGCTTGGTGACGCCTACATTGTACTGACCTCCAGAGCTGTAAAGATAAAAACGGGTGGATCACAAGGTCAGGAGTTCGAGACCAGCCCTGGCCAACATGGTGAAACCCCATCTCTACTAAAAATACAAAACTTAGCAGGGTGTGGTGGTAGATGCCCGTAATCCCAGCTACTGGGGAGGCTGAGGCAGGAGAATCTCTTGAACTTGGGAGGTGGAGGTTACAGTGAGCCAAGATTGTACCATGGCCCTCAAGCCTGGGCGACACAGCCTGACTCTGTCACCAAAAAAAAAAAATTTAAAAAGTAGACATGGTGGCACGTGCCTATAGTTCCAGCTACACGAGTGGCTGAGATGGGAGGATCGTGTGAGCCCAGGAGGTTGAGGATGCAGTGGGCTGTGATCACACCACTGCACTCCAGCCTGGGCGACAGACTGTGAGACTTCCAGCAGAAAAAAAAAAAAAAAGAGCAGAGCCAACATTCCAACATTAACAGTCATAGGCCTATTCAGAAAAATAAAAAGCAAAGAAAAAAGTGGAGCCAACACACATTCATATCAAAGACCTGAAAAGTGGATTTCCTGCTTTCCAGGATCAGTTTACCGGGTAGCTGATGGCCACTTTTTAAAATCCCTCAACTAACACGTCTTCATCTTCAATGAATAAACTAAACCGATGAAGGCGGGGTTCCTGAACCCAGAGCGGGGTTTTGGGAATCTGGGAGGCCGTGGAGCTGCATGCAGAAGGCCACGAACCTGCAGGGCTGGTGTTGGCACAGGGCCAGGGACACCCCTCAGACCCCAGCAAACCGGGGTGGCCAGCCTCCCTGTGTGAACAAGGATGCGTGTTCCCCCTTTGGAGTAAAGATCCACAACTTCCCAGTTCTCAAAGAGCTTCGTGCCCCCCTAAATACTAAGGCGCAGTCACTTTGCATCCATCTCAAAGAAAAGTGAGGAGACTTCTGAAATGAGGTGACCGTTTTAGAATTCCTCTAAAATCGCCGTGCCCGGGTCGAGTTTGCTAAGTGAACACCGTGGCACTCACTGCTCTTCCCGGCAGGCGAAGCCTCCGTGCTTGGTAAGTTCTCACACGTGTGCATGTATCAGAATCTACCCCTGCCCCCACCCGACGGCCGGAGCAGATTTCTAGGCCCTGGCCTCATCGTTCAGGATCAGCGGGGCTGGGTGGAGCCAGAGAAGCTGCCTTTCCAACAACAACAAGATTCAGTAAGACCTCCAGGCTTTCTGTCTCCCTGGCCGCTTCTCAACCGAGCTCCAGCAGGGACCCATCCCTCCGCGTCGCAAACTCAACCTCTAAAATCCCTGGCTGGGGAGGGACACCCTCCTGGCTGAGAGCAGCCAAGAGACTCTGGTGGGCAGCCCCAGAGGCGGTGCTTTGCCTCAGTCCCTGGAGGATTTCTGGACACCGGTGACACAAAGTTTGCTGTGACAACATCAAGCTGCAGGCCGTGAGTATGGAAAGCTCACGCCCACGGCAGGATCCTTCTCATGCCTCCGGCCAGTGCCGCCCCATGACCAATACACATCCCCCACGCAAACACCTTCCCTCCTCTCTCCCTCCTGCCTCCCACACCTTTCCTCTCACCCGGCTTCTGTAAAAGGGACGAGGCATCCACTTTCTTTTCTGAGGGCCTGTTGCAACAGGAATACCTGAGTATTTATTAACAATTGCTATCTGTGAGGCCGGTAACCAATCCTGCAGCCGCCACCTGCTGGCTGTGTGACCTGGGGTGACCTACGTGAGCCCCGGAGCCCTGCCTTTCTCCGCATAAAGCAGGGATGGTCACAGGTCACTTCTGTGCACATCTCTGTTCTAAGCATTTCACATGCACTGACGAAGTAATCCCAATAACGCTACTGGGTAGGTATTATCATGATTAATCCCTTTCAACAGACAGGCACACTGAGGCAGAGGGGGCTCATGCGTTGCCCCCAAATCACTCAGCTGATAAAGGTCAGAGGCAGACTGCCATGTGGAGCCAGCAATCTGTCCACTGTCCTATCTGGGGTGATGACAGCGAGGAAGAAGAGGGCCACTGTGAAGATTAAATAAAGGCTGGGCGCGGTGGCTCACGCCTGTAATCCCAGCACTTTGGGAGGCTGAGGCAGGCACATCACTTGAGGTCAGGAGTTCAAGACCAACCAAGCCAACACGGAGTAACCTCATCTCTACCAAAAACACAAAGATTAGCCAGGTGTGGAGGCGGGCGCCTGTAATACCAGCTACTCAGGAGGCTGAGGCAGGAGAATCGCTTGATGCCAGGAGGTGGAGGCTGCAGTGAGCAAAGATCGTGCCACTGTACTCCAGCCTGGGTGATGGAGCGAGACTCTGTCTCAAAAAAAAAAAAAAAAAAAAAAGATTAAATAAGACCCCAGGCTTAATGCAGGATGGCACACAGCACAAGCTCAGCAGATGTCAGTCAAGACAAATGCCACTGCCATGACTGTCACAATAGAAAATTCCCAAGGGATTGTCATCACTAGCCAGTGGTCCTCAACAGGCAGTCCCAGACCTGCAGCACCTGGGAACCTGCAGGAAATACAGATTCTCTGGCTCCACCCAGCCCCGGTGATCCTGAAGGCTGAGGGTGAGGTCTGGAAATCTGCTCCAGACCTCAAGCAGGCTTGGGGGTGGATTCTGACACATGCACTAGTGTGAGAAGTATCCAGCACCAAGCAGGGCAGGGAGGACACAAGACTGAGGTTCAGAGGAGGGAAAACGTTTCCCAGATTCGCACAACTGGCAGATGGCATCGCTGGGGTGCGGCTTTCCCAGCCACACCTCAATGCTCTGTCTGCAGTTCGCCACACGGCGAGGGGTCTGCCAGGAAACGCACTCCTGGTGAGCAGGCGGAAGCCGCGGGCATGAACAGGCCGTTAGAAGGTCTGAAGACAACGCCCCCCAATTCAGTCTCTTAACTAAACAGACATTTTCCAAAGCCATCATCATTTCCCAGAATACAGAGTGACCTAGAAACCAGGGCCAGAAAAGAACCTCTCATACCGAGGTGGCTTTCTTTCCCTCCTTTTCTCCTTCCCTCTTCCCTCCTTCATTCTTTCCTCCCCCCGGCTTTTTTTTTGAAAAGCTGTTTAAGTACTGACTACTGCAGTATCTTCATTTATTTATTCCTCCAACAAACGGTGATTATGTGTCAAGCCTCGTCATGAGCACTGGGGTCCCAAAAGCTCAAAATCCTAGTAAAACTTGTTAATGAAGACTGCATGTAGCGTTTTACCTGCATGCCTGTTCCTATCAGTGCAATATGAATGCATTTTTTTGTTTTTTTAGTAGAGACAGGGTTTCACCATGTTGGTCTCGAACAGGCTGACCTCGTGATCCACCCACCTCAGCCTCCCAAAGTGCTGGGATTACAGGCGTGAGCCACCGTGCCCAGCCCTTCAACGGTATCTTTTGTGCCATTGTGTGACATTACTTCATCTCATTCAGTGCACTTAACTTTAAATTCCACTTTTTCAGAGAGTAATATTTCCACTCTTGCTTTTCATGTGTGTGTTTGTATTTGGCTGGGATAGCTTTGCCCAGCTCTTTATTTTTCAATCATTTGAAAACCTCACCGTCTGTCTCTTAATGGTAGAATTTGGTTCAAACATTTGGTGTAATAATCGACAAACATTATTTTACTCCTTCATAAAATTTTTAACTCTTAGAACTTAATTTTAGCTGAATCACTTTCAAGAAGAAAAAGAGATCCATTTAAAGAGGAAAGAAAAGGATGAGGGGGAAAAGCTTAGTCATGAAGCCCGCTCTGACCTTACAGAGCCCAGTGACCTCATAGTTACAGGAATCTGGAACAAATGAAGGCAGACAGAGGCAAAGATGGCGGGGGGCGGGGTGGAGGGTTGGGGGACAGCTGTAAAGAGGGGATGATGATGAGGCCGAGTAAGGCCCTAACTGGAGGCTGGGTCCGCTGGCTCACCCCTACCTACCATCCCAGCACTTTGGGAGCCCAAGGCAAGAGACTCGTCCCAGCCCAGGAGTTCAAAATCAGCCTGGCCAACATAGTAAGACCCTGTCTCTGTTCAGAAAATAAAAAAATAAAACACATTAGTTGGAGATGAATAATGCTGCCCTAATCACGAAATTTTAAATCTAGAAGATTCCCTGGACGTGATAATCCCAGTTCTGGGTCATCCCACCACAAGGAAACAGCTTGGCAAGATCACACAGCCTGCTGGCAGCAGAACTGGGACCATAATCACATCATCTGGGTCACTGTGTCCCCAAATCCCGGACAACCAGAGGGAACAGACTATGTTCTGCAGGATTCACCTACTCAAAACCAGGCTAACGCTTCCTGGTTAAAATTCAGAGGGAACAAATGGAGGAAGAGTTTCCGATAACAAGAGTGGTTATTTAGTAGTAAATTAGGGTAGTCTGTATTATCTTCTTTGTGCTTTTAGCTAAGTGTGTGCATAACTCAGAAGAAATACTGTGAGCGGGCATTCCTTTAAGGCAGAGCTGGGAAGATGTCTAAATTGTTGAAAAAATGAACTATCATTTTTTTGAACTATCAGTTTGAAGTATGGGAACCTTCAAACTATGAAAACATTTGAGTAAGGCCAGGCACACCTGAATTAGGTGGAAGTGCTACTATCTCTAGAAATCGGGAAATGGGGGCAATGTTTGCAGAAACGAGTGATCTAAACTTAGATAAGATGTTGGCGGGGTGCGGTGGCTCACATCTGGAATCCCAGCACTTTGGGAGGCAGAGATGGACAGATCATCTGAGGCTGGTAGTTCAAGACCAGCCTGGCCAATGTGGTGAAACCCTGTCTCTTCTAAAAATACAAAAATTAGCCAGGTGTGGTGGTGGGCTCTGTAATCCCAGCTACTCAGGAGGGTGAGGTATGAGAATCGTTTGAACTCAGGAGGTGGAGGTTGCAGTGAGCCAAGATCAGTCCACTGCACTCCAGCCTGGGCAACAGAGTGAGATTCCATCTCAAAATAAATCAATCAATAAATTTAGCTATGAGGCACTGGAATAAAGTCTCAACTCTGCAGCCCTTGCAGCTGGCCTGCTGAGGTCTTAATGGGCTTTGAGAGGCAGTTGTTGAAAACGCATCCTACTCACATCTGCATAGATGTTGGTTCCAAACACCGGAGCCCAGTGGGATGGTTGGTCTCTGCAGTGCGCTGGACAATGGACTCTGGAAAACAGGAAGCATTTATGTGATGGGTCTGAGCACAGAAAACCAAACTTCTTAAGCTGGCTCTCTTCATTTGAATTCCAAGATTTAAGCACTTAGATGAAAGGAAAGTGCCATACAGTTTTCCTCTTTAAGAAAAAAAAAGCATTACTTTTCAGCAGAGGTAAAGATATTAATATTTTTGCTTCTGTTAAACAGTACAGATAGCACTTTTAAAAACACACATACATGTGCCGGGCGCAGTGACTGACACCTGTAATCCCAGCACTTTGAGACGCTGAGGTGGGTGGATCACAAGGTCAGGAGTTTGAGACCAGCCTGGCCAGCACAGTGAAACCCCATCTCTACTAAAAATACAAAAAAATTAGCTAGGTATGGTGGTGGGAGTCTGTAATCCCAGCTACTTGGGAGGCTGAGGCAGGAGAATCACTTGAACCTGGGAGGCAGAGGTTTCAGTGAGCCGGGTACACTCCAGCCTGGCGACAGAGCAAGACTGTGTCTCAAAAAATAAAAATAAACATATACACAAAAGACATGCACAAACAAAAAGGTAAAGGGAATAAAATCTCAGAGAGAAGAGTGTGGAGCTGTGAGGCCGCCCCTTTCCATGCTCGGGTGTTGGCCAGTTCATGGGTACATTGTGGAGATTAGGATCGAGAGACTTTTTCTAGCCGCTTCCCTGTGTGGAGGAGGAAAGGGTGGAGAGCCCTCATCTCGCTGAGTCACAGAATATTGCGAAGAAGGGACACTGATAACCTGGGGCGGAAGGGGTTAGATCACGCTGTGTCAGTCACCACAGCCCTACAGATGCCCCAGGAATAAGGAAAGTGCCTCTAACTGGAAATGGGTGACCCTGGGTGGTATGACAAACTCAAACCAGGAAAGAGCAGGGGCTTTATGTAAGAAAAGGTCTTCTGTGTTTATCAGGAACAGTCCACGTGGGACCAAGAAGCCAAAATGGCAGGCGAAAGCCGCCTGGCCCCAGACGGGTAGGATGCCGGGAGGGGAGGAAGCCAGGCAAAGGGACTCAGAAGTTCAGACAGTTCTTACCGGGAAGGCAAGGAAATGAGTAGGTAGAAAGAAAGGGTGTGTGTGTGGATTGGGAAAAAAAAAAAAGGCCAGGCGCGGTGTCTCCTGCCTGTAATCCCAGCACTTTGGGAGGCTGAGGCTGGCGGATCACCTGAGGTCAGGAGTTTGAGACCAGCCTGACCAACATGGAGAAATCCTGTCTCTACTAAAAATGCAGAATTAGCCGGGCGTGGTGGCACATGCCTGTCATCCCAGCTACTCGGGAGGCTGAGGCAGGAGAATCTCTTGAACCCGGGAGGTGGAGGTTGCTGTGAGCTGAGATTGTGCCACTGCACTCCAGCCTGGGCAAGAAGAGCAAAACTCTGTCTCCAAAAAAAAAGAAAAAAAAAAAGAACTGGGGAGAGTCTAAGAACATTCTCTCCTACTGCTTTTGGAATGTTGAACACAGGTCAGAAATAAATTTTTTGATACTGTACTCTGTCACGTTTTTCTGTTTGTATTTTCTGAAATTCTTTCCATCTGCTTCTAATATTTAGGGAAAATCTATTAAGCCTAAGTGAGGCTGGTGGCCGAGGGAAAGGAGTCTGGACCCTTCCCCAACTGGTCACCCTCCCAGGGCGTTTCCCTGCTCGGATCTTGGTGTCACCACCTATTGTCCCTTAGGGAATTCACAAGCCTCCAGCCCAGGACAAGGGCTCACGAGGCCTCGCCACCCAGCCTCCGGGGCAGCTGTCTTCATCCCCACAGCATTGCCACCCAGGGTCCTGGGACCTCACTATATTTCTCATTCTGCAGTGGAGCTAAGTCAGAAAGCGCACTCTGTCTGAAGTGCAGCTCAGGATCACAGATGTATCACAGAATCTGAACCCTGGGGAGCATCTATAAAGTGGGTACGCCCCCAAGACCTGGGGCATTTTCCATCCGAGAAATCCTCGGCTCATTCAAATAAGGAGTTTCCTGTGTTCTCTTTCCAAGAGGATCTACCAGAAACTTTAGTGACACATGTTGCCAGGACACCCTTTATTTTATGCTGGGAGGCACTGCCCCCCAAGGGTCAGTCATTTGGGGTCAGCTGCCTATAGTACCTACTCCTGGGACAAACCCATTGTCATGTGTCCACAGAATGGAATGCTGCATGATGATATGAAAGAAAAAACTACTGACACGCTCCCCAACATGCTGAGTCTTGAACATATAACACAGAGTGAGAGAAGCCAGACTCCCAAGGCCACACCCTGCCATGGCGCCATAATTTTGCAGAAAAAACAAAATCAGAGCAACAGAAAGAAGCGCCCTGGTGGCAGGGGTGTGGCTGGGAGGTGGAGGGAGAGGGGCTGACCACCAGGACAGTGATGATATGGGGTGGTGACAATGTCCTACACTCGGATGGGTGGCAGCTGTGCAAACGTATGCCTTTACCAAAACACATCATGTACTTCTAACGGGTAGATCGTATCGTGTACCTCAATAAAACCAATTTTTCATTTTATTTATTTATTTATGTTGGGACGGAGTTCCACTCTTGTCACCCAGGCTGGAGGGCAGCGGCACGGTATCATCTCTCTGCAACCTATGCCTCCGGGTTCAAGCGATTCTGCCTCAGCCTCTCGAGTAACTGAGATTATAGGCACCTGCCACCACGCCTGGCTAGTTTTTGTATTTTTGGTAGAAATGGGGTTTCAACATGTTGGTCAGGCTGGTCTTGAACTCCTGACCTCAAGTGATCCATGGCCTTGGCCTCCCAAAGTGCTGGGATTACAGGCAGGTGAGAGTGACCCCGCTGCCCCGTGGCCAAACCTTATTTTTTTAAAGCTACTGGTTTTTTGTTTTTTTTTTGAGACAGGGTCTTGCTCTGTCACCCAAACTGGAGTGCAATGCTATGTTCTCCACTCAATGAATGTAACTGCGCGTGTAACTGTGCCTCCCAGGTTCAAGCCATTCCGGTACCTCAGCCTCCTGAGTAGCTGGGACTACAGGTGCGTGCCACCACACCTGGCTAATTTTTGGTAGGGACAGAGTTTCACCATGTTGGCCAGGCCCGTCATGGACTCCTGGCCCCAGGTGATCCACCTGCCCTGGCCTCCCAAAGTGCTGGGATTATAGATGTGAGCCATAGCACCCAGCCTAAAAAGCTACCTCTAACACCTCCATAGAAAAGATGACAGATCAGGCCCGCCTTACCTTGGACAGTGGGTCGCTGGCTTTTCAAACGGACACAGCTGAGCGACAGTGGTGTAGCAATCCAAATCCTGCACTGTGAACAGGAGCAAGGGGGAAAGCGTCAGGTCCCGGCATGCCTGGGCCTCATGCTACCGGGCTGTGAAATGGGCTACTACATTACCAGGGCCTGTGGGTTCCCTGAGCCCTTGAACACAGCTGGGACTAGGACCCAGCGGGCTCCTTGTACCCCACGTGGGGCGCTCAAGAGATGAAACAAAACCCAGGGCCTGCATGTGTCTGTGGGTTGAGGGCTTTGTCACCCCCAGTCATTTCTCTGTGGGGCTGATGGTGCTTTTCATCTGAATGGTGACTGTCTTATTTGGAATCTTTTCCTGACTTACCTCTGCTCCTCACAGCAGATATTACTCTGAGTATGTAGATGAGGAACATGAAGCTCAGAGAGCTTGGAATAGCCTCCCGAGGCCTCCCAGGACTGAAGCGGGAGCCTGCGTTTCCCATGCCCGCTCTAGAGCTCTTTCTGACCTGCTACCCACCTGCTGCTAACCATGGCACATCCATCCCTGCCAGGGGGCGAGGAACTTTTTTCTTCAAGGTCCTTAGTTGTGTTTAAACAACAGAGGTAAGGAAACAGCTCTAATACTGGCCACCTGTGATCTCTGACAGCCTGCCTGTATTTAGTCCAGGGCTAGGTCACCTTTTCCTTTTACTTTCTGGTTTTTTTTTTGTTTGTTTGTTTTTTTGAGATGGAGTTTTGCTCTTTTTGCCCAGGCTGGAGTGCAATGACGTGATCTCAGCTCACTACAACCTCCGCCTCACCGGGTTCAAGTGATTCTCCTGCCTCAGCCTCCTGAGTAGCTGGGACTACAGGCGCCCACTACCACGGCTGGCTAATTTTTGTATTTTTAGTAGAGGTGGGGTTTCACCATATTGGCCAGGCTGGTCTCAAACTCCTGACCTCAGGTGATCCAAACTCCTCTCAAAGTGCTGGGATTATAGGCGTGAGCCACCATGCATGGCCAGGTAAATTTTTTCTTAAAGGACTAGAGAGTAAACATATTTGGTTTTGTGCTTCTATGGTAAATGTCAAGATTAATCAACCCTGGGGTTGTAAGAGAGAGGAGCTATAGATGATGTGTAAATGAATGGGTGTAGCTGTGTTCCAATAAAACTTTATTTACAAAACCAGGCAGTAGGCAGGACTTAACTTGAGTCATCCTCTGCTGTACCCTGCTGGTTCAGTCTATCACTTGAACAGGCCATGGTTCTACACAGCTGTCTAACAAAGGGCATTGGCTTAGTAAAACAGGGAACTTCTATTCAATGGGAGATCATTCAGATTAAGTTTGGAAGAACATTTAAAGCAAAGGTGTCCAGGCCAGGTGTGGTGACTCATGCCTGTAATCCCAGCACTTTGGGAGGCTGAGGCAGGCGGATCACCCAATTCAAGACCAGCCTGGCCAAAGTGGCAAAACCCCATCTCTACTAAAAAAAAAAGTACAAAAATTAGCTGGGTGTGGTGGCAGGCACCTGTAATCCCAGCTACTCAGGAGGCCGAGGCAGGAAAACTGTTTGAACCCACAAGGAGGAGGTTTCAATGAGCCAAGATCATTGCATCAGCCACTGCACTCTAGCCTGGGTGACAGAGCGAGATGCTCTATTAAAAAAAAAAAAAATGAAAAAAGAAAAAATAGGCCAGGCACAGTGGTTCATACCTGTAATCCCAGCACTTTGAGAGGTCAAGGTGGGCAAATCACGAGGTCAGAAGTTCAAGACCAACCTGGCCAACATGGAGAAACCTCATCTCTACTAAAAATACAAAAACTAGCTGGACATGGCGGCCTATTCCTGTAATCCCAGCTACTCGGGAGGCTGAGGCAGGAGATTCGCTTGAACTGGAACCCGGGAGGTGGAGGTTGCAGTGAGCCCAGATTGCGCCATGCACTCCAGCCTGGGCTACAGAGCAAAACTCTGTCTCAAAAACAAAACAAAACAAAACAAAATGCAAGGGTGTCCAATCTTTTCGCTTCCCTGGGCCACTCTGGAAAAAGAATTGTCTTGGGCCACCACACATAAAATACACTAACACTAAAGAAAACTAAAAAAAACAAAAAAAAAAAAAAAAAAAAGGTCCACGTAGAAATCTCATCTTTATGAATTTGTGGTGGGTCACATTCGACACTGTCCTGGACCACATGCAGCCCATAAACCGTGGGTTGGACAAGCTTGATTTAAAGGCACAAAAATGTATTTCTGACACATACATATATGTTTTGAAACAGGGTCTTGCTGTGTCACTCAGGCCGGAGTGTAGTGGCACGGTCGTGACTCACTGCGGCCTTGACCTCCCAAGCTCAAGCAACCCTCCCATCTCAGACTCCACACTAGCTGAGATACAGGTCTCTGCCATCCTGCCCAGCTAATTGTGTGTATTTTTTTGCAGAGACAGGGTCTTGCTGTGTTTCCAGGGCTGGTCTCAAACTCCTGGGCTCAAGCTATCCTCCCACCTCAGCCTCCCAAAGTGCTGAGATTACAGGTGTGACCTACTGCATCAGTCAGACATGTAATGATTTAAGAAAAAAATCAGGTTACCAAATTGTATGTAATTCCATTTCAAGTTTTAAAAGTCATTAATGTCTATATTATCAACGTACATACTTTTAATTCATAGAGAAAACAAACTGAAATATTCGCCAAAGTTGATGATGGTTATCTCTGACTGCTGGAATTCAGGTTATCATTACAAACAAATGTTCCACTCCATGTTTAAATTATCTGGAACAAATTAGGCATTCTTTTTGCAATAAGAAGAAAAGCTTTTTTAATAAAGATATCTAGCTAGAACTTTTGCATCAAGGGCAAATGGTAAGAGTTGCTTTCCCCAAGGAAAGGCATGGTCTGCAGGTAGAGCTCCGGGGAGGAAGCTGACGTGGTTCCTGAATCCCTGCCTGCCTGAGATTATTCCAGTCAAAGGTACAGTGTGGGCAGCTATAATCCATCCCCCCACTTCTGGATGGAGTGTGTTCCCCCATCATGCATCACACCTTCCAAATGAACATACACTGAGCAATGTAAAAAGCTGGGCCAGAATGACAAGTAAGGGCCACGCACTTCCCTACACCTCCCTCTCTTGCCCATGGCAGACATTACTAATCTATCAAGTTCTGTTTTCTGCTGAGCCCAGATGGAGGCTTCAGAATCCTTAACACAACACCCCAGGTAGCCATTACCAATTGACAGAAAGTGGCACTTCCAATGAAACCTCTCAGACACGCTAGCCCCAGCCGTCAGTACATCTGTGGCATTCAGCTGGCAGCCTCAGCCCTGTTGTTTCTGGCTCAGTGATCTTGGGCCAATTTCCAGTCCAGATATTCTTAGAAGCCGGTTCAAGAAATGGCCTCTTGCAAAAGCCTTCACAGTGATGATAACCACAATGTGCACAGGCATGACAAACATTAGATCAGTGACTAAAGGAAGTGAAATTTCCAGGAAAATCTGAGATAACCCAGGTATTATGCTCACAAAAAAGACTGGCCAGCAGCTTACCTTTAACTTTTGACACCGTGAATGAGCCAGAAGATTTGTATTTGCTGTTTAAAAAAAAAAAAAGGATTTAGGCAAATGCAAACAGAATTGCTTCTAAAAGTGAACACTTGCTCCTGTACCCATCTTATTTGCAGTCTCGACTGGACACGTTTCTACTTGTTTCCTTTCAGTCTGAGGGCTGCTAGAATGTTCTAGAGCAGGGCATCTTAAATTCTCATGCACCAAGGAGGCTTCTGGTAGCCTGGTGAGGCCTATAGACCCTTCTGAGAAGAATGGTTTTCAAATGTTTAATTTAATTTAATTTCATTTAAGCACAGCTGCAAGATAGAGGAATTTTAAAAAGATAAATTTAAAACATTACAAAGGAAGTTATTTTTACTATCATGATCAAATCATAAAAACACATTTGCATCAGAGCTGTGGGTTTTCTTTTTTCTTTTTTTGAGATGGAGTCTTGCCCTGTCGTCCAGGCTGGAGTGCAGGGGCACTATCTTGGCTCACTGCAACCTCTGCCTCAGGCTTAAGCAATTCTGTTGTCTCAACCTCCTGAGAGTAGCTGGGATTACAGGTGCCCACAACCACGCCCAGCTAATTTTTGTATTTTTAGTCAAGATGGGATTTTACCACATTGGTCAGGCTGGTCTTGAACTCCTGACCTTAGGTAATCCACCCGCCTCAACCTCCCAAAGTGCTGGGATTACAGGCGTGAGCCACGGCACCCGGCCTGCTTGACACTTTTCAGTTTCCATAACACGGTCATAAACAGGAAAACTTTCACGGAACCCTGATCACAGAACAGTTACCTGAGGGAATGCACGCCGTTTCTCTCGGACTTCACGAAAAAGGGGACCTTCCCGTTCCTGGTGATGTCCACCAGGCCTCCCTCGTTGTCCAAGACTCCGTAGTGGATGGCGGCGCGGCATATGCTGGACGACTGGTGGGAGGGGAGGGCCACATCAAAGACGGACTCTCAGTAAAGCTTTGTCAGCAGTTTTCACAGAAATACCCAAATGTTTGTCTTCAACTCACTAAAAGCCCAAAGGACGGGCCAAAGTTCACCCCGCTCCTGCTTCTCACCTCTGTCTACACCACACATTTGTTTCTGGAGTTGCTTACCTTACGAACTCGTCCGAGTTGATTACAAACTAAGAACAGGGACAACCAGCCCTTTCTCCACACTCAGTCCAGTGTGGGAACGCTCGGTCTAAGACAGAGACCGGCCTGCCGGAGGATCGGTCCCCGAAAGTGGCTTTGCCAGTTTGTAAGCCCTTCGATATACACCCGTACCAGTTCTAGAAACGCCAGGTTTGACTAAGGAGTGGCAAGAAAATCTTTTCCTACTGAAGCCAACCACCTGCTTTAAACATATGTGATGGGATTCCACACTAGCCATTTACAGAGGGGCTGGGCACACTCACACTCTCATAGAACAGAGTTCCAAAGATCTTTGCCTTGTGGTTCAAGCAGCCTGCCGGGCACTGGTACCTGAGGAGGAAGAAACAAAATGGAGCTCAGAGAGAAGCAGGTTGACGAAATCTCACCATGACTTCATCATGTTTTTCATCCATAGCTCTATTACTAAATACTGAAAAGCTTCATTCACGTGGATTGCACTGTTTTTGGACAAGTCACGATTTACCCAGGTGCAGACTGAAGTTCCTATTCGCACAATCACAATACAGTCATCCCTCAGTATCCGTGAGGGGCTGCTTCCAGATCTTCCCTAGGACCGCAGAGTCTGCGGAGGCTCAAGTCCCTTATGCAGTGTCCTCGTACTTCTGTATAACCTTCGCATCTTTCCCGTGTGCTTTAAACCGTCTCTAGGTCATTTACGATAACTACCACAGGTAAGTGCTATGTGGACGGTTGTTACCTCACATTGTTTTAAAAATCTGTACCATTTTTATTGCTGTATCGCAATACCATACACTTAAAAAAATTTTTTTTTTTTGATCTGCAGATGGTTGAACCTGAGGTTGGCTGAATCGGAGGCTGGTTGAATCCATAGAAACAGAACATCAACCATACTTTTTTTCATTAAAAAACAACAACAA
>NW_016107474.1:2519299-2525566 GCF_001604975.1 Cebus imitator | reverse complement strand
GCTAATTTTGGGAGTTTTGCCATGTTGCCCAGGCTAGTTTCAAACTCCTGGGCTCAAGCAATCCACCCGCCTTGGCATCCCAAAATGCTGAGGTTACAGGCACAAGCCACCATGCCTGACCTGCAAGGACTTGTTAATAGGGTAAAACTCAATGACGGTGTTGTTGTTCATGGAAGTATAAATCACTCTGATGCTTAAGAAAACCTTTAATAAAGCCTTAAACGTTCATATCCATTAGCTCTTCAGTCTCCCTTGCAAATATATATTCCAAGCAAAAAGTCAGAAAGCCAGACCTGCAAGCATATCCCAACTGTTTATTTATTTATTTATTTTTAATTTTTGAGACAGAGTCTTGCTCTGTCACCCAGGTTGGAGTGCAGTGGCGCGATCTCAGCTCACTGCAGCCTCTACCTCTTGGGTTCAAGCGATTCTTATGCCTCAGCCTCCTCAGTAGCTGGGAATATAGGTGTGTGCCACCACATCTGGCTAATTTTTGTATTTTTAGTAGAGAGAGCGTTTCACCATGTTGGCCAGGCTGGCCCCAAACTCCTGGCCTCAAGTGATCCACCTACCTCGGTTCTGTCAAAGTGCTGGGATTGCAGGTGTGAACTACCACACCTGGCCACAGCTGCATATAATGGTGAAAAGCTGGAAGTTAGCCAGCAGGTGGCAAAGCAATGGCTAAACATGGTCATGTGCAGCTGTGTGTCAGAGTATCACGCAGCCACTGAGCATGAAGTATGTGAGGCGTATTTAGTGACTTTGGAAAATACTAAGCGAAAATACATAAGCAGGCTAGGCGTGGTGGCTCACGCCTGTAATCCCCGCACTTTGGGAGGCCAAGACAGGCGGATCACCTGAGGTCAGGAGTTTGAGACCAACCTGGCCAACATGGTGAAACCCCATCTCTACCAAAAATGCAAAAAACGGGCCAGCTGTGGTGGTGCGTGCCTGTAGTCCCAGCTACTCGGGAGGCTCAGGTGAGAGAATCACTTGAACCCAGGAGGCAGAGGTTGCAGTGGGCCAAGATGGCACCACTGCACTCCAGCCTCGGACACAAAGCAAGACTCTGACTTAAAAAAAAAAAAAAAAAAAAAAAGACCAGAAAATACATAAACAGCATTAGCCTCATCTGTACACAGAAAAAAGGACTGGAAGGAAACATGCCCAATTGCTGCTGGTCTTGATGAGGTTCCGGTACGTATTTTTTTCTTTCTACTTTTTTGTTGTTGTTATTTGCTTTCCCGAATCATTACTAATGAGCATGGATACCGCTTCAAGTCAGAAATAAAAAAGCCCACTGACTATTGTTTTTGTAAAAGCACCATGTACAGAAAAGAGGCATGCCAGACTGTGGGGCGGCTTCTACAGCAAGACTGGGGATGGTCCCACAGTTGCAGATTGGGGCTGAGTGACATTTCTTGACGGGCGGCCTCTAACAGCCTTCTCCCTGCACGGGGAGTGCCCCGCCCAGCCCAACTCTGGAACTGCCTCGATGTTGTCTGGTAAGGAACGTTCTCCAATACCCGTTCACTTTTTTCAACTCAGTACTACGAAGGTGTGACGCTCTCAAGATGTGTTGAGCGTTCAGAAAGACGCATCACCACGAAAGGACAACTCCAGCTCCTCAGCAGCCCCGGACGTGGCAGTGCATACGGTGGATGCCTCTGCCAGGCGATGCCTGCTTCCTCCCAATTCACCCAGCACAGAGACACGCCAATGGCACCCTAACCCTAAGCTCGAGGTTTTAGGCACGGTGACTCCACCGCTGACTGTTGATCCATCAGGCTCCTGTCACCACGGCAACACACATGAGTGCACTGAGCCACGTCATCCCGGCTGCTCCACTCCATCTCATCACCGTCCTGCCGACACCTAACTAAAGTGTTCTCCTGGCAAGCAAATTCCAAATCCTTGCGATATAAAACCGCAGATTCCACCATCTCTTTTTAACGTGGGCTTTAAATAACTCAATTCAGCTTTCAGCAAACTGACGCCAGAATCTGTAGGAAGACAAGCAAGGCCGCCTCTCCCAATGGCACGGTTCTCCCGCCTCCACCCTGAGGGCGTGCGAGTGGCGGCTGCACCTGTTGGCTGCTTACTACCGGAGACAGCAGCCTGCAGTCACACAGCCAAACCAAACTCGTTCTTTTGTCTGTTTTTTTTTGAGATGGAGTCTTGCTCTGTCACCAGGCTGGAGTGCAGTGGTGCGATCTCGGCTCACTGCAACCTCCACCTCCCAGGTTCAAGCACGTCTCCTGCCTCAACCTCCCGAGTAGCTGGGACTACAGGCATGCACCACCAAGCCCAGCTAATTTTTATATTTTTAGTAGAGATGGGGTTTCATCATGTTGAACAGGATGGTCTCGATCTCTCGACCTCATGATCTGCCCACCTTGGACTCTCAAACTGCTGGGATTACAGGCGTGTGCCACCAGGCCCGGCCCAAACTCGTTCTTTTTGGCAGACAGCGTTCATCATGTGAATGACTGCATCAGCTAGATGGATTTATTCACCTACCACAGGGGACACACCGGTGGCCCATCTGTCCGGTGGGGCCCACTGGGGGCAGCCCTGCTCAGATCCAGCAGCAGTCCCATAGGATCTGCCAATGCCCGAGGCCAACACGTACCCGGACACTGCCCAGCCCTAACTCCTGCTCTGCCTGCTGAGAGCAGCTTGATAAATTAGCAACGGCAGGGCAGCCCAGCCTGGCCCGGCTCACCTGTTACACGTGGACCCTTTGCACCTGTCCTTCATCTTGGTGTCACATCTGACGACTTGCGCTAGGAGAGAAATGCAGAAACACACATCACGGCACCTTTCCCCATGCTGAGGGACATACCGGAACATTCTGTAATCCAATCCCTGCTATCCTAAGAGCAAGGGCCCTGCCTGACAGTTGCAGGCTTCCACTGGGGGCTCAGGGCTCAGACCCCAGGCCTACCGCTTTACAGTAGCGGCGTGACCATGGACAAGTTACTTCCCCTGTCTGAGGTTCATTTCCTGCATATGAACAAGCGGGACAGTGGCAATAACCCGCCTTCAAGGGCTTTTGTGAGCACTGAGTGAGAAAGTGAACCTGGCCTTGGAGGGTGCGTGCACACACTATGCGCCTGCGGTCCCACAGGGCTCTGCAGGGCAGGACTGATGAGGGGTAGAGAGGGCCCCGCTCCGAGCCTGTGGGGCGGGACACCCAGCCAGGCTCACTGGAGTCATCTCCTCCACTGCCAAGAGGCCTTTTGCAAAGCTTTTTGCTTTATTTTATGGGGACATATCAGAGTCTCGGAGTCCTCTTATGGTCTGAAAAGGGACTTAAACATTGTATGTTATTAAGAGAAACAATGGCGCCGTTTTGAACTCCTGGACAGACAAGGGTCTCAGGACATCTCCTGGTGAAAGCAAGCTACAGGATGATTCAATATCACAGGCAAAGACATTTGAAGAGGACAGAGAGACTGGTGGGGCCGGGGAGAGGGTAGTTATGAAAAGAGGGTTCTGAGGAGGTGAGTGTGAGGCTGCTCCTCAAACAGTGGCCAGGTGGAGGGCCTTTGAGGCTTGGGGGGCAAATGGAGAGAGCCAAGGGCATCCAGCCCAGGCCTCCAGCCACGCCGGAGTGAAAACGCCCCTCCGCGGCCCCGGCCTGCAGAAAGGGGTGCTGCGAACAAGGCCCCGCAGTGGTGTCTGGGGTTGGACGGGGAGCTGAGCTCCACCCTGGGGAGGTGAAGGCCGCAGGAACAGAAGCTGGATGAGCTGAGGCGCCTGGGGAGCCCAAAGGCCAGAGGCAAGCAGGGGAGTAGTCGATATTTGGGGGATTCCCAGAAGTCTCAGGGAGGGGGAAATATCTCTCGGGGAATTACAGGCAACTCTGCAGTGATCTCAATGTACAGGGAGGCCTCAGCTGGCCCCGGGTGACTCACGTGGCTTCAACTCACCCTCTGGGCAACCCTGATGCGGCATCACTGCCCCCACTTCATGGATGAGCCCACTGAGTCCCAGAGCCGAGACCCGGTGAGGGATGAGGGGAGCCTGCCAGAGCCAGGATGGACGCCGCCCTCAGCAGGGTCAGCACTTCCCAGAGGAACCCGACTTCAGCCCAGGGCCCTTGTGAAAGGACCAGGGAAGGTCTAACCTTAAAATACCTGCCTGGGGGAAAACAATGCCCCCCAAGCGCGACTCCTATAATGCTTGCTTTTGAAATGACTTTAAAATATCCCTTTTGAAAAACGTTGTGCTCCCATGAGCTTCGCCGCCCCCTGTTCCCCACCGTTTGTGGACTTGGAGACCTAAATCCACTAGCTGCCCTCCTCCCGGCACCCGTGCCCTTTGGAGGTGGCTGGGAGGGCAGGCGGCAGCGGACGATGGCCGGGACTCACTCATGTAGGTGACCGCGGGGGCTTTCTTGGGCTTGGTGGGTCTGTTCACCCTCGGCTGGAGCCAGACATGGTTTTCTTCAGGAATGGGAGCCGTTTCCACCTCGTTCATCTCGTCTGTTTCAGGTTTTGGGGTGTGGGTCTCTTCTTAATAGAGGAGAGGAAGGAAAAGAGAAATCACACACTGGGATTCAGCAAAAACGCACTTTGGGGGAAAAAAAAGCCATTTGAAAACTAAACTTGTTTGAGGTTTGGTTTTACAAAGAATCATTTCAGTGGCAAAGACAAAGTTACATTTCAGAACAGAACTGGCCAGGTGGAATTCTACCAGCCCAGATGAGACGGGGACGTTTTCTGCTCACTGTGTTTGCTTTGGACCCACGATCAGCCAGGCTGCCCAGAGGTTACTAGGCCCCGTGCCCACACCTGGGTTATCATAATGGTTTCTTGTCCCATCTCCTCCTCTACCTGACCCTCTGCCCTAGGAAGCAGCTTCAAGAAGCTGCCTTAGGCCCGGCGTGGTGACTCATGCCTCTAATCCCAGCACTTTGGTAGGCTGAGGTTGGAGGATTACCTGAGGTCAGGAGTTTGAGATCAGCCTGGCCAACATGGCAAAATCCTGTCCCTACTAAAAATACAAAAATTAGCTGGGCATGGTGGCAGGTGCCTGTAATCCTGGGTACCTGGGGGTGCTGAGGAAAGAGAATTGCTTGAACCCAGGAGGTGGAGGTTTCAGTGAGCTGAGATCACGACATTGCACTGGTGACAAGAGCAAAGCTCAATCTCAAAAAAAAAAAAAAAAAAAAAAAAAGAAGAAGAAACTGCCTCGACCACCGGCCCAAAGCCATAGTGGTCTCCCAGGCGGTCCCATGCCTCGGGCTTACACTGGCGGAGGGGGTCTTCCTCATCACGACGCACAAAGGCCACCGTCAGTGCCCTGAGAACCCAACTGCCCCTCACACCAGCACACTTATGTCCATCCCTTCTCTCCCCCTGCAAGTCAGGGCCACTTAACCAGCTCAATCGATCTTCTGTATTAGAGTTTTGCTGCCCAATAATGTCAGACTCAACATGTAGAACTATCCAAAGGCCCAACTCCTGGTTTTTAAAAAAGGAGTTCAGCAGGTCCCCATCTTTTCCTCACTCAAGGACACTGTATATTACTATTTCTCCAACTATGAGCATGACCCATGTTTTAAACATTTTAATTAACCAAACAGTTTGCACTTATTAAACCTCAGTTAGCTTATCTTCCAGTTTTCACCCCAAAAGACAACTAGAAACTCCTGACCAGCATCTGCAATTAGACCACCAGGAGACCCATCTGTAAATTTCAGCTAAAGCAAATAAACTGACTGCTATTTTCATTTGCCTGAGCTGCCTGATCAAGGACAAATTCATGAGCATCTCTGCTGGCCCCCTTCACACCGTTATTTACGGCAGGCACCTCCCATGCTGCAACAGATGTCTCTGGACCAGAGTTGGAAATCTGTGGCCTCCAAGCTCCCCAAACGAAAAAGGTAATAGATGTGTAGGGGGAAAACAATTTCAAGGAGAATAACTAGAGCACCCTCGCAGGTCTCTTAGTGATTTTGGATTAAAGTCCAAGTTTCAGGGCCAGGCGTGGTGGTTCATACCTGTAATCCCAGCACTTTGGGAGGCCAAGGCCAGAGGAATGCCTGAGATCAGGAGTTCGAGAACAACCTGGGCAAATGGTGAAACCTCATCTCTACTAAAAACACAAAAATTCACTGGGCATGCTGGTGGGTACCTGTAAACTACTCGGGAGGCTGAGGCAGGAGAACTGCTTGAACCAGGGAGGCGGAGGTTGCAGTGAGCCGAGATCACGCCACTGCACTCCAGCTTGGGTGACAGAGTGAAACTCTGTCTCAAA
>NW_016107474.1:2489957-2519279 GCF_001604975.1 Cebus imitator | reverse complement strand
AAAATCCAAGTTCCGTCAAGTGTTCCTCAATTCCTAAGTCTTATTTCCACTTCTTAAAATACATAAGCTTTCTTTGCTAAAGGACAGACCAAGTATTTTGTGTCTACACAACACCCAACACCCAAATGAGGGACAAATGAGTGACTCCCTGGTGACTTCCCCGGCCAGGGCACCCTGTAGCTGCTTCACTGGCCAATCTCACTACCTACAACCACCAACCCAGGCTGGTCCTGTCCCACAGGGGAAGGGACGGGTTTAGGTCAGAAGGTGGGAAGCCATTCTGAGCCCCAGTTCTAATGTTGGACGTGTTCATGGGTCGCCCTGTACTGCTCCCCAGCAGCTTGCTCATGACTGTCATTTACCCATCACCCACCTCATCCACCAGCTGCAAACTTCCAGATGCCAGGGCCCAGCCTGCTTTACACCTGGCACCCAGCAGCTGCTCAACAAAATTCGTCAAATGCATGAATTACCAAACCCCCCAGAGAATCCCGTCACCTAAAGAAAAGAGTGTACGTCCAGCAGATGAGCTTAAGGACATTCAAGATGGGAACTCTGGAAGCACCTCTGCTAGCAGAAGCTATCGGTGGAAGCTTCAGGAAGACACCAGGTTTGCAAAGGCGTGTGTCTGTTCTTTCCGTCAATGAGGCCATTCAGGCTTGCCCTCACTGAGTGGCAGCTGGCTGGAGAATAAGCCGGGTTTTCTTCCACTGGCCTTAGCATGTTTAGACCTCATAATCGCAGCTTTATTTAGCCGAAGAGAGTTTGGTAAAGCGGTCTAAAGCATTTGAGGACTCTCTATTTAAGAAAATGGGCAGACAGACAGTCCTGGCCCTCACACCCACACACGAAAAGGGGAAGGCTTTACCCGCAGGATGGGCTGGATCTGAGTACCTCCTAATTAAGGTACCTTGTAGGGAGCAGCACGGGCCTGGGGAAATTCCGTGCAGAGGTCACAGCAAAGTTATTCTATGCTCCATCCCGCTCCGGGCTGGGGGTCTCAGGGCCCAGGGCACTGATTATGTCACTCTGCAGATTCCCACCTGGTTCTAAAACAGTGCTAATGTTCACTGAGCACGGGCCAGAGGCCGGCTGGGCCCTCCCTGCCTTTTCTCCCGTCAACCTCCCGTTGCCTTCAGAGGCATGACTGGCTGTACTTCACAGAAGAAGGAGGAGGCCCGGAAAGGGCAAGGCTGCCCAGGCTCACACAGCTGGGGACTAGCGGAGATGGGAGTCAAACCACTTTTCCCGGAAGCCTGTGCCTTCTATCACCACGCAGGCAGGAGTGGGAGGGGAGAAACCTCTTTAATATCCTTATGCCTGCTTCATCTCTGTGAGAGGTCAAGACCTCACCAGGCCCCTGGATATGCACCTGGTAAGTGGCTTCTGCAGATAAGCCGCTTCAGAGGAGACAGGATGCATAAGTAGCTATGAAAATTGGGATGCCTGCCAAGGGAAGTTGAATATTCCGACCAAAAATTTAAAAAATCAGCACACAGAGCTATGTTGGCAGGGGTAAACTGGCATCTAAGGTCTCTGTGTATATTTGTTCTTTGAAAATGCCCCCCTGTGACTATTGGCATATTTATTTAAACAACGCATAGGGCATCCATGCCATGTGCCCCCGGAGACCCCGGAGTGAGCTGACAGCTGAGGCAACAGGACAATCAAGGTTCCCAAGGAGTCTGGAGGGTGCTGAATATAGGCAGGTGCACTGTCTGTGAAGTCCAGGAAGGCTCCCCGGAGGCGGGGGTCACACCACGACGGTCACACATGGCACATGACCCAGAGGACCTGGCACAAACTGATTTGTCATAGCAGATTTTGCAGAAAAGACCCAGACGGTCTGTCTTAGTGTCCAGATCGCTGCTTCTTCTGTCCCTATCCCCGCTGAGGATTCCCCTGTCCCCAGCGGGCAGAATCAGCCATGAACGGCTGGCTGGGACAAGACAGCCTGGCTCCTGAGAGGGTCTGGGACCCCTGATCGAGCCCACCTGTTCTTCACTCTGGAGCCCGCCAGCCTGGTCCTGCGTCTATCCCACCCTCTCCTGCTAGTGGAGCCAACTCAAACCTCTACAAGGCCCCTAGGTCACAACAAAGCTGCTGATGGAGCCACGCAAAAAAACAAGCCTGGGCTCGTGGTCAGCCCCAGCCTGGCCACGCCACACTGGGGACAAAACTTCTGGAAGCCCGAGGAAATATCCCAAAACATGAGAAACTTGTGTTATTTATAGTAGCAGAAGAAATGGACACATCCTCACTGGAAACCAGTAAAGAAATGGTGGGTGGGCATGATGGCGCATGCCTGTAATTCCAGCACTTTGGGAGGCTTAGGAGGAAGGATTGCTTAAGCTGGGAGTTTGAGACCAGCCTGGGCAATATAGTGAGATCCCATCTCTATAAGAAACTTAAAAAATTAGCTGTGGTGGCATGTGCCTGTAGTCCCAGCCACTCGGGAGGCTGAGACAGAAGGATCGCTTGAGCCCGGGAGGTAGAGGCTGCAGTGAGCCGAGACTGCGCCCTGCACTCCAGCCTGGGCAACAAAGGGAGGCCATGTCTAAAACAAACAAAAAAAAAAAAAAAAAAAAAAGATGACCTAGGTAGAAAATCACACTGCCTCCAACAGCTCCAGTTCTGACGGCTGTAGGAGTCGGGGACAGAAACCTTTAGCACAGTTGGGGGAGCACGAGCAAGACATGCCTGATAGGAAGGCCAGTGGGGCAAGGACACAGGAGGAAGGGCCACACAGCCCGGGAGGAATGATCCTGCCCAGCCATCCTGTTTGCAGGTGCTTCCCGCTAGTGAGCTCATTTGGAAAATCACGTTGTTGTTTGCTTTTGCTTTCTTGTTCGAATGTCTGCTTTATTGCTTTTTTTTTTTGTTTTTTTGTTTTTAGCATTGGGATCTGGCTGTGTGGCCCAGGCTGGAGTGCAGTGGTACCATCATGGCTCACTGAAGTCTCAAACTTCTGGGCTCAAGCGATCCTCCCACCTCAGCCTCCTAGGCCATAGCCTGGACCACAGGTGTGCATGACCACACCTGGCTAATTTTCTATTTTACTTTTTGTAGAGATGGGTTCTTGCTATGTACTCCAGGCTGATCTTGAACTCCTGGCCTGTGATAGTTAATACTGAGTGTCAGCTTGATTGGATTGAAGGATGCACAGTATTGATCGTGGGTGTGTCTGTGAGGGGGCTGCCAAAGGAGATTAACATTTGAGTCCGTGGACTGGGAAAGGCAGACCTGCCCTCAATCTGGGTGGGCACCATCTAATCAGCTCCCAGAGTGGCCAGGATATAAAGCAGGCAGAAAACTGTGAAGAGGCAGGACTGGCTTAGCCTCCCAGCCTACACCTCTCTCCCGTGCTGGATGCCTCCTGTCCTCGAAAATCGAACTCCAAGTTCTTCAGCTTTGCGACCTGGACTGGCTTCCTTGCTCCTCGGCTTGCAGACAGCTATTGTGGAACCTTGTCACTGTGTGAGTTTAAACTCCTTAATAAACTCCCTTTTATCTATATATCTATCCTATTCTGTTCCTCTTGAGAACCCTGGCTAATACAGATTTTGGTGCCAGGAGTGGTCCTAGAGGAACAGAATATTAAAGATGGAGTTCCTTCATTGGTTTTAGGGTTTCTGGAATTGGCTGCTTAATATGATTAGACCCCAAAATGCTAAGGACCCTACTTCTAATAGTATGGAGAGTCATGCAAAATAAATGCATTTGACACTCCCGATTCAGTGCTCATGAGAGGCAAGGAGTTTAGTGACTCTATACCTAAGACCTTTGACCATATATGGAGAACCAAGGAACATAATGAAGCTGGTTAGTTGCTCCTCGGTTCAGTGGACAAAGTGATGACAGAAAATGATGAAGGGATCCTAACTCCCGGCTTCAGAAGCAGATACTGAGCCTCAAATCTGCCAAGATCGTCCTGAGTAAGTCTTATCTCCTATAGAGGAAGAGCTGAAATTGTGGGAAAACAAACACAGGTTCTTCTCACGCAAGTGGTTGACCTGCAACCAAGGTGGAGGCACAGCCTCGCCAGGTGTGTACTATTAATGTGAGGGCCTGACTGGAAAAGAATGGGAGCCTGCAACTTAGAATGGGGACATGTGGGAGGACCCTGTTGAAGCTGGGGACACTGAGCTTGTACCTGCTGACGAACCTTTTTTTGCCGGAAGAAACAACCCCCAACCCCAGTAGTGGCAACATCCCCTCCCTGACACAGGCCATCATCAGCGTTTCCACGTTTGTCTGAGGGGATGAACCCTGCACTGCCTGAGGCAACAGTGATGGCCTCCCCTGTGGCTGAGGCCAGGCAAGATAACGTTGATTCTGCTCAGGAGCCACCCCCAACATCCCTGTTTGTTTCTAGACCTGTAACTAAAGTCCTGGTGGGCACCTAGAGGTGAGGTTCAGAGGGGGACACGTGAGGAGGTGTGCTACACTCGAAAATGACAACTTGAGTTTTCTAATGTACATAAGCAGAACTCTGGAGAACAGGCATGGGAATGGATATTAAGGGTAGCGGACAATGGCGGAAGGAACACAGAGTTGGATCAGGCTGAATGTATTGATTTGGGCACTAAATAGGGACTCTGCATTTAATGCTGCAGCTAAGAGAGTCATAAAAGGTTCCTCACTTTTTTTATTTGCTTTATTTGCTGGGTAGCTGAAATGTAGATTAAAAGGTGACCCACTGCGAGCAAACGGAGTGCCTGATCTCCCTTGGTTTACGGTAGAGGAAGGGTTTAGGGAGATTGGGATGGTGGAGTGGACGAGTCACTTTGGGCCTATGCATCCCAGCGGGGAGAGTCCAGAATATATACTCCTGATTAATGCCTTGTGAAACAGATTTGTAAAGGCAGCACCTGCATCTGTGAAGAGCCCTGTAGTTGCTCTTCTCTGTATGTCAGATCTAACGGCGGGAACCGCAGTCACTCAACTACAAAATTTAAACACAATGGTGGGAATAATTGAATCCCAAGGTGGTAAGGGCCAAGTGGCAGCACTCAATTGTCAACGGCAAGGTGGGTATAGCTACCATAATGGACAACAGAGGCAAAGCAGCAGTCAGAATAGTTTAACTCGTGTAGAGTTCTGGCATTGGCTAATTAATTGTGGTGCTCCTAGAAGTGAAATTTATAGGAAGCCTACTGCATTCCCACTTAATTTACATAAGCAGAAAACGTCTAGGTCCAGTGGACCAAAGACTAATTTGAATTATTAAAACAAAGAATCATGGCCTATCAAGTTCCAGACTTGAGCCAGTTTACAGACCCAGAACCCCTTGAATGAAGGGGAGGCTGGGTCCCCTTGAGGAAGGACCCCACTATGCTACCAAAAATTTATGCTGTTAATCTTTCTCCCATCCTCCCCAAGGAGACCTCTGCCTTTCATCAGGGTGTCTGTGCACTCAGGAAAGGGAAATGGTCAGACATTCTGGGGACTATTGGACACTGGCTCTGAGCTGATATTGGTTCCAGGGGACCCAAAACGTCACTGTGGTCCTCTAGTTAAAGTAAGGGCTTACGGAGGTTAGTAATTAATGGAGTTTTTGTTCAGGTCTCCCTTACAGTGGGTCCCTGGACTCACCCTGTGGTCATTTCCCCAGTGCCAGGATGCATAATTGGCATAGACATACTTAGCAGCTGGCAGAAGGCCCACATGGGCTCCCTGACTGGTGAGGTGAGGGCCATTATGGTGGGAAAGGCCAAACAGAAGCCATTAGAGCTGCCTCTCCCCAGAAAAATTGTAAATCCAAAACACTATCACATCCCTGGAGGGATTGCACAGATTAGTGCCACCATCAAGGACGTGAAAGACACAGGGGTGGCGATTCCCACCACAACCCTGTTCAGCTCTCCCGTTTGGCCCGTGCAGAAGACAGATGGATCTTGGAGAATGACAGTGGATGGTCATAAGCTTACCCAAGTGGTGACTCCGGTTTCAGCTGCTGTACAACATGGGGTTTCATTACTTGAGCAAATTAACCCCTCTCCTGGCACCTGGTATGCAGCCACTGACTTGGCAAATGCCTTTTTCTCCATTCCTGTCCATGAGGCCCACCAGACGCATCTGCCTTCAGCTGCGAGGCCAGCAATACACCTTTACTGTGCTACCTCAGCGGTATGTCAGCCCTCTGGCTTTGTGTCATAATCTGATTCAGAGAGAACCTGACAGCGTTCACTTCTGCAAGATATCACACTGGTCCACTGCCCGGCGGACATTATGCTGGTTGGATCCAGTGAGCAGGAAGTAGCAAACACGCTGGACTTACTGGTGAGACATCTGCGTGCCAGAGAATGGGAAATAAATCTGACTGAAATTCAGGAAACTTCTACCTTGATAAAATTTCTCGGGTTCCAGTGGCATGAGGGCTGTCAAGATACTCCTTCTATGGTGACGCTAAGTTACTGCACTCTGCCCTGCTACAATCAAGAAAGAGGCACGACGCCTAGCGGGCCTATTTGGATTTTGGAGGCAACACATTCCTCATCTGGGTATGTTACTCTGGCTCATTTATCGAGTGACCCAAAAGGCTGCAGTTCTGAGTGGGGTCCAGGGCAGGACAAGGCTCTGCAACAGGCCCAGGCTGCTGTGTGAGCTGCTCTGACACTTGGGCCATAGGACCCAGCAGACCCAATGGTACCTGAGGTGTGAGCGGCAGGCAGGGATGCTGTGTGGACCCTTTGGCAGCCGCCACAGGAAAATCACAGCAGGGCCTCTAGGATTTTAGAGCAAGGCCCTGCTGTCTTCTGCCGATAACGACTCTCCTTTTGAGAGACAGCGCTTAGCCTATTACTGGGCTTTGGTGGAAACTGAATGTTTGGCTATGGGTCAAGTGACCGTGCCACCTGAACTGCCTATCACGAACTGAGTGCTTTGTGGCCCATCTAGCCAGAAAGCTTGGGCACACAGTAAATATTACAATTCTTATTATTACTATTTTGAGACAGAGTTTCCCTCTTGTTGCCCAGGCTGGAGGGCAATGGCGTGATCTCAGCTCACTGCAACTTCTGCCTCAGCCCCCTGAGTAGCTGGGATTACAAGCATATGCTACCATGCCCGGCTAATTTTTTTTTTTGTATTTTTAGTAGAGACAGGGTTTCATCATATTGGTCAGGCTGGTCTTGAACTCCCGACCTCAGGTGATCCACCTGCCTTGGCCTCCCAAAGTACTGGTATTACAGACGTGAGCCACTGCGCCTGGCCCCCAGCCTATTTGATATAAAACTATGAACGCTAACAAGGGTGAGCAGTGCATCTGCGTTTAATGCCGTGTGCAGCATCCGCAGAGCCGGGCACAGGAGATGCCCAAGAGAAGCCACGTCTTGGAGTCGTGGGGCTTTCCAGGGGCCTGGAAGCTAAGCCCAGACCCTCGAGGTGAGGCTCAGCTCATCACGGAGCCGAGAGGAATGTGCTGACAGTGTCTTCAGTAAGGTAGGGTAGGGCTGACTTTGACTTCTTTAATTCCCTAACGCTGTTGCATGACTCAGACTGAGGACAAATTCTTCGTGAAAGTGTTGGGAGTAAGTTTCCTACCTCGGTAACACAAGTTGTTCCTGCAGCCGCCTCCGTAGCTGGGCGGGCACTCAGAGCAGGGCCGGCCATTCTTATAGGGAGCTTCTCCAATCCAGTTGCCCCTGAGGACAGACCAAAAACAACCATCAGAGGGACCCACCACGTGAGGCCCTGGTCCTCTTCCAAGGCTGGTTTGAGTCCCTGACAGGTCAGGGAGGAAGGTGCGTGCTGTGTGAAGCGGCAAACGTGGCTGTCCCAGCCCCTCCTGTGCACAGAGAGTCTAGAGAATTCCAGAATCCCAGCGATGCTGCAGAAGTGAGCTACAAGATGCCCTTCCACCCAGTCCCTTTGCCCTGGCTGGCTGTAAGCCCCCAGACACCCCCACGACCCCACTTCCACCAACACTCCTCTAAACGCTGTCAGGGTCCCCAGATCCCAACACCTTAGCACTGAAAAGCTGCCAGGACCCCCTTTTAGGGCATTTTTCAAATGTGTAAAGCCAGCCTGTGCCAGAGACGGCTTGCGCCTCCCCAGTTCTTACCGCACGCCATCCCTCGTCTGTGTTCTTCACCCCATCTCCCCAGCACCCCAGGAGGGAAGAGCTGGAGTTCAATACTTTTGCAGAGAAGGAAACCAAGGCACAGTGAGGTTAAGTGACTTGTTCCAGGCCACAGAGCAAGTGCGTGGCGGGCCTGGGATTCGAGCCCAGGCTGTCGGGCTCAGAGCCTGATTTAGGCACATTCTACTCTAGGGGCTGGGTCAAAGGTCTCTTTTGGGTCACAATTGCTCCCTGCCTCCCTCTGGAGTTCCCAGGGGCAGGAAAACTGGAGGCTGCACCATAGGTTTTCTCCAGGGGCCAGGTAGTAGTGACGGTCAGAATCCCCTGTCCCTTCCTGCAGCTCCTGGGCTGTGAAGAGCGGGCTCCCCGGGTTGGGCCCCAGGCTGCCAGCATGTGCCCTCAGCCAGCCTCCTCCAGCCCCAGCCCCAGGCTCAGTCTCCTTCTCTGTAAAATAGGGATGAGGCAGCTGGGGTGCTGTGAGACGGTGGGAGTGACCTTGGGAAGCCCTTGGTCACCTGGCTCATGGGGAAGAAATCCACAAGCTTGTGGGGGAAACGCTCTGATGCTTTCCAGGGAAGACGGGGAGGGGCTCTGCCAGCATCGGCCAAAGGCAATCGGCAGGAAACACGTTGGGTCTGACAGGATGCATCCTTACAGAATGGCCTAGAACCTCCCGTGGCCCCAGAAGCAGCCTGGCCTCACCAAGGGGCCTGTGTGCCATGTGGTGCGGCAGGCCAGGGCTGGGCACTCTCTGATGCTGACGTGCACATGGCCTCTCCCACGCTCCCACATTCCGGAGGCAGAACGACCGTGTCCGTGCCATGCCACGAGGCATCCCCGCTCAGACACCCTCTGCTCAAATCCCCAGAGGACTTTGGGATGACCCCCCGACAAGGACTGCCACCAAAGGACCGAGAGGGCTCAGAGCCCGTCCCGTGTCTGGGTGGAGCCCAGCCGGTTTCTTCAATGACCGTGGCCCTGTCGTGGGTACATCCCACTGCTGCTGCCAAGCTTCCCCGTGAGTCTAGGGTTCTCTATTTCCTCAGACAAACCACACCACCGACACTCCCAGCTCAATCCTTCATCCTCAGGCTTGGCATTGATGGAAGGCCGGCTGGGCACCAGGCCCTGCAGATGAACGGTCTTCTTAATTTTTGAGACGGAGTCCTGCTCTGTCACCCAGGCTGGAGGGCAATGGTGTGACCACAGCTCACTGCAGCCTCAACCTCCTGGGCTTAAGCAATCCTCCCACCTCAGCCTCCCAAGGAGCGGGGAATACACGCATGCACCACCACACCCAGCTAACTTCTTCTATTTTTTGTAGAGATGGGGTTTTGCCAGTTGCCAAGGCTGGTCTTGAGCTCCTGGGCTCAAGCGATTCCCTCGCCTCAGCCAAAGGAGGCTGGGATTCCAGGCATGAGCCACCTCGATGGCCAGTCTCCTTAATTTTTGAATAGCACCATGAAGTACCCACTCTCTGCTTCCCTCACACACAAAGCCCTCTAGGTACACACCCACTCCACCCTTGTCCGGCTGGGCATCCCCCTCAAGGGATCCGAGTCCCCACCGCACCCACTGCCACCCTCCCAGCCACCCTCCCCACCCTGGTGCATGGGACAGTGTCCTGCACAGCCCAGGGGCTCAGACCCTCTTTCTAAGAAAGAGGCCATGGACAGCACGCAGTGACACACAGTGGTCAAAAGGAAAGAACCGGTGACCACCCAACCCCGCAGGAAACCTCACAGATGTGATGTTGAGCAAAAGACCATTTGGGGGCACAGGGAGTGTGCTGTGTGACCCCCATCATGTGAGGTCCACATTCCACACCACAGACCCATGGGGAAGACGTGGGAATGGTGGTCACTTTGCGGGGCACGAGGAGCCTCTGGGGCATGGGAAACACTGTCCATCTCCATCTGGATGGTCGCTACACAGGTAGAGAGCCACTGCCATGGACTGAGTGCATCTGTCTCCCCAAATCCCAGCATCAAAGCCTGAACCCCCAGGTGACTGTACTTGGAGATGCGGCCTTGAGGAAATGAGCTAAGGTTAAATGAAGTCAACAGGTGAAGGCCTGATCCAATAGGACGGGCGTCCCCATGTCTCACCACCATGCAAGAAGGCGGCCATTGCTGAGACAGGAAGAGCCCCGACCGGAGCCCGACACTGCCACACCTTGATCTGGGGGACTTCCGGCCTCCAGAATGGTAGAGATAAAGTTCTGATGTGTAAGCTGCCGAGGCTGTGGCATCTGTTGCTGCAACCCCAAAGACTAATGCATTGTGAGAACGTGTCAGGCTGTATACTTAGGGTGAGTATATGGCCAGGCACGATGGCTCACGCTTATAATCCCGGCACTTTGGGAGGCCAAGGCAGGCAGATCACAAGGTCAGGAGTTTGAGACCAGCCTGGCCAACACAGTGAAACCCCATCTCTACTAAAAAATAGAAGAATTAGCTGGGCGTGGTGGCAGATGCCTGTAATCCCAGCTGCTTGGGAGGCTGAGGCAGCAGAATCACTTGAACCCTGGAGGCGGAGGTTGCAGTGAGCCGAGATCACATCACTGCACTCCAGCCTGGGCAACAGAGGAGACTTCAGCTCAGGAAAAAAAAAAAAAAAAAGATGAGTATATTTTACCACATGCAGGTTATTCCTTTTTTTTGAAAAGCAGTCTCGTTCTGCTGTCCAGGCTGGAGTGCAGTGCTGCGATCTCGGCTCAGGGCAATCTCCTCCTCCCGGGCTCAAGCGATTCTCTGGCCTCAGACTCCCCAGTAGCTGGGACTACAGGCCTACGCCACCATACCCAGCTAATTTTTGTATTTTGTAGAGATGGAGTTTCATCATGTTGGCCACCATGGTCTCGATCTCCTGACCTGGTGATCTGCCTGCCTCAGCCTCCTAAAGTGCTGTGATTACAGGTGTGAGCCACTGCACCTGGCCACTTATTACTCTTTTTAAGGAAGCAGGGGGTGGCTACAGAAGGAAAGAATTTCATTTCTGATAGGACCATGTAGTGTCTATTTTTTATACAGAGTCAAGTCAAATGATTCCTCATTTCCACCTGCTGCTGGACTGGGAATTGCACCACCTTCGACCAGCCTGCTGCTCTTGCCTGGGGCCTGCGTCTCTCCTGGGCAATGACATACCCTCAGCTTATCCATGTGGGCTGCCCAGCGGCCCTGCCACCGCAAACGTGCCAGATGGTTTTGGGAGACCTTCTATTTTTCCTCCCAACCTCAGCGATTCCCCCTTCATCCCACCTTTTCACAACTGCTTCTGACCCAAAACAAATAAATGAGGTCACTCCCTTTTCATTCAGTCACTAAGCAAACATGCCCGGGGCCCACTCTGAGTAGGACACAGGGGAGAACAGTGGTGGCCAGCAGCGGCGAGCGCAAACCTCAGGCCGTGAGCAGGGGGAACGGCTCTCCAAGAATCAGCACATATTTGTCCCATGAGCAAATGAGTCAGGACTGGATACCACATTGATGATGTGAGCGTGCTGTAGGCAGAGGAGGCTGCGTGCCGACCCTCTTCGGGGAAACAGAGAAGCAAGGCTACGTGGGAACGTGTGTTTTCTAGGGTGCTGTCTACTGCATGTTTTCAGAGAAAAATAATCATACAGCCAGGGCAGGCCATGCCGGCTGTGCAGCCAGCAGCTATTCGCGCTTCTCACTCTGTTCAGCTGGTCCCAGAGGATGTCTTGAAAAACCAGTTGGGGCAGTCTTGTTCCCCCTCACCTATGATTGGTCTAATTCTGGCCAACATAAGGCGAAAGTGTGTCCGTGTGTGAAAGACCTAAGGAGAGAGGCTTTTTACCATCCTTCCCTCTGCTTGGGGAGATGTGATGTTGGTGCTCTGCAGCCATCTTGGGACCATGAGGAGAGAATGGCACGACAGGAAGATGAAAAGGACCTGCGTCCTTGTTGTCACTGCTGAGCTATTAAGCTAACTCAGATGCACCGAAGACCAGACTCCTTGTTATGTGAGATAATAAAGACTTCACTGCGTAAGCCGGTTTTAAGTGGGTGCTCCAGGGCAAGCAAACACATCCGAACTCCCACCCATACGAACACGTCAGCTTGTCTTACTTGGGAGCATAATTGCAGACGAGGTAGACCGCATTCTCCCAAACGTCTCCCCAGACTGTCATCCTCCGGCAGGTGTTCACAGCACAGCCAATCCTGTTGGTGGTGGCCCAAACTATCTGAAAAGATGACATCTGTTTGTCACAGCTCAAGGGACAAGGCACAAAAGGGTGACGCAATCCGGCTGGATGTATAAGGTGCTAGCACTGAAGAGGTTTGCGGTGGAGAGTTGGGGAGGCAGATATTAGTCCCTAGCTCACTGAAGATACATGGATTTTCTCAAAAAGCAAGCAAGTCGGCCAGGAGCAGTGGTTCACACCTGTAATCCCAGCACTTTGGGAGGCTGAGGCGGGTGGATCACGAGGTCAGGAGTTCAAGACCAGCCAGACCAACATGGTGAGGTCGGAACTATTTTTATTAGAAATGTCTTCTCTACTAAAAATACAAAAATTAGCTGGGCGTGGTGGCACATGCCTGTGATCCCAGCTACTCAGGAGGCTGAGGCAGGAGAATCGCTTGAACCTGGGAGGTGGAGACTGCAGTAAGCCAAGATTGCGCCACTGCACTCCAGCCTGGGTGACAGAGCAAGACTCCATTTCAAAAAAAAAAAAAAAAAAGCAAGCAAGCAAACAAATCCTCACACAATGAAAATGCCCCAGCAGTGTCAAATTGCCCTAAAAGTTTCCTTGGTTGAGTGCAGCAGCTCACACCTGTAATCCCAGCTCTCGGGGAAGCTGGAGGAGGAGGATCGCAGGAGCCCAGGAGTTGGAGACCAGCCTGGAAAACACAGCCAGATCCACCTCTACAGAAACCACAAAAATATCTGGGCCTGGTAGTGCACACCTGCAGTCCCAGGTACTCAGGAGGCTGAGGTGGGAGGACTGCTTGCCCAGGAGTTTGGTGCTGCACTGAGCTAAGATCATGCCATGGCACTCCAGACCAGGTGGCATCAAGACCCTGTCTCCAAGCCAAAAAAAAAAAAAAAAAAAGAGTTTGTAGTGCTCACTCTGTTTCTGGCCTTGCCAGTGACAAACAGCTTATTCCAGCAGCTGTAGTTGGCAGAGAACTGAATTTTTAAATGTTAAGGCAACAACAGCACAGAGGTTTTACAGATTCGGTCAGTCCCGCAGGGGCAGGGGGTAAACAACTGGGATTAGGGTGCAGGGCTGGGGTCGCGGCCAGTCCCCAAGGTACCTGTGTGTAGTGCGTGCACATGGGTCCCGAGCACCTCTCCGGACACCAGGGGTTGCACTCGCTCGGGTAGGGGTAGGTGTAGTCCTTCACCTCGTCATACCAGGACTGCACGTGGAACCCGGGAGAGCGATACCTGCAGAGCAGAAACAGCTACGTCCCAGCCCCTCCCGCCACCTGCCAATGGAGACAGCAGCAGCCACGGGCGGGTAGGAGGGAGGGAGGGCGGGCGAGGCGGGGGAACAGCCCCCAATTCCAGCAGCAGCCACGGGCTGATAGGAGGGAGGGAGGCCAAGGCAAGGGAACAGCCCCTAATTCCAGCAGCACCTGGTACAGGTGCTTAAAACCATTATCAGTGACGAGCTCACCTGGGGTCTCTATTAGGCTCCCCAGGTGGCCCACATACCACCTGCATGTGCAGGAAACTCTTAATCTGGCTAGCAATGAGTCCTTTTTCTTGTCAATTAGGTGTTTGTTTTCAGGTACATTGGAGAAAGAATACCCAGCCCATGAGCCCATATTTCACAGATATTATTGCCCAGGACAAAACCTGGTTAAGACGTGAGTTCATTTGAGGCTGAACATGGTAGCTCATGCCTGTAATCCCAGCATGCTGGGAGGCTGAGGCAAGCAATCACCTGAGGTCCGGAGTTCGAGACCAGCCTGGCTGACATGGCAAAACCCCGTCTCTACTAAAAAAAATTTTTTTAAATTATCTGGCTGTGGTAGTGCATACCTGCAATCCCAGCTACATGGGAGGCTGAGGCAGGAGAATCACTTGAATCTGGGAGGCAGAGGTTGCAGTGAGCTGAGATCGCACCACTGCACTCCACCCTGGGCGACAGAGCAAGACCCTGTCTGGAAAAAAAAAAATAAATAAGGGTGCCAACCTTGGCAGCTGAGGCTGAAGCAAAGGGGTGGTGGGCATAAAGCAATGACCTCACAGAGGACGTCCAGGGGCAGGTGCAGCTGGTGGCTGCCCAGGAGCTGTCAACAGTGCCTGAGATTCTCCTTGACAGGGAGGAGCCCAGGGTGGTGCTCCAGCTGATAAAATCTTAAGAAGTTTCTGGCTGAGCGCAGTGGCTCACGCCTGTAATCCTGGCATGTTGGAAGGCCGAGGCAGGTGGATCACTTGAGGTCAGAAGTTCGAGACCAGCCTAGCCAACATAGTGAAACCCCGTCTCTACTAAAAATGCAAAAATTAGCCAGGCACCGTGGCACATGCCTGTAATCCCAGCTACTTGAGTGGCTGAGGCAGAAAATTGCTTGAACTCGGGAGGCAGAGGTTGCACTGAACTGAAGCTGAGATCATGCCACTGCACTCCAGCCTGGGCAACAGAGGGAGACTCCATCTCAAAAAAAAAAAAAAAAAGAAAAAAGATAGTTTCTTAGGCTGGGCACAGAGGCTATCCCTGTAATCCCAGCACTTTGAGAGGCTGTGGTAAGTGGATCACTTGACACCAAGAGTTCGAGACCAGCCTGGCGAACATGGCAAAACCCAGTCTCTACAAAAAACACAGAATTAGCTGGGCGTGGTGGTGTGCACCTGTGATCCCAGCTACTCGGGAGGCTGAGGCAGGAGAATCACTTGAACCTGGAAGGCAGGTGTTGCTGTAAGCCAAGATGGCACTATTGCACTCCACCCTGCACAACAGAGCAAGCCTCCATCTCAAAAAAAAAAAAAAAAAGTTTCTTAAAGTGTTTGCATACCTGACTGCAAAGCTCTGTGCACTTGGAGGCTTCTCTTGAATGAGCTTTTGGCTTCGTGTATGGGTTTCTGGGTCCCCCAGCAGCTGAGGAAAGCAGCTGACCATGACGACACTGAAACCTGAGGCTGGATGCTCCTCTTCGAGGGGCGACAGGGACCCCTTTGCCCTGTCCTCCGAGGCTGGATTTGTTTCCAGCGTTCACTCTTTCCTGCTACAGGGGGTGTCCTCTCCGTGGTTTAGTTAATATTTTTCTCTACACAGCCTTTAAATACACTCATGTCTTTTTTGCGGGGAGAGGCTGGGGTTACAGGTGTGAGCCACCGCGCCCGGCCTTTCTTTTTTTTAAACTAGGGAAACAACGAAACTGGGTGCAAGTCCAGTCACACTGTTACCAGCAAGTATAAACAAAGTGGTTTCAATGAAGAGAAAACGCTCTTGGGGGAAATGACCATTTTAAGGGCTGTGTGGTGAGGGAGGCAGTTAGAGGTCTTGTAACAATTACTGTCTGGAAGCTGACAGGTGGCAGTGGTCAGCAGTCAGTGGCCAGTGGCGTGCCCTGAGGCCATTTGCGGAAAGACGTGCACACAGGGAGGAGGCAGGAGCAGAAGGCTGCTGGCCTCTCATCCGCTTTCCCGCAGGCTCGAGGTCACACAGACTCAAGGCTGGCGCTGGCATGGTTGTGGGGAAAGGAACCCACAGCTGCCCCAGGGCTCTTTTGCAAAGCAAGTTAGCAAATTCCTTAAGAAGGGGGAAGTCTCTGTGCCCTTTGGCCCATCAATCCCGCTTCTCAGGAGTAATCCTAATGAAACCATTCAAGTGAGGCAAAGTGAAAAGCAAAAAACAAAAATGAATCTGCAAGAGCCGACGTGTCAACTGTGGTCTGTCCGCAGAGGGACCATTCGGGCATTTGCAGGGCGACACTTGTGACCACTGTATCCTTGAAAATGTCTCGATATCGTATGAAAAGGAAAAAAGAAGAAAGAGATTTCAAAGCGATCCAGGCCACAGTCGCAATGCTGTAAAACTATGTCGGCGCCCAGCCAAGTGCCACAAAGGAGCCCAGAAACATGCAAAGAGCCGAACCAGCTGGTGGAATACAGGCCTCCTCGCTTTGGACGCTTTCCTTTCATGTTATTGTAAGATGGTTTTTATAAAAGCTAACTTCAGCAGAGAAAACCCATGGTGCAGACCTGCCTCTGTGCAGTCGCGGCTGATCTGCCGTGACACCTGCTGGGTTTGTCCCGGAAACGCACGGATGCAGAGGAAGGTGTGGTTGCCTGTGGCCAGATGACACCCAGGCTAGGAAATCCCTCTGTGCGAAGTGAAAGCGAACCCTCACCTACATTTTAAGAGGCTAACGCCCAGTGCAACTGTTCAAGAATTAGGGCAAAACGGATGTTGGTCCACGTCCTGGATGGGCCTGAGGATGTGCATTCCGGCCTTGGGCGTGGCACACTCACTGGTCTTATGTGGTCATTAGTTGTTGCCCTAGGCATGGTCAAAAGACATTTTTCCACTTACCCCAATGAGACCAGCCCTCAGCCCCCAGGAGGGACTTCCGGCCTCTTCGGGAGCACAGATACGTGGTCCAGGTTACTTTGGGGAAGGCCGGTCGGCTGCATTTAACAGACAACCATCAATGCCTCCTACGGGAGACAAAACACTGCCAGACAAAGCAGCCTTGGGGGTCTGGAGAAGTTAATGAGTCTCCTGATGGCTGGATGACATGGGAAAGGCAAACGGCATCAGGCCAACAGGGTGGAACGAACCCGACTCAGCCTGAAACCATGTGCAGAGCCAGAGAGAAATGGCCCACCACGAACACAGCAGCTCACCCCACAGGAACAGGGGACTCAAGAACCCAGCACAGGAGATGGAATGGAAAACCCAAACTACAGGCCAGGCATGGTAGCTCATGCCTGTCATCCCTGCACTGGAGGAGGCCGAGGGGGGTGGATCACTTGAGGCCAGGAGTTCGACACCACCCTGGCCGACATGATGAAACTCTGTCTATACCAAAAAAATAAGAAAAGTAGCCAGGCGTGCTGGCACATGCCTACAGTCGTGGCTACTGGGGAGCTGAGGCTTGACAATCTCTTGAACCTGGGAGGTGGAGGTTGCAGTGAGCCACTGCACTCCATGCTGGGTGACAGAATCAGACCCTGTCTCAAAGAAAGAAAGAAAGAAAGAAAGAAAGAAAACCCAAACCATACACTTAAATCAATCCTCAGTGACTGGGGTCAGCCAACCAAGCTTGAATACATTTTGTCAGTTACTCGGGAGTGTTCCTGGGTGCTGAGCCTCAGTTTGCCTGAATATCGATGGGATGGATGGTGTCTTTGCAGGCTAAACTTGACAATGGGCACAAGTGCTGAGCCTGGCACATGGCAATGGGGACCTTCAGCAGCTGCAGGGGAGCTTCTGGCTCTTACCTGCCCCAGTGGGCGGCCAGGTTCTGCCCGATGGACACCAGGAGACTGGTGGGCCCGTGCTCCCAGATGCACTGGCTGGCCCATGCTGCCGCTGACTTCTCCAGCTCATCATCCCAGGTCTGCAGGAGGAGGAGAAATAGGCACCAGGAGGCAAGGATGAGGGAGAGGAGTAAGAAACATAAATGCAGCAACACCCCAGCCTGGGCCCCCGCTGAGCCCACAGACAGTGCTCTGCGGCTGTATCTCCAGCTTCCTGAATCAGCCAGGAGGGCGTGGCAGGCCAGAGGTGCCAGCTCCAAGCCCATCCTCAGGCCTCCTGTTGGGCCTCTAACTTGCCAGAGGTCCCGGGCAGGTGCCTTCTCTCTGGGCCTCAGTGTCTGTGAAACAGGAGTGGCCCTGCTGAGTGACCTCTGAAGGCTAATGTGGTGCGCTGTGTGGAAGAAAAGGGGGAGGTCAGCAGCCATCTCTAGGGACGGTCTTGGCCTGGGAGCCCATCCCGATGACCACGGCTTCCTCTCCTTACACGTGTTCCACGCACACCAGGCCTCGGGCTTTACCCCAATCTTTTCATTACATCCTAACAGGGGGCCTCTTATCCTAACAGCAGACCCTTCTTATCCCCATCTCACAGGCAAGCAAATCAAGGCTTGGAAAAGCAACGCCAATTTCCCTGGGTCCCACAGCCAGCCGGCTGCAGAACCAGGACTTGAACCCAGGTCTTCAGGACCCTGGAGCCGGAGCTGTCTCCATGTATGCAGTTGTGTGTGGCCCACACAGGTAATAAGCTGATGCTATTCCTAGACCAAGGGCTGGAAATGAGAAGTTATCCATGGGGCACTGGATCGGTGCTCTGCATGCAGGTCCTGGAATGGCTGTGTGCGCCTAGGCATGCGGTTGCCCTCTCTGAGCCTCACTGTCCTCATCTGTAACGTGGGCATGTCCACAGCCCTCACTGTGCGCAGTCATGGGGACGGGAAACCTAGGAGGGGATGCCCAGCCCAGGGCCTGGCTGCAGTCAGGGAGGCTTTATCCACATCAGCCGCACTCAGGCCTGCAGGGAAAAGCAGCTGACATCCCTTGCAGGGGATTTTAGACTCTCACTGGCCACCTGCGGGGCCACACAGCAAGAGGGGCCCTGAGATGAATGGGTGCCGCCTTCCAGTCGGAAGATAGAAAGTACCTGAGATGGACCGGGCGCAGTGGCTCGTGCCCGTCATCCCAGCACTTTGGGAGGCCAAGGCGGGCAGATCACCTGAGGTCAGGAGTTGGAGACCAGCCTGGCCAACGTGGTGAAACCCATCTCTACTAAAAATAAAAAAATTTGCTAGGCCTGCACAAAATGAGACTCGAAAGAAAGAAAGAGGGGGGGGGGAAGAAAGAAAGAAAGAAAATAAAGAAAGAAAGAAAAGAAAGAAAAGAAAGAAAGAAGGAAAGAAGGGAAGAAGGGAGGGAGGGAGGGAAGGGAAGGAAAGGAAAGGAAGGAAGGAAGGGAAAAGAGAGAGAGAGAGAAAAGGCAGCGCCAGAGGCGGACGGCAGGGCTGGCCGCAGTGTGAACTTAATACCACAGAACTTCACCCTTCAAAATGGTTAAAAAGGTCAATTTTATAGTTCGTATATTTTACCACAATAAAAACAAATTGACAAGTGATGTCTTCAGCTTGCCCAGCCCTGCTTACCTCCCAGCACGGCCCATCCTGAATCAGCAGGGCCTGGGCAGGGGTCTGGGCAGGGGTCTGGGTAGAGGCTCTGAAGACAGGCTCTGCAGCCTAACCTCCCCAGGAACACATGCGACTCGTGGGGACAGAACCCCATGAACAGAGCATGCGTGTCCTTTCTCCCCTGCAGGGAACAGACACCAGACACCCCCAGGTCCCAGCTGGCAGCTGACGCTTTGCTTCCTCCCTGGAGTCCTCCCGACGGATGCTCCCCCTCTGAGCAGACAGAGGCTGGCCTCCCTCCCTCTGCACACCCAGCCCCAGGCACACAGCAGATGCTTGTGGAAGACTGTCCCGCCTTAGCCCTGGGAGCCCCCAGCAGGAAGTAACTGCCCAACACAACGGCACCCACGCTTCCCTCTCTCCCCCTGTCCCACCAAGACTCCTCAACCGCCAAGGGACAACAAACCTTGAGTATCAGAGAGGTGAAGTAACCTGCCTGAGGTCACACAGCCAGGAAGGCTTTGACAACCCCCTCTTGTCTGGCTACAAAGGGGGCTCTTCCTGCTTTGCATACTGTAACCAAGTGGGAGACCCACCCCACTAAAATAATAAGTAACTGAAATATGCTAATGCAATATGCTGCATACGCAATATGCTAAATGATAACAGTGTTCATGTTTGCTTAGAACTGATCACACATCACCTCGTCACCCCCTCCAGACAGCCCTGTGAGGGGGTTTCTTGTTCCCATCGTGCAGGTGAGAACATAAACAGACAGGCTAAGCAATCTGCCCGAAGTCACACAGCTGGCCAGGGACAGAGCTGGAGAGGCAGGCAGGCTGGCCCCAGAGCCTGTCCACTCATGTCAGAACAGGCTGCTCAACTCTTTGGGGTTTTAGAATCCACTTTTTAGTGCTGAGGCTGTTTGGAAGGGCTGTGGCATGAAGCCACAGGGGGCAGGGTTTAGCCGGACGCCACGTTTCCAAGATGCTCTCTCAAATCTGCATTGCCATCTGGGTGTGAACAAGAGCAGAGGGGCAAGGCAGCACAGGGCTGAAGGCGCTGGGCGGAGTGGCGGGGCCTTTGCCTTCCATTCCTTTCAGCCCCCTGCTCTGAGGCAGCCTCAGTAACATCTGTGAAGGCTCAGCCTCCCCAGAAGGCCAGCCTTTTAGACCAAAGGACCCAGTCCCCAACTCCGATCCTGAAACATCACCAAGTCAGCAAATAGGAAAACATGAAAGGCCCCCTATGGCTGCCGGGCAGCCTGACTTTCCCTGCTGCAAAGAAGCTCCTTTCACTGGCGCTAAGTCTGGTGTGAAAGCAGAGGACCACACAGTTCAGGGAGAAAAAGACCCGCACGAACCCGGCCTGCTCCAGACCAGGAGGCAGGAAGCATCTGGGATCCTGGGGGTGGCAGCTCAGTCAAGCTCCAGTCCCAGATGCCGACAACCTCTCCAGAGAGGTGTGGGGCCTCCTTGCCCCACAAGGACCAAGGCCAAGCCACCAGGGTTGTGCAGATAGGACATTCGATGGGTCTCAATGTTCCTGTGGCCCGTTTCCTTTCATTTCTCGTAAAGCAACTCTTCCAACAGCATTTTCCAACAAGCCCCCTCTGCTCTTAGAAACTGGGGGTGAAAAAGAAAAACTAACGTTGGGCACGGTGGCTCATGCCTGTAATCCCAGCACTTTGGGAGGCTGAGGTGGCTGGATCATTTGAGGTCAGGAGTTCGAGACCAGCCTGGCAAACATGGTGAAACTCTGCCTCTACTAAAACTACAAAAATTAGCCAGGTGTGGTGGTGGGTGCCTGTAAGTCCCGCTACTCAGGAGTATGAGGCAGGAGAATCGCTTGAACCTGGGAGGTGGAGATTGCAGTGAGCCGAGATTGCGCCATTGCACTCCAGCCTGGGTGACATAGTGAGACTATTGAAAGAAAAAGAAAGAAAGGCAGAAAGAAAGCCAGGAAGGAAAGATGGGAGGGAGGAAGGGAGGGAGGGAGGTAGGGAGGGTGGGAGGAAGGGAGGGAGGAAGGAGGGAGGAAGGAAGGGAGGGAGGCAGGGAGGGTGGGAGGAAGGGAGGGAGGGGGGGGGGGGGGGGGGGGGGGGGGGGGGGGGGGGAGGGTGGGAGGAAGGAAGGAGGAAGGAAGGAGGAAGGAAGGAGGGAGGAAGGGAGGGTGGGAGGAAGGAAGGGGGAAGGAAGGCAGGGAGGCAGGGAGGACTTAGAAGAGAAAGGGAGCCTGTTCAGGCGAAAGGAGACAGGAGGGAGAGCCGGCGGCTCTGCGGGAAGGCTTGCAGGTCTTCCAGCCTCTGCTCCACCCCTTCAGAAGCTGCGCTCGGGCTGGGCTGCTGCTCCCAGGAGTCTTTCACACACTGCCTCCAGAGTTTGGAGAAAGAGAGAAAGCCCAAAGAGAAAGCCAGTGTTGCCCAGACCCGTGGACAATGCCTCCCAGGTCTTTGGAGGGGCTCTTGTTCTTCGCTCCCCATCTCCCACCCAAGTCCTGCCCCATCACCCCTCACCTGCCCATCACCTGCCTGTCAGAGCCACCTCCCAGCAGCCTCGCTGCCTCCCACTGGGCCCCGCAATCCTCTCCCCTGCACAGGAGACGACTTCACCGCTGCCTGAGCTCACGCCTGGAATCCCAGCACTTTGGGAGGCCAAGGTATGTAGATCACGTGAGATCGGGAGTTAAAGACCAGCCTGGCCAACATGGCAAACGCTGTCTCTACTAAAAACACAAAAATTAGCCAGGCGTGGTGGTAGGCGCCTATAATCCCAGACCCTTGGGAGGCTGAGGCAGGAGAATTGCTTGAACCCAGGGGGCAGAGGTTGCCCTGAACCAAGATCTTCACTTCACTCCAGCCTGGGTGAAAGAGCGAAACCACATCTCAAAAAAAAAAAATAAAAAAAGAAGGGCTTCACAGTCATAAATGTATCCTCCCCTGCAAAAAACCCTGTTTCTTCTTTTTTTTTTTCATTTTCACCATTTCAGCACCAAAACCCTATTCCTCATAGACTAAAAGGCAGGCTCCTCACCTGACCTCAAAGCCCTGTGTGCTTTGCCCCTGCCTGCCTCTCTGACCTCTTCCAATGACGTCACTCCCTCAGAAATGAGCCATGGCCCTGCTGGCTTTTTGAGAGCTCCTCTGAGACCCCAAGCTTTTCTCCTCTTAAGGAAAGAGACTCACAAGGCAGTGGTGGCTTTCACACCTTCTGTTCCCTCTGCCCAGAACACCCTTCCCTGCATGCTTGCTCACGCACTCTCACCCTTCAGGTCTTAACCGAGACGGTTCCTCCGCAGAGCGGGCCACCCTCCCCCTCCAGCTCAGTCTGGTTTCTCCCACACCTGACATTCTTTCTTCTAGCTCCCATATTTCTTCATCTGACTCTGCACAACTCGTAATCATGCCTCCTCCCGGAATCCAGGACAGTGCCTGGCACATCGAAGGCGCTCCACAAATACTTCCCGGCTACACTAGTCCGGAAGTGCAGTGTGGACGGAGACCCCATCTGCTTGGTCCACCTCTCACGGTTGCTGGGCACACGAGAGGCACTCAAAAATGCATAGAATTCACCAGTTGATTAAATCCCAGGTGTGTGGAGGGCAGAGAAGCAGAGCCGGGAGGCCAGCCTGCCTCCTACCCACATATTCAATAAATATTATAGGCCGGGCATGGAGACTCATGCCTATAATCCCAGACCTTTGGGAGGCCGAGGTGGGAGGATCACTTGAGATCAGGAGTTCGTGACCTGCCTGGCCAACATGGTGAAACCCCATCTCTACTAAAAATACAAAAAATTAGCTGGGTGTGGTGGTGGGCACCTGTAATCCCAGCTACTCAAAAGGCTGAGTCAGAAGAATTACTTGAATCTGGGAGCTCGAGGTTGCAGTGAGCCAAGATGGCACCACTGCACTCCAGCCAGGGCAAGAGAGAGAGACTGTCTCAAAAACAAACAAACAAAAACAATAAATACGTATTAACATCTACTACGTGCAGGCTGTGGGGACAGGCGGGGCGGCTTTGAATCACAGCCTCAGCATCGGTAGCCGCGTGGTTTGTGCGAATCTCTCTGAGCCCCAGCTTTCTCCTCCACAAATTCACGCTAATACTTTCTGTTTTCCAGGATTACTGTCAGGATTAAAGAGGACACAGTGCACGCGGCACATAATAGCCACTCGACACTCATGCCATGACCCTCTGTGGCAGCTTTGTTGGGGAGACAGGGGTCATCACCCGGGCCAGCTCAGCCTGTGACAAAGGAACGTGACCACAGCTTTAAAGATGCAGATGAGACTGCATCATGTCTACCAGGGCAGTCACAGCAGGGACCGCGGGTGCATTCCAAAGACAGGACAATGTCTGTACCCCAAAGTGGCAAAGAGTCAGACTCTGGGAGAGATATAGATTTTATTTTATTTTATTTTTTTTTTTGAGGCCAAGTTTTGCTCTTGTTGCCCAGGCTGGAGAATAATGACACAATCTCAGCTCACAGCAGCCTCCGCCTCCTGGGTTCAAGTGATGCTCCTGCCTCAGCCTCCCGAGTAGCTGGGATTATAGACATGTGCCACCATGCCTGGCTAATTTTGTATTTTTAGTAGGGATGGGGTTTCTCCATGTTGGTCAGGCTGGTCTCGAACTCCCAACCTCAGGTGATCCACCCGCCTCGGTCTCTCAAAGTGCTGGGATTACAAGTGTGCCCGGTCTGTTTTTTGAGACAGGATCCTGCTCTGTCACCCAGGCTGGAGTGCAGTGGCACAGACTCAGCTCACTGTAGCCTCAACCTCCTGGGCTCAAGCAACCCTCCTTCCTCAGCTCCCACCCCCCAGTACCTGGAACTACAGGTGTGTACCACTGCAACCAGCTAACTTTTGGATTTTTTTTTTTTTGAGACAGAGTCTCACCCTGTCACCAGGCACCAGGCTGGAGTTCAGTGACATAATCTCGGCTCACTGCAACCTCCGCCTCCCGGGTTCAGGCAATTCTCCTGCCTCAGCCTCCTGAGTAACTGGGACTACAGGCGCATGCCACCACGCCCAGCTAATTTTTGTATTTTTAGTAGAGATGGGGTTTCACCATGTTGGTCAGGATGGTCTCGATCTCTTGACCTCATGATCCACCCGCCTCGGCCTCCCAAAGTGATGGGATTACAGGCTTGAGCCACCGCGCCCGGTCACTTTTGTATTTTTTGTAGAGACAGGGTTTTGCCACGTTACCCAGGCTGGAACGTGAGTATGTTTAAAAAGCCATTCGTAGCTGATGGATGAACAACGTGGAGGCTCCTGGTTGGTGGAGAAGGAGTGACCCTCAAAGACTGTGGTCCAGTTCCCCACCATTCTGGAAAACCGGCCAGGAAGGAACTTTCCACGCTGGAACTGGGGGACAAATGGCAGCATCCTCCAACCATACCTACAACACACATAACAAGCACCCAGGAGGGCTGACCTTGGCTGTCTTCTGTCAGCATTGGCTCCTTCCTGGTTAGCAAAGACTAGGGGTCAAGGGAGGCAGGGTTAGTCTGTGCTGGACCCTTCACAGCCTCAGCTCATCTCACCGTAATGGGAACCATGCGAGGAAGTACTCTCAAAAGGGACAGTGAGACTCACACTGGCTACGGAGGTCTCAAGGTCATGTAGCTAGCCTGTGCAGAGCCGAGATCCGCAGCAGCAAAGCCTGGCCCCAGGCTCCTCCCCACTCTGCCTCCGGGAGGGCTTCCAGGTAGGAAGAGCCAAGAGCTGAGTTACCAGTGGAGCTACCAAGAGTGGCATGAAGGCAGCGAGGCAGGCTTTGCTCGGGGAACCCACGTGCATTGTTTTGGCAGCACATCAAGAACACAGCCAGAGCCAGACATGGTGGCTTGTGCCAATCATCCTAGCACTTGGGAAGTCTGAGACAGGAGGATTGCTGGAGCCTAGCAGTTCAAGACCAGCCTGGGCAACAGAGCAAGACAAATCTCTACAAAATATTTAAAATCTAGCTGGGCACCATGGTGCATGCCTATGGTTGCAGCTACCAGGGAGGCTGAAGCAGGACCGCTGAACCCCGGAAGTCTGAGGTTTCAGGGCATGATGATTGCACCATTGCACTCCAGCCTCGGGGGCAGAGACCCTGTCTCAAAACAAACAAACAGAATAGAACAGAGTTGGGATGCTTGCCTGCCAGAGGAGACCCCACACCAGCCAGTGCACACCGGCTGGGGATCAGAGCAGGCTGGTAGCCTGGGCCCCACCCCTCGTGCCAGCCTCTGTGGTCGGAGCCAGCGCTCACCATGGACTCCATGTTGGAGGCGGGAGGCTGCACCTGGCCCCGAAGCTTGTTGTGAAGCATGAGGATCTCCTCCTTGTCCTCCCTCGGGATGGCCCTGCGGATCCGCGAGTGAGACTCGTTGTGCTGGTATTTGCTGAGCAGTTCCTCTAAGAGAGTGACGTTGGGCAATAGGTAGCCTTGGGATCCGCAGACCAGGAACAGCAGCCCCAAGGGGATGACACTGCCTAGGACACAGCTCATGGCTCCACTCCTGCGGCAACTATGGCACTGACAGGGCAGCCTGGGCTCCTGGGGCAGAGCTGGGCACTCGAACTCTGAAAGGAAGGAGAGGGTGGTGGGAGAAGTCGCGTTAGTAGGAGCCAGTCACAGCGTGGGCTGGAGCAGCGAATGCAGAACAAACGACACTCTCCATTTTGCAGATATGGAAACGGAGGCTCACAGAAGCTAAACAGCCAAGGTCCCACTCGCAGGAAGTGGTGGAGCTGGGATTTATGCCAAGGGTTTCCAGCGAGGCAAGCTGTCTGGATTCCAAAGAGGACAACCCAGAACAGGTCCTCCCAGACTCAAGTTTCCCTTGAGAGAGTCCCTGTATTTTCTAAGTCTGAGTCGGCATCCCCTACTCATTCAGGACTCAGGTGAATCTCTGGCACAGATTAGCTTCTATCTCCTGCCCCAAGGGGACTGGTAACGTCATTTCCCATCATCAAAGGGTGCTCCGTGACCAACATTGATAGCAAACTTCTAGTCCCTGTGTAATGAGACTTGGTTTACCAATGGTGATTGACAGACACATGGCTTCTCTTATCACGGCCCTCGCCCTGGGCCCACCCACACATCTGTCACACGCTAAGACACAGCTGCCCAGAACAGAGTCCAACCAAGGACTCAGAATTTTGTTCCATTAGAAAACCCTTCGTAAGCACCTAAGCAGCCCGGTCGTTTATGTTATTCCCTGTGGGAAATAAAAAACTTTCTCTTCAAAGTTTCCTTTCTTGTTAAAGAGAAAATTTGCTAATAACTCTTTGTTAAGCCCTGTCCTATGCAGCTGTTAGACATGCCATGCTTACAGGCACATAGTACATTCTATGTCCTTGTACTTTAACCAAGATATCTGTGCTGGATGTGCTCACAGGCATGTCCTAGCTCACAGTGTATGCCCCTTACCTGTTTAAAAAATTTGACGTTGTCAGCCAATCAGGTTTTAGTTTAAACTGTATAGTCTGGCTCCAGCCAATGGAAATCAAACACAGCAGTAAGGACAACCCCAAATGCATAAAGGATACATATGCCTGCTTTACCTTTGTTCATTGTACTTTCGTGGCAAGATGGCTAGCAAGGGTACCCGTCCTGCAGTCCAGGAAGTAAAAATTGCTTTGCTAAGAGATCCTTTGTCTCAGTGCTAATTTTTCTTTGTTTCCATGCATTCCGAGCATCTGTTTCATGACAACCCATCCCCGTTTCACAGATAAGAAAGCTGTGGTTTAGTGTGGTGACATGACAAGCCCAGGCCCAGCATCCTGGTAAGCAGAGACACTGAGATTCGAAATGATGATTCCAAAGATCCAGAATGCTCCAGAAGCTACCTGGGCTCCTATATCCCTGAGGGCCAACTATCTCCCCTCCATTATAGGGACACAAACTGCAGACCTCCTCCTCCTGGCTTGCCATCTGAAAAATGTATGTTATTGGCCCAAGAAGACAAACAAGGGCTTGAACAAGTGTGTCCACTCACACCCTTCCTGTCTGCTTTACTCCCAGGGGAGAGTCAGGGCCACCCAGTCACCTCCACACAGCGCCTTATTTTGTGCTGGACTCTGAGATGAGGTCTAGGGATGCGAAGATGAAGAGGACTCTGCCCCTGGCCTCAAGGAGCTCACAGTCAGGTCAGGGAGAGAAGAGGGAACCCGCAGCCCTCACACGGCAGGAAAAAGCTGACTGTAAAGACAGGGCCGGGCCCTCAGAGGCCAGAGGAAGGGGCTCTGTCTGGAGGGGTAGGGTGGTGGCCATGCCTCAAGCTGACCTGTTGGAACTCCCCGGGGCTCAGTTCTTCAAATGGGAGTCTTCCCTGATCTTCACACCCATAGCACTGACCAGTGTTTACCCATCAAGTTGGCTGGGACAGTGCGTGCAAGGAGGGCGTCCTCGGGGGGAGACATAGATCAAGGCCCAGAGGGGATGGAGGCCAAGATGGGCATCCCAGGAAGCAGAAACGTTGGCACCAGGAGGCAGAGGCTGAGCCAAAGAGCTATGGGAATGGTGTGGTTCCCATTCCTGACCCCTGGAAACTCTCCAGGGTCCTGACTGAGGCTGTGCCCCAGACAAAAATAACCCCATGCAGACAGGAGAGGCTTGGCTTCCTTTGCAGTGGGCAGACAGGGCTGCCCTTCTCCGAAGCAGAGCCTGAGACCATGGGGGAGGCCCTCTGCGTGCTCGCTCGTCCCCCTGGGAAGCAGACCAAGAATGCAGAACTTCTCAGGATCCCTGATCGCTCTCTCAGGTTAGTCACACTACCATATATGAGCATTCCCAGCTGCAGGCGGCCAGGCTCAAGGAAGAGATGCCAGAAGACTCTGACGCTGGGCTGAGGCTGACAGCGCGGTAATCAGCGTCACGGGGCGTCCCCCTGGTGTCTGCACGATGATCTGCTTGTTTTGCTCCACACTGAGGCCACGGGGGGAGCAGGGACTCCCAAAGGCACGAAGTATAAACTGCTGACGCAACTCTGCTGTGACCCCACGAGATGAAGACCCTGTTCTGGTCTAAATCACTGGTAGGCATCACTCAGATGGTTATCAGTAGGGGGACTGGTAAACACAGTGTGCCTAGAATGCAGGGCAGGAGTGTGTGGTGGAATATTACACAGCAGGTAAAAGGGAGGGCTCGGGCTGTGCGAGCATCGGCACAAAGAAATCTCAGCGTAGTGTTGAGTTTCAAAAGCAAGTTGTAGAGCATGATGCTACTGCTGCTATTTGTGCAAATTTAAAAACATGTAACTATTTTTTTTGAGTGTAGAATTCTAAAGTAATCAATACAGAGTGCAGATCCATTTCAGGACGTTTAGCAAGTGACGGCTACACTGGAAAGGTGGCAGGGTACCAACAGCCAGGGGAAGGGTCATGTGGCTCCTCAGCACAGGGCAAAACTGCACAGCACATTATGATCCAGTGTGGAAACAACGATGTAAAAACACAAACTCTTCTGGGAAAAGAGCCTCCAGATGTTACAGGTATCCACGTTTCCCACCTTCACTAGCAAAGGGACAAAAACTTTCATTCCCAAACCTCTCCCATTTGGGTGCTCGTTATGTACCAGCCTCCGAGGAGCAGAGGTAAAAAGAGCAAGAGGGGCCCTGGGCCGGGGGCCAGGAGCTGGGAGAGGAGAGAAGTCGGGCAGGGATAAAAAGAACGCGTTTAATTGCCACAGGAGGCAATTAGAGACACTGGCAGAGGCTGCTGATAGTGGCTAGGATGGAAATGGGGGCCCCACTCAAGAAACAGAAGAATCCAGAGGATCCTGTTCATTGGAAATGGAGGTAGGGGGTGAATGGACCCTTGTTGTGGCCTGGGACACAGAGGTGCAGGGTCTGAGAGCTGGGGCATGTGGGTGATGTTCCTGTGCGGACAGGGCGGGAAGAGGAGGGTGAGTCCTGATGAGGGAGAACAGCCCTGCCCCCGGGACCATTCGAAGGTCAGCAGATGTAAGAGGAGAAGGGCGATGTGGCGGGGGACAGACACATATGTATATGTGCAGATAAACATGTATGTGTGTTTGTGTACCTGTGTTTGTATATGTTTACGGTGTGTATGTGTTTGTGTACCTGTGTTTGTATATGTATACGGTGTGTATGTGTGTTTGTGTACCTGTGTTTGTATATGTTTACGGTGTGTATGTGTGTTTGT
>NW_016107474.1:2479715-2489602 GCF_001604975.1 Cebus imitator | reverse complement strand
TGTGTTTGTGTACCTGTGTTTGTATATGTATACGGTGTGTATGTGTGTTTGTGTACCTGTGTTTGTACATGTATACGGTGTGTATGTGTGTTTGTGTACCTGTGTTTGTATATGTATACGGTGTGTATGTGTGTGTCATAAAACCAGGACTGAATTCAGAGAAAGTTCATGGTGGGGACTGGCTCTGAAGTAGAGGATGAGAAGCAGGGAAGAGAAAACGAGAGCCTTCATCTTTACCTTTAATATCTTATTTCAATGTTTTTCTTGAGACAGGGTCTTGCTCTGTCACCCAGGCTAGGGTACAGTGGCACAATCACAGCTCACTGCAGCCTCGACTTCCTGGGCTCAAGCGATCCTCCCACCTCAGCCTCCTGAGTAGCTGGGACTACAGGTGTGCGCCACCAGGCCCAGCTATTTTTCTGCTTATTTTTTGTAGAGATGGGGACGTCACCATGTTGCTCAGGCTGGTCTTAAACTCCTGGGCTCAGGCAGTCACCTAGCTCAGCCTCCAGAAGGGCTGAGGTTACAGGCAGGGGCCACGGCGCCTGGTCCTTATTTCTGTTTTTTAAATCTCAAGCAAATATGGCAAGACGCTGATATCTGTTCATGTTAGGTGACGAGGCGGAGTTGCCAGGAAGTGGGAGACGGCAGCCGTGGGAGGCGTCTTCAGGACCTCTGCGGTAGGCCTATGCTTTGCATTTGTCTATTTTCTATTTTCTTAAGTATTACAGGTTGACTATCCGCCACCCAAAATGCTTGGGTCCAGAAGTGTTTCAGAGTTTGGAGTTTTCAGATTCTGGCATATTTGCAAGTTCATAATGAGATATCTTAGGGATAAGACCCAGTCCAAACACAAAGTTTGATTGTTTGAGAAACACCTTATACACATAGCCTGAAGGTAATTTTATCTAACATGTCAAAATGATTCTGGGCACGGAATAAAGTTTTGCCTGTGTTTTGACTGCAACCCACCACATGAGGTCAGGTGTGGAATTTTCCACGTGGCTTCAGGGCAGTGCTCAAAAAGTTTTGGATTTTGAAGCATTTCGGATTTTGGATTTTCAGGTTAGGGAGGGCCAACCTGTGCTTAACAAAATAAAACAAAACGCCAAAGCATGAAAACAGGAGGAGACAAATGCTGTTTTCAAGTGAGTCCTCTGGCATGTCCCCCTGAAACAGCGTGAGTGATCCCGGGAGATCCACCTTCGTTCTGAATGTTAAAGGGACTTCCGTGGCTCAGAGGCTGGTCCTGCTCTAAGGATTCCAGAGAGAATTTATGAAGTCTCAGCTGGAGCTTGAGAGTTGAGGGAACCACGGGGTTTAGGCAAACCTCCACACTGGAAGAGAATAGAAGGAAAAAGAGAGAAGAACGTGGGGGTGGGGGGTAGGGTTCTCCAAGTGCCCTCATGTGTCCTACAAAAGCCACCAACCTGGGCAAACACAGGCCTGCCGTGTTGGGTGGCGTGCCAGGTACTATTGGGTCTGAAAGTAGTTAGGTCTGACTTCAGCCCAGTGGGCCTGGGGGTGGGGGTCCCTGCTGGGGAGGGGATGAGGCGCCTCCAGATCTGGATGACTCCTGCCACATTTGGGCTGCAGAACACAGAAGACTTTAAGCAGAAAAGTAACCACCGGCCAGGTGTGGTGGCTCATGCCTGCAATCCCAGCACTTTGGGACGGTGAGGTGGGTGGATCACCTGAGAAGTTTGACACCAGCCTGGCCAACATTGTGAAACCTCATCTCTACTAAAAATACAAAATTAGTCGGCCGTGGTGGCGCATGCCTGTAATCCCAGCTACTCAGGAGGCTGACGCAGGAGAATCGCTTGAACCCGGGATGCAGAGGTTTCGGTGAGCCGAGATTACACCATCGCACTCCAGCCGGGGCAACAAGAGCAAAAACATCTCAAAGAAAAAAAAAAAAAACAGAAAAGTAATCATAAAAGGGCCAGCACCTCATCCAGTCTATACCCCCAGAGCCCAGTGCGGGGCGCACAGGAACGAGCACACAGCGATGGGCTGAGCTGTACTTCCTCAAAGTCACATGTTGGAGCCATAACGCCCAGGATCTCTGAATGTGACCCATTTGGGGACAGGGCCTGAATGGAGGGGATGAAGTTAATGTGAGGGATGAGGCTGGGCCCTAACCAAGCTGACTGGTGTCCTTACTAGAAGAGAGTAGGACCCAGACTCATGCAGAGGACGACCACGTGAGGACGCAGGGAGAAGACGCCATCTGCCAGCCACAGAGAGAGGCCCTGGGAGAAAGCAGCCCGGCCAGCACCTTGTTCTTAGACTTCTGGCTCCAGAACTGTGGGAAACTAAATTCCTATTGTTTAAGCCTGTGGTACTTTGCTGTCGCCGGCTTAACAGACCCACACACATCAGATAACACATGGGTGGACAGGACTGCTTCCAAATATGCCCCTGGCTGTTGTAAAGAAGGGACAGGGAAGCCACAGGCAAGTTAGGAGGCCGAGGCCGGGGTCCTGGCCGGAACCTGGCTGGTGCCATCTGCCAAAGCCATAAGCCAACTGCCTGAGGCCCAGTTCACAGGGGCGGTGCCCACAGCCCTGGCCCACACTGCCCATCCCACCCCTGCTGCCAGGACAGCTCAGTCCGAACTGGGGCCGAAGCACTTCTGCCCCTTTTCCACTGACAATGAAAACTCTTTCCAGATGGGACAGACCTCCAAGGGCCCCAGGTCGCCTGGGTTTGCCTACACCAAGAAGGTGCTCTTGCCAGCATCCCTCAGGGTGAAGGGGGCCGTGGGGAAGACCCGCCCTTCGCCAGTGGCGGTGTGAGCGCCTGACCTCCATGACCCCTCCCACCCTCCGTGACCTCCTCTTAGGCTCCTGAATTTCCAGAGCTGGGATCCATCACTCCCACTCTACAGATGAGGAGACTGAAGCCCCTGGAATATTTTTTTCTTTTTTTGAGACAGAGTTTTGCTCTTGTTGCCCAGGCTGGAGTGCAATGGCACGATCTTGGCTTGCAGCAACCTCTGCCTCCCCGGTTCAAGAGATTCTCCTGCCTCAGCCTTCCAAGAGCTGGAGTTACCGGCATGTGCCACCACGCCCAGCTAATTTTGTATTTTTAGTAAAGATGGGGTTTCTCCATGTTGGTCAGGCTGGTCTGGAACTCCCGACCTCAGGTGATCTGCCCGCCTCTGCCTCCCAAAGTGCTGGGGTTACAGGTGCGAGGCACCGTGGCCTATGTCCATGGAATTTAAGGAAGCCGCACAGGGCGAGCGGCAAGTCTGGAGCACAGATACAGCTCTTCCAATCTCAGGGCCCAGGTGTGCCCCTGGCGTTGTGGCCTCCTTGCCTCCCCGGAGTGGGTTCCCCTCCCCACCCATGCAGGGGGAAGGGCTCTCCAAACAAAACAACCGAATTTTGCCCTGAAGTTTTCCACCCTCTTCTGCATCTTGGGACAGCTGTTGGGCAGGGGGAGCCAGGGTACAGACCTCCAGGGTCACGTGGTGCCTCTGCTGATGAGAAGGCACCAATGTGTCACCCCCACCATGGGAGACAAAGACCCTCGCATCATGGCGACATTGCACCAACACAAACACGCCCACCCTCATTGGTGCTGCCCACTTGCCTTTGACCCAGCTGATCTCCAACCTCTGACCTCGGGCAGATGGATGCCCCTGCAGAGCACTCTCCAGCTGCCCCGGCCCAGGCAGTTTTCCTAATGTCCTGGAAGAGCTCACGCTTTGACTCCAGCCCTGCTCTCCTAACCCCGATGCTCCTAGGTGGGGCCGAGTGCACACATCACTCCTAGAGACAAGCCCCTGCATCCCGTCTGCAGCCACTCACTGATAATGAAATATCTGCTGGGGACCGAGGGACAAAACCACAGAAAAGCTCTCTGGAAGATTTTGTTCTCTTTGGCCAGAGTTGCAAAACTGAGTCCATAAGACCACAAATCAGATAACGGCTCCAAGTCCTCATGAGAACACACCAGATTTCAGCACACAGCAGAGGCTGGGACAGGAATGGACAGCGCTTTCAGGTCCCAGGGTCAATGGTGAAACCCATGCCTGGCAGATCAAGGCGGTGGGAGCCAAACTCCTCCCACAGTGCCCAGAGCCTTGAGATGCATTTGGACTCTACCAGGGAGGCGGCTGTTTTCAGCCCCATTTTACAGAAGGTGTGACAGTCCAGGACTGCCATTTAGGAGACTGTGTGGCTAGTTTAAAGTAGGACCAAGACTGGAAATCAAGCTTTCCACAAGTTTGGGGGACTTTCAACACAGCGTGTTTGCACTGCGAGCTCTCCACCTGCACCCCTCTACCCTGGCCAAAGCTCTGTGGACATTTAGGGGATCAGCAAACCACGTGTCCAGGTCTAGCGAGGGGTCTCCCTGACGGTTATGTCTTGGCTGCCATCGTGCTCAACACTCAGAAGTGAGTGAGGGAGAGGGAGCTGGGCTGAGGCTCATTGCATCATTGGCCTGGGCTGCAAGTGCTTTGTGTTTAGGAGAATCTGCCAGGAAGATGAATCTCGGGACTTAGCCTGTCAGCCGTCAGCTCCCAGCCTGTGCCAACCCCTGCTTTTGCACACACTGTTCCCACAGCTCATCCCATGACCCCAACGTGCCCCCCTCCTTCACTGGCCCGGGCCGGGGAGATGAATTCCTGCTCATCGCTAAGACTCAGCCCAAGGATCACGGCTTCCTTCCCTGCAGCTTAATCACGCCGCAGACCTGTGCATCTTGTTCACTGGCCGAAGCGCTGATGTCTAAGTCAGTGTTCAAAGAATGTTTACGGGATGACTGTGTGGTCCCCTCCTCCTCCCAGCTAGGTCAGAAAAAACCGTATAAGGACTACATCTGATTCGGGCTGCCTCTTTCATGACTGCAGCATGGGCTCTTGGGGAAGAGAGACCTGGGTTCAATTCCTGAACTTGCCCCTCACTGCCCCTCGACCTTGCCCATGCCTATCCACACAGCACTGAGCTTCTGAGTCCGTGTCTGTAAGGTGGAGCGGAGCGACAGCCCCTGTGGCTGTGAGGAAGGAGCAAGGTCCTGCATGTCAGTCCTCAGTCAGTGCACTGCCTACTGTAATAATGAGGATGTGCCAGAGCTTCCAAAAATGCATCATATGGAGGGACCTTAGAAAGCTGGAGTTAATAATGTAGAATGCAACAAAGAGACAATTCTCTCTTAATATTAGTTCAAAGCCCACCTTTGCCTTAACAAAATCCAGTGTATAAAAATCCAGTTGGGCACGGTGGCTCATGCCTGTAAATCCAGCACTTAGGGAGGCCAAGGTGGGCAGATCACCTGAGGTCAGGAGTTTGAGACCAGCCTGGCCAACATGGTGAAACCCTATCTTTACTAAAAGTACAAAAATTAGCAGGGTATGGTGGCGCATGCCTGTAGTTCCAGCTACTCAGGAGGGTGAGGCAGGAGAATCGCTTGAATCTGGGAGGTGGGATTGCAGTGAGCCGACATCGTGCCTCTGCACTCCAGCCTGTGCAACAAAGCGAGACTCAAAAAATAAAAAATTTTTTAAAAATAAAAATCCTGTTAGGCCAGGTGTGGTGGCTCACATCTATAATCCCAACACTTTGGGAGGTTGAGGTGGGAGGATTGCTTGAACTCAGGAGTTTAAGAACAGCCTGGGTAACATGATGAGACCCCGTGTCTAATAAAAATAAAAATAAAAAAATTAGCCAGGCGTGGTACCGTATGCCTATAGTCCCAGCTACTCTGGGAGGGGCTGAGATGGGAGGAGCGCTTGAGCCTGGGAGATGGAGACTGTAGATGGTGTCACTGCTTTCCAGCCTGGGCAACTCTACCTCAAAAAAAGAAAAAGAAAAAAAGAAAAAATTTGTGAAGTGTCCAATGCTTGGGGGATGGCAGGGGGACCCTCCATCAAATTTGAAATGTATATTAGATCAGTATATGCTTTGTGTGCTGGCCATTTTTCCCCAGCCTTCTGAGGAAGTAGGTTCCAAGATGTCACATTCCAGGTGTGGACAGTTCATGTCACCGCTTGGCCAGGTGCCACTCCTGCAAATGTATTTGGTGATTCACGCCGAGGACGGTTACCCGGTCCAATGTCATTTTCTGTCATGGAGCTCTGTCCTCTTACATGGCTGGGTCTCAACTGAGTTGACAGACCTGTGAGTACCCCCGGCCCTGGGGTGCCCACCCAGGATTGTGGCTACTCTGACTCTCAGCCTCCCCCGATGGACCCCGAGCTTCTCAAGGGCCGTCAGCAGTGGTGCGATGGTAAATCGTTCACCACCAACTACCAAAGCAAAAACCACCCTTCCTTATGGTGTTTGCCAATTCCCTTGGTGTAAATACCTGCAGCGTGGTCAACTTCAAGCAAACAGTATGAAGTCACTGAACATGGAGTTACTAGAAAGGGATCCCCAGAAGCACACGGTCACGCGGACTTTCCATCACGCAGCTCCCATAGACAGACACTGATAATCTCAAGAGCAGAGATCACAGCAAAGTGCAGAAAGTCAGAAGTGACAGGTTTTAAGTATTTATTACGTTAATTTTAAATATCACTATTTTTTTAAGATGGAGTCTCACTCTGTCGCTCAGTCTGGAGTGCAATGCTGCAATCTTGCTGCACCCCAGCCTCCCCTGCCTGGATTTAAGCAATTCTCCTATGACAACCTCCTGAGTAGCTGGGACTGCAGGCTTGTGCACCAAACCTCGCTAATTTTTGTATTTTTAATAGAGACAGGGTTTCACCATATAGGTTAGGCTGGTCTCGAACTCCTGACCTCAGGTGATCCACCTGCCTTGGCCTTCCAAAGTGCTAGGATTACAGATGTGAGCCACCACACCCGGCCTTTAAATATGACTTTACTAAGTTTTTATAACCTAACACTTAATGATGGTTGTGTTTAATCGGTTCACAATCCTTCTGAAATTTTATTTTTTATTGATTTTTATTTATTTCTTTGTTTTGAGGCAGGGTCTCACTGTTACCCAGGCTGGAGTGCAGGAGTGCAATCACGGCTCACTGCACCCTGAAACTCCCAGGCCAAGTGATCCTCCCACCTCAGCCTCCCGAGTTGCTGGGGCTACAGGTGTGCACCACCAGGCACAGCTAATTTTTTGTTTATAGTAGAGATGGGGTTTTACTCCGTTGCCCAGGACAGTCTCAAAACTCCTGAGCTCAAATGATCCTCCCACCTCGGCCTCCCAAAGTGTTGAGATTCCAGGTGTGAGCCACAATGCTAGCCCTGAAAGTGTAACTATCAGCTCTCAGGAGCTGCTATGAGCCAGTCCAAGCTGGCTGCAGTTCACCACTGGCCGGCACTGAGCCTTGTTCAATCAACTTTATGCCCCAACAAATGCTCATCACCAAACCCATGCCAACGCTGAGTGAGGAAGGGGCTACCGCAGGCGTGGCCGGGGCTCTCTACTCCTGCCCTGCACATTTCATGTGGTCCACGAACTGATGAGGTTAATGTGACAATAGCCCTATTTCACAGATCAGGAAACCGAGGCTCAAAAAGCATCAGCAACTTGGCTGTGGTCATACAGAGGGCCTGAGGACAATGACTCATTCGCCACATGCTGGTCACTTACCAGTCCCAGCTCGTCTACGCAGCAACTCTCCAAAAAGTGTGGACAGTCCTGACCTGTGGCCCCACACCACTCAGCTGAGGCCCACGGTTCATGCAATAGTAGCTGACCCCAAAAGGGCTGGGGGCCGGGGTGTTCTCTAGGCTCTACTCTTCCTCAGAAGTATCTAAGGAGAGCTCAGACCTAAGCAGGAGGCCAAGGGCAGATCAGAGCCATCCCACAAGCCACCCAGAAATTCCAGGAATGAAGTGGTGGCTGGAAGGAGGGGTACTCTATCCCCCCGCCTGTGTCTCTGGCAGATCCCGGGACTGGGCAGGACATCCCGTTAGAAGCGCCGGGGTAAGCAGCACACGGGGAGCGGGGCCCTCTCCCCTCCTCACTGCAGCCTGGCGGTTTTCCTTAAACCCTTCTCGGCAGGATTAGGGCCAGACCCAAGGGTGGCCACAGCCCAGCTCCAGCTCCTTCCCTAGCTGCTGCCTGCACCACTCTGAATTCCGCATATCCCCAGGATCACCAATGGTCCACTCAGCTTAACGGCAACAGCAGCCCCAGGGGCACCTTCTCTCCTCCTGTCCCCTCAACAAAAGATACATTCTTATGGGATTTCTGAGACAGTATGTCTGGATACTTAATTGAGCAAATATAATCTAGACAATGCTTTCCATAGTTTACATACTATGCTAAGAATATACAAAATTCTGGGCAAAAAGAAAACAGTTACTCAACAAACTCTTATTTAAAACTGAAAAGCAGGTGCACTGGATGCAAGCCAAGATGATACTTAAGAAAAGTCACTTTGGCCGGGCCTGGTGGCTCACGCCTGTAATCCCAGCACTTTGGGAGGCTGAGGCAGGTGGATCACCTGAGGTCAGGAGTTTGGGACCAGCCTGACTAACATGGAGAAACCCCATCTCTACTAGAAATACAAAATTAGATAGGCGTGGTGGCACGTGCCTGTCATCCCAAACTACTCAGGAGGTTGAGGCAGGAGAATCACTTAAACCTGGCAGGGGGAGGGTGCCGTGAGCCAAAACTCTGTCTCAAAAAAAAAAAAAAACAAAAAACAAAAAACAAGAAAAGTCACTTTTTTTTTTTTTAAAGACAGGGTTTTGCCATGTGCCATGTTGGCCAGGCTGATCTCAAACTCCTGACCTCAGGTGATCCACCTGCCTCGGCCTCCCACAGTGCTGGGATTACAGGTGTGAGCTACTGCTCCCAGGCAAGAAAAGTCACTTTTAAGGGACCAGGTAATAAATACATTCTTTAAAAACCCAGGACGTAACACCTGGGACTCCTCTCTCCGTTCTTGCAGATGTGTGGATGTTTCGCCAGAAACAATGTTCCCAGCAAAGCTTTAAAAGATAAACAGCGGGATCTCTCCCTCTCTGAAGGGAAAGGAATTATGGACTCCCAGAAAGCAATGCAGAAAGGCATAGAGCAGAATGGCAGCCCTGGGTTCGAATTCCGCCTCCCCTGCATGCAGCCTCAACTTCCCTAAGCCTCTAATTCCTCACTCATGGTGAGGCCCTGAGTTTCTTCCATGGCTGGGGAGGGAGGATTATCCAGGATTATGTTTATAAACAGCCCAGTGACAAAATCCCAGGAACTTAATGGTATTTAATGATGCTTCCTTCCCTTCTCCTCCTGAGTGAATTCAGGGCCCCCGATCATCTCTGTGCCAGGCTCCAGGGCTAGCAGCCTGGGTCGGTCTCCCTGCCTGAGAATTATGAGTCACTGATGGGTGGCATCCTCGAAGATGAGTCAAGAGCCAGCTGTGGAACCTCCACATCGCTCTGCAGGTGAAAATCCCAGGAGTCCTTGGGATTTGCAAGTGAACAAGACCAAGTCCGCCCTCGGGACTGGGAGGAGATAGACAGCAGACAGTAAACGTGGCAGTGGACAGGCAAATACAGAAGGTGTGAGCAGGGTAGACTGGGAAACAGATGGCAAAGATGGTCAGAGGAGAGGGCAGAGCCACTCTGGTTGGGGTAGATCACAAGGTCCTGCTGAGCGCTTAAAGAAAGGGCACTATAGGCTGGGCGTGGCGGGCTCACACTTGTAATCCCAGCACTTTGGGAGACCGGGGCAGGTGGATCACCTGAGGTCAGAAGTTCAAGACCAGCCTGGCCAACATGGTAAAACCCCATCTCTACTAAAAATACAAAAATTAGCTGGGCATGGTGGCACACGCCTATAGTCCCAGCTACTTGGCAGGCTGGGGCAGGTGGCTTGCTTGAACCTGGGAGGTAGAGGCTTCAGTGAGCCGAGATTATATCACTGAACTCCAGCCTGGGCAACAGAGTGAGACTCTGTCTCAAAAAAAA
>NW_016107474.1:2451737-2479695 GCF_001604975.1 Cebus imitator | reverse complement strand
AAAAAAAAAAAAAAAAAAAAAAAATGAAAGGGCACTGCCTGGTCACAGTTGAGGCGTGACTGAGGACAGGCGAAAACCTGTGAAGCTGGGGCGGAATGGGGTCACGGAGGCAGCCAGGGCCAGATGGCGAGGGGCCCTGAAGGCCACAGTGAGGACTCTTGGTTTTACTCCAAATGCAAAGAGGGCCCTTGAGGGAAGGAGGTCAGGCAGTGACAGGGTCTGATTTCTGTCGTGAAAATCCTGCAACACACAACACACAGACAAACCCTGCAGACACGGCGTTAAACAGACGGGGCCAGACTGCAGTGATTCAACACGCATGGCTTCATTTAGGTCAAGTCCAAACCAGGCTAAACCAGCCTGCACCCTTAGAAGTCCGGAAACGGCTCCTGAGAGGGGCCTGAGGGCCTTCTGGGGGCCAGCCAAGCTCTGCAGTGGCCAGGTGATGTCACTTTGTGAAAATTGTCTGAGGGGACAGGGACAGCTGTGCCCTCCTCCCTGGTATGTTAAGCATCAACAAAAAATTAACAACAACAAAATGGATGTTGCCCTGACCTGTTTGAAGACTGGATTAAGAGGGCGGGAGCGGTCCAGGGAGAACACAGCGCTGTGCAAAAGGGGCTTTCCCTCAGGAGTCTCAGCCATGAAACAGGCCCGGGGCCCCGGCTCAGCAGCCTTCAAAGTGAACTGCGATGTGTCAGAGCCCAGATAAAGTCCGGCCAGCGGCGGGGCCTCCCACGTGGACCAGCGCGACTCTTCCCAGACAGGGCCCAGTTCATCCCGTGTCTGAGAGGGCACTTTGTCCTGTGATGCCAAGGCCAGGTTGAAAATACCTCCTAGTCCCAGAACAGCCCCAGCCTCGCAGGCTCCGGGGAATAAACAGTGTCTTCAGCGTCCGGGCTGCCCTCCCAGGGAGAACAGGCTGGCTGTGTGGGGACCAGGCCTGGAGTGGAAGGAGGTGCGGCAGGGACGGTGGGTACACAGCACAGAGGTGCCATCAATGCCCTTGAGGAAACAACCCACCCTTCAGGGGCTATAAATAAACGTGTGTGGCTCGCTGTCCCCAGGCATACAGGGGCATGAAATGCGCTCTGAAAAAGGGTCTGGGATCCTCAGGACACTGGCTCAGGCCACAGAGCCTCGGGGAGTCACAGCCTCAGCCCAGAGTGCCCGCGGGCTGAGTGTTCTTCCGGAAGAAAGCCTTCTAAATAGGCCAACAACCTGTGCTCAAGGGCCCCTCATTCTGGAGGGAGGTGGTCTTTCGGCTCCCGGGTCCCACCAGGCCCTGTAACCAGAGCCGTCCACACAGCTCCACACTGACCCCAGTGACCGGCCCTCCACGCCCTGCCTTTGTGCCAGGACCCGGGGACGCCTGCCTTAGCTTTCTAGGGCAGTAGCTCCCACACATGACGCTGTGTCAGAAAGGGCTGGATGCTTCGTTACAACAGGCTGCCAGCCCCGCCCCACAGCTTCTGACCCAGGAGGTCCCCCGGGGAACCCGAAAACCTGCATTTCTAGGAGTACGAAGGCTCCGCTGCTGCTGCCGGGCCAGGAACCCCACTTTTTATTTATTTATTTCTTTTGAGACAAGGCCTCGCTCTGCTGTCCAGGCCGGAGTGCAGCGATGTGAATACTGCTCACTGCAGCCTCAGCCTCCTCAAGTTTCTTGCCTACCACAAAGCTGGAATTACAGGTGTGCACCACCACACCTGGCTAATTTTTTTCTTTTATTTAATTAGTTTATTTTTATTTATTTATTTGAGATTGAGTGTCGCTCTGTCGCTCAGGCTGGAGTGCAGTGGCATGATCTCAGCTCACTGTAACCGCTGCCTCCCGGGCTCAAGCGGTTCTCCTGCCTCAGCCTCTCAAGTAGCTGGGTTTACAGGCGTGCAGCACCACGCCCAGCTAATTTTTGTATTTTCAGTAGAAACAAGGTTTTGCCATGTTGGCCAGGCTGGTCTTGAACTCCTGACCTCAAGAGATCTGTCCGCCTTGGCCTCCAAAGTGCTGGGATTATAGGAGTCCCACCACGCCCGGCATTTCTTCCTTTCGTTTAGAAACATTAACATTGAGAGGGCAAGACAGACTGAGAGGACAAAAGGTAATTATTAAATCTGTTGTAGAGACAACTGGTAGTGACCCTGACCCCCAATTTTTTTGAATAGGGCCCAGGCAACGCTCCCACCTGGGCCTCCCAAAAGATTAAGGTTACAGGTGTGAGCCACGGTGCCCGGCCACGGGCCCCCACTCTGGGACGCACTTCTCTAAATTATAACAGCTTCTCAGTTCTCCTTCCCCACCTTGACCCAGCAGCTCCCAAACCCCATCCTTTGAATCCTCCCTTCCCAACTTTGTCTACCTTCCTACTGTCTACCAGTACGAGTACGTATTTTGTATTTTTATTTAACTTGGCTTGTGTTTTGGGCGCCAAGAAATTTAAAAAGGTAACTTTCTATCACTTCCACTGGCAGAGAACCTGATCACTGGTGCTGCGGACAGAAGGCAAGAGCGAAATTAAACACGATGAATATGGAAAACGGTTACTTCCTCCCAGCTAGGCACTGACACCGGCCAAAGGCTTTGTTGTAGAGGGTACTTGCCCTTCGTTGTAAAAAGAGATCGGGGGTGGGAGAGGTGTTAGGGACACCCCCACCCCCTGCGACTTTCACGTTGCCGTAAGCAGCAGAAGGACTGAAGGAACAGAGAATGGAAAGAACAGCTCTCAGACTGGGGGGATTTGCTGCTGAATCTGCGCACGTGCTCAGTCACCTTGGGGACCTCCAGGTATGGGCTCTGCACACTTTGGGGGACACAGTTTATTCTAGAGTGAGCTCTTCTTAAGTGCAATGCCACCGTGCTACCCTCTGTTCATCTTGATGGTGCCCATGAAGTGGTACAGCTCATCACAACACCTGCAGGCCAGAACTTTGCCGCCCTGAGCCCGACGCGTAGACTTCAGGCACAACAAACTTCCTGTCATTCTCCAAGAGTCCCGGGCCTGTCTCACCTTCAGGGTTTGGCACACACATGGCGCCTCTGCCTGGTGCACCCTCGCCAGCTCCCCACCCACCTACTCTCATCTTCAAAATCCTGCCTCTTTCCTCTGGGAGTGACCAGGCTGCTCTCAAGTCAGACTCAGAAGATGCCAGCTCCATGCCAGCTCCCCAATCCTATAGGTCTTGGGTTGAGTTTTCTCCCCATTCAAAAAAATTGAGGGGCAGGGTCACTACCAGATCACTTGATTACAAGCAAAATAGGAGCATGACTTTTTTTTCCTGGGATGTTGCCATTCTTCTCTCAAAATAAAATATGTTCCAGGAGTTGGGATTGAAAATTTGGGATTTCATAATTTATAATTTTTTAAAAATGATGGTCCGGAGATTGCACAATCCTCATCAGGACTTCTTTTCCCCTCTGACTCTGTGGTTTTCGTCTAAGCTGACGCAGCACTCGAGACAAGCAAAGATAAATCTCTCTCGGGCTGGACCATGATGTCCTCACAGCCTTGAAAGAGGGACATCTGTGCAAGAGTACCCATCATTGCACAGCCTGGGTAGAAGGCAGGGCCCCCCCAGGGTGATGTCTCAGGATTCCCTGCCTGCTGCTGCTGGGACCAGGGTGGCATGTCAACGCTGCCCACAAATGCCAAATGCCAGGCTTCCTTGCACCCACGGAGAAGGCCAGTCACACATTCTGGAGTGATGCAGCCTGAGCTGATGCTTCAAGAAGGAAGTCAAAAAAGAGGCCACAGTCAATAAGTCAAACATAAAGTTACCATGTGACCCAGCAATTCCCTCCTAGGTAAACACCAAAGAGATATGAAAACATACACCCACGGGATACCTTGTACACAAATGTTCACGCAGAAACCTTCGTAAAAGCCAAAGGTAGAAACAGCCCAGATTTCCTTCAGTGGAAGAACAGAGAAACAAAATGTGGTCTATTAATACAACAGAATATTACTTAGCCATAAAAAGGGATGAAGTCTAACACACATCACAACATGGATGAACCTTGAAACCATGCTGCTGAGTGAGAGAAGCCAGACACAAAAGGCCACACACTGTATGAGCCCATTTATATGAAAGGTCCAGAATAAGCAAGTTCATAGAGACAGAAAGGAGATTAGTGGCTACCAGAGGGGCTGAAGGGAGGACAATGGGGAGTGATGCCCAGTGAGAACGGGGTTTCCTTATGGGATGATGAAATGTTCTAGAAGGAGCGGTGGTAGTTGCACAATACTGCAAATGTCCTAAATGCCACTGAATTGTACACTTCAAAATGGGTTAAATGGTAAATTTTATGTTTATGTGTATTTTTACCACAATATATTTTTTTCAGGAAAAAGAAAAAAAGAACATGGTCCATCCTATCAGCCACCACCCAGATCTCCCTGTCCCTTGCCTGTCCCAGAACTCAGCGTGCTCTATTTAAGATTTTACAAGGTGCTCTGGGTCCCAGTCCCATGAAGGTCTGAGTATCTGTTCTACTCAATGAACTGAAGACAAACTGAAGTAAATTATGCCCAGACTGAATTTTCCTTTCTTGACAAGCCATCGGCCCCTTTGAGGGATCCTGGGTTTGCACATCTGGGACTCATCAAAAACCAGTGCGTTTGCAACAAAAAGGAAGAAAGAAAGAAAGAAAAAGCCTCCTGAGTCAGGCACAGGCAGACATGCAGGCACCTCCCACACACAGCAAATGACGCCGGTGACAGAGGAAAGAAAAGTTCCAGTTCCCACAGGCCAAAGAGGTCAGTGCTCTGCCTCCAAAAACTTTCAAATGCAGCCTACGAAGGGCCAGATACTTAACTTGGGGTCTTTTGAGGGATGAAGCGCAGGGGCTTTAAGGGACCTAAAGGTCTTCTTCCCTCACTCAGGCCTTCCCAGTCAAGCCAACTCCCCTCTCTAGGCTGGAGGGAGGACTCTGGGAGCCAGCACTGATCTGGGCTCCAGGACAGGGTTCTCAGGGCATTGGTACCTGTACGTGCCAGCAGTGTTAAGCCCAAGCCCAGGGTCAGTTGATCCCCTTCCAGCCTCACCCCAGTCGGGACCAGACACCCAGATCCCTGCCAACATTAAAACCCCACCCCCCCACATGGCACAAGAAGCCTCGACTAGTAGCCAGCTCTGCCGTGACAGTCATGTGGCCGGTCATTAGATGGGCACCTTCCCCCAGAATCTGGCACAGGGCCCAGCCAGGACGGCAGCTCTACCCACCCTGGCTGTGTCATGTCGGGCATGCACCTTAGTAATTCTGAGCCTCTACTTACTCCTTGTAAAAAGCACCCAGCTCATAGAACAGGCAGTGAGCTCTTCCGTGGCGCCCCTGGGCATGTCTGGTCTGTAGCAAGCATCATATAAATGTCAGCTGCTTGCATTGTCTCGAAGGGCATTACTCAGATTCCTACTCTTACGCCTTAAGAGACTCTGCAAAAATCAAAATCACCTTCTTGGTTTCTCCTCCCTGGGTACGTTGTCCAGCAGTTTTACCTGGACCTCCTCTAAGATGAAACATGACCTGTGTGAAGGTCAGGTTCACATGGGGAGGTGGCAGTGGGCAGAGAAGTGTCTTAAAGAAAGCAGGGTCAGAAGTAGAGATGGGACCCCCGGGGGGGCAGCAGCATTCCATACCAGCAGGGGAATCTTAGGCAGCACTTCACCTTGCTGAGCCTCAGTTTCCTCAGCTGTGAAGTGGGCATCAAGAGGCCTACTGCCCAGGGGTGTTGCAGCGATGACAGTACAAGTAAAGTGAGTGGCACAGACTGCGTACCTGCTGCATGGGCAACACAGCCCCACACCCGCTCCTTCTCCTGAGTGGAAACAGCCAGAACAGGGGCAGAAGCAGAAAATCAGGTGCATACAACCCCAGGATCTCTGGGACCGGACAGCCGACAGTCACAGCTCATGGCCTCAGTCCACTGGAGAGGGCCACGCCCCAGTCCTGTTCTGCAGGCTCTCTTCACCGTCACACTCCACACCCTGGATGGGGAGAGCAGACTCACCCCATCTACCAGGGCAAGGGGTCCAAAAGCCCAAAGGGGAAACTCACAACCCCACTCTTGACTACAAGGCAAGCCAGGCATTGCACGGGTTCCCAGATGCTTCTCTCAGCCAGAGCAGCAACTCACATTTTGGCTGAGAGACACCCAATTCAAGTTGGACTGCGACAAGCAGGCATCAGCAAAGTCCGCCCTGGCTTGTCCACCAGCCCAGCCTTAGCAAGGGAGGCTCTGGGTCTGCACCACGTGAAGCACCAGGCCTGGCTCTGTCCACGTGGGATGGCTGATCTCCCCCACACTCCAGAGCGAGCCCCCTGCTTCCAGGGTAACTCTCCCCACGCAGGAGTTATGCAGGTGTGCACTCTGGCTAAAGAGATCCAGAAACGTGTTCTCCCAAACTGCAGAACCCTGACATGGCCCCACGTCTCTACACATCCATTTGAAGCTCTAGAGACAGGCAGAGCTGGGTTCCAGCCTGACCCTCAGCATCTTCATCTGAAATATGGGAAGAAGGCTACCTTGCAGATGAAATCAGAGGGGCGTGACCCTCTAAACTGCAGCGCTGGGTGCACATGCCATTGGATCACCCTGGCCCTCCAGCCATGAGTAGGACACATTCTAATGTCTGCCATATCCTTGTCATCAGCTTTCCAGTTACTGACACCCCCTACGAACACAGGAATGCAACAAATGCTAATGAATCGCACAAGGAAGGCAAGAGAGTAAACAGCCTCCAAGGAGAAGGGATCTGCGCCCATATCATTGTTGCATCCCGGCTCCCTGGCGTCCTGGCTGTAAGGTCCTGGGCAAATGAGTTGTTCTCCCTGAGCCTCAGTTTCTCCATCTGCAAAAGGGCATGCCGCAAATCTAGGTTCTGCAGTGCAAGCAGAGCACTCAGCGTGGTGCCCACACACAGTCAGCCCTGCGAGGTGGCATCTGCTCTAGTTACTCCAGCTTCTGGGGAGGGTAATAGTTTGCAAAAGGGAGAGGGGCCCGGAAGTCACACTTACTCCTCAGGGCTCCAATTACCAGCTCGCTGGCGTCTCCCGCGTCGAGCAGCGGTAGCGGCGGCGACAGCGCGGGCAGGGCAGGCACAGCGGGTACAGCGGGCAGACAGCTCAACGAGGGCAGCTGGATACGCCCAGGGATGCGAGTGGGTGCCGGGGCTCAGCGTACCGCCTTTTGTAGGCTGCCAGGAGTCCCCGAGGCCACGCCCCCAGGTTGGCGGCAGCGCTGATAGGACAGAGCAGCCCCGGCCCCGCCCCCCTGCCCCGCCCCACAGGCTGCACGGGCTGAAAGGAGGCGGGGGCCGAGGCGCGGGCGCCGGGTGGGCGAGCAGGGCGGGGCCGCTCGCCTCCAGGGCCGGCTAGGGACAGGGACACGCTCAGCTTCAATGGCCACACAAGTGTAGTTTTCACTGAGCGCTTACTTTGTGCCTGGCGCGGTGCCAAGCACTTTCCACCAGGGGCTTGCAAATTTACCAAATCCCAGCTCTCTACAGCTCAACTGGAAAATGGGACTTGAGAGACGACCTCCCAGGATTTTAGCAAATGAAATCCGCAAGGGCCGGGCGCTGTGAACTGTGGCGCCGTGCAGAGTACACAGTTGCTGAGTTGACTCCCGCCCTCTACACGTGCTTCGAAAGCTGGCGCACACTCTTCCCAATTTGCAGAGGAAGAAAGGAAGACTTACCACAGGATGGGGGCGCTAGCACAGGGGTCCAGGCTCTGCGCTTTAGTTTCCTTACCCCCAGGAATCCAGGGAGGTGGAAATCATCCGATTTCACAGATCCGGTTGCTGAGGCTTAGAGAAGAGCATGCCCCAAGTCCCGTAGCTAGGAGCAGTGCAGCCCGGGAACCAATTTGGCCCGAAGGCATTTAGCATTCTTAACCTATGCAGGTATATGCGTAAATCATCTTTGAGCCAGACGAAATCACCTGTGTAAATCCACGTTCCTTAAGAATGGAGGGACTCCCCCAGCCTCCTCCCTCAGTCACAGAATGTGGACCTGTATGCAGGCATGGTGGGTGCTGGGGCCCAAGGGCACTGCTCATCTCTGCACCAAGACATCAGAATTAGCTCCTTCAGCATTCAGTCGTTCCCCAAATACCCATCGAGTCACTCTGTGTGAGCCCTGTGCTATGCAGCAGGGACAAACAAAGACACCTCTGCCATCTCAGAATCTGCAGCCCCTAGGAGTCAGGCACGTGGTAGAAACAAGGATGGAGAATGGGTGGGACAAGGACGTTGGAAGGCTGCCTGTGTGATGTGGACTCCGACTGGGAGGCTTTGTCCAAGATTTTGGTGCGGCTCAAAGGCAGATACAGAACAGTATAGATTGGCCTGGGGTGGTGGTTCATGCCTGTAATCCCAGCACGTTGGGAGGCTGAGGTACCTACCTCACCTGAGGTTGGGAGTTTGAGACCATCCTGGCCAACATGGTGAAACCCTGTCTCTACTAAAAATACAGAAATTAGTGGGGCATGGTGGTGCATGCCTGTAGTCCCAGCTACTTGGGAGGCTGAGGCAGGAGAATCACTTGAACCTGGGGGGCACAGGCTGCAGTGAACCAAGATCCCACCACTGCACTCCAGCCTGGGAGACAAGAACAAAACTCCATCTTAAAAATATAATAATAGCGATTCCTCAAGGATCTAGAAATAGAAATTCCATTTGACCCAGCAATCCCATTACTGGGCATATACCCAAAGAACTATAAGTCGTTCTACTATAAAGACACATGCACACGTATGTTCATTGCAGCCCTGTGTACAATAGCAAAGAACTGGAACCAACCCAAATGCCCATCAATGGTAGACTGGACAAAGAAAATGTGGTACATATACACCATGGAATACTATGCAGCCATAAAAAACGATGAGTTCATGTCCTTTGTAGGGACATGGATGAACCTGGAAACCATCATTCTCAGCAAACTGACACAAGAACAGAAAGCCAAACCCATATGTTCTCACTCATAGGTGGGTGTTGAACAACGAGAACACGTGGACTCAGGGAGAGGAGCATCACACACTGGGGGCAGTTGGGGGGGGCTAGGGGAGGGACAGCAGGGGGTGGGAAAGAAGGGGAGGGTGGGGAGAGATAACATGGGGAGAAATGCCAGATACAGTATGCATCTAAAGTAAAATAAATTATATATATATATATATATATATATATATATATATATATATATAATGCAGATGTTCTCTGTTACCTTTGTCTCTTTTTTCTTTCTCTTCTTAGTCTTTGAAGCATCATTCTTCAGATCCACTCACTGGCGTGCAGTCATCCAACACATATTAAGCACCTACTATGTGCTGAGCTGTTTCAAGCACTGGAGGGTTATCGGCGGTGAAGAGTGTTCTGAAACAGCAGCCCTTGGATTGACAAAGGACAAAGCCAAGGGGAGAGGAGATCTGTGTTGACAGATGCCTTTGGGGCCTGACACGATGGCTCTGGCCTGTAATCCCAGCACTTTGGCAGGTGGATCACTTGAGCTCAGAACCAGCCTGGGAAACATGGCGAAATCCTGTCTCTACAAAAATTAGACAGCATGGTAGCACGTGCCTGTGGTTACAGCTACTCGGGAGGCTGAGATGGGAGGACTGCTTGAGCCTGGGAGGCAGAGGCTGCAGTGAGCTGAAATCAAATCACTGCACTCCAGCCTTGCTGACGGAGCAAGACCCTGTCCCAAAACAAAACAAAACAAACACAAAACAACAGGAAAACCAATGCCTCTGAGTACCCGGCCCAAAGCATTATACAGCCAAATCCTGCCACCCCCAGCAACCCTCCAGGCTGGTAGCATTATTAGCCCCATTTTTCCAATAAGGGAACTGAGCACAGAGAGTGTAAGTCACCTCCCTGAGGCCACACAGCTTCTGAATGGAGGATTTGGGATTTGAATTCACATTCTCACCCACTCGGCTGCCGTTGCCCATGACCAGGAAACCTTGGGTGCAGGGGAATGGAATAAACTGGGTCCCCACTTCATCCTCACTCCAGCAAAGGGGAAGCTACACAGAATCAGCCTTTTCATAGGCCCAGCATACGGATAGGTGGCCAGTAGTCAATAGCGAAATGTTTGCCACTTTGCTCATCCAACCCTCATCTCCTAACAGATCCTTTGTCTAGCCACCTGCAGGCTCCTCAGCAGCCCAGCATGGCCCTGCAGAGACCCAGCCCAGCCCCGACGCTCCAAGGACACCCGTGGCAAAGCTGCAACCAGAGACCACTGCTATGCAGGCTGCAATTGCTGTCTGGCTGCATCATCCCTGGGGCAGATTGAGTCCTTAGTTTGCTGGTTTGTGCCATCATCCGGTATCAGGCTCAATTCAAACCCCAGCTCCTCCACTTCCACGTTGTTGGCCTTGAGCAAGTCACTTCATAGCTCTGTGTTGCATGCCCCATCTGTGAAGTGAGTGTGGTAATGATGGCATCTCTCTCTCTGTGGGCATAAATGGTTAATAGATGGGAAATAATACACGGCCTGACACACAGGAAGTGTTGGTTAATACCATTATCATTAGAGCCAGCAAAGCAAAAAGAGAGAGAGGAGTTGGGTGGTGATCAACTTTTCCATCATGTTGCAATCTCAGAGCCTAATTACCAAAAAAAAAAAAAAATGTGTTTCATGGGCAAGGGGGATCCCTGGGAAGTCCAAATGGGAGACCACCAAGTTGTACCTAGGAAAGGAGCAAGATGGCCAGTCTTTGTGACCTGTGACCTGGGGTGGGACTGGTCACTGATACCCTTGGAAATCCCAGCAAAGGATCCTATTTTGCTACCTAGGCAGCGAGTTAAATTTTGGACGGTTTGAGGCAAAGGAAAAAAATCATCCTTCTGGTCACAATGAAGCCCAACCTGGAAAAATGAACAGACAGGCCTGGTGGGGCCACCCCAGAGGGCCCAGCCCTCTGCCCACCCTCTCTCAGGACCCAGATGGGCCGACGGAAGGGCCGCAGAACGATGGGTGGGGCCGGTGGTCATAAATGTTATTTACGTGATGTCAAGATCAGGGTCTTTCTTTCCTCTTAGTGTGGTTGCTGCAGGGCTTCTGTCCTCACACCAATTTCTTATTCACCATTTATTTTATTCTATGAACTGGACATAAAGAGCAAAGGCCGGGGAGTCCCAGCTTCTCATTTGTTCCTGCCACACCCATTCAGCAGCTGCAGAATGTCACCAGCCCACGGTCTGGCATCAAAAACCACTAAATGCCTGGGCAACATAGTGAAACCCCATCTCTATAAAAAGTACAAAAATGATCCAGGCATGGTGGTGCATGCCTGTAGTCCCAGCCACTAGGGAGGCTGAGGTGGGAGGATTGCTTGAGCTCAGGAGGTCAAGGCTGCAGTGAGCCATGACTGCACCACTGCACTCTGCACTCCAGCCGGGGAGACAAACCCAGACCCTGTCTTAAGGGAAAATCAAAACAAAACCAAAAAACCCACTAACAATTTGAGGCGAGGGGACATAGGGGTGCCATTTTGTGATGGGTGATGTGTGATACGGTACATCTTTCCAAGTCTTTTCCAGAAGACTTGGAAAAGTTGTGCTACCTCTGTATTAACAGGTGCTAATCACGATCCTCAAAGGTGCTCCATGGGACCTACTCCTCTCTCCTTGTTGGAGAGGAAGGGGCAAAGGTGACATCTTGTACATCTTACACCGGCAGGTCATTCTTTGGAGGCAGTGGGGACTCTATTAGTGGGGAGCTCTGGGGCAAGGTCTTGATCAATTGGAGTTGCAAGTAACAGAAATCCACTCAAGTCAGCTGAAGCAGAGAAGGGAACTGCTTGGGAGGATACCGGGTTATTTTGGAACCAAAGGCAAGTAAGACTCTCGAACAAGTAAAGAGAACCCTGGAAAGGTATCAGGCCCTCTGGCAGAATTTTCTATTTCTTCCCTCTGCGGACACAGCTCCCTTCTCCCTCTCTAGCCAGGCCTCACCAATGCCGTGTGGACATGGCCATCCCATCAGTGGGGCGTTGGATCTCCTCTGTCCCAGGGCCCAGCTCAGGCTGTGCCTCACCATCTCCCACTTTAGCTTCCTAATTGTCTGCTGGGAGAGGTTTCTACCGGCAGTTCAACCGAGTGAGACCGACAGATGTTATCAGGCTGCACAAACGTGATGGGACAGTGCTGTGAGCTGGTGGGCTTGATGACAGCAAAGATTCTGTGCAGGGTCTGTAGACACATCCAGAAAAAAAGCCCAAAATTGAGTGGGACAACAGCTTTGGGTAAACAATCTACCTCTAGGACTGCAGCTGACTGTCCCCCTTCCATCCATGTCCCCACAGATCCCAGCCATCTCTGTGAAGGCCAACCTGACTTCCCAAGCCACACCTGTGCCTTTGCTGGAGGGCTGCTCCTGGTCTGTCTGAACCCACACAGCCCATGAGCATGGTGGCCCATGAGTGCTAGGATTTAAATCCCCTGGGACCACGGCTAACAACAGCAAATGGGGCTGGGGATATAAATACCCCAGATTTCTCGTCGTTGGCTGGGATGATTCAGAGCTGTTTCTCAGAGTTTCCCAGAGAGGTTTTCCAGCTGGCCATGTGGGAGCAGGCTTTCCAACCCGCAGTGTCAGCTCTCTTCCTTCCCCAGATCACTTACCCATCCCTTCCCTATGTTTTCTGCACCTCTCAGATAGACTGCCTGCCCTTAAATCCTCAGCTCAGGGTCTGCTTCTGGAAACCCAAACTAAGTCAAGGACCCTAAAGTTTGCAAAGAGTGTCTCAGGAGTCACTGCTGTTCTCACAGGCGATCGTGCATTCGTCCATGTAGCCAGTGAATGTGTGTTGAGCATCTCCTTTGTTCTCGGTGGGAGAGAAATAGGAGGGAACCAAGGAAGAATGCAGTAACAGAGGAGAGGACATCTTACAAGGAGAGCTTGGGAAGCCAAAGGCAGAGCGGTGTTATTACAACTATTATTATTATTAATTATTTGAGACAGGGTCTCCCTGTCACCCAGGCAGAGTACAGTGGCATGATCATGGGCTCACTGCAGCCCCGACCTCATGGCCTCCCAAAGTGTTGGAATTACAGGCGTGAGCCACCACACCTGGCTGGTGTTATTTAACGATATACAAACTATGACTTACGTAGGAAAAGTGAACACCTAATTCCAGAATACGATGGGCACCCATAGTTTAGGGCAAATTAAAGGAAAATTTTCATCCAACAGCAGACAACAAATTTATCCAACGCAGGTTACCCCATCAGAAGTAATACAGGCAGAAAATGTAAACAGATTTTTTAAAATAAATTAATGACAAGGGCAGCGAAATGCAAGCTCATTTTTTCTTCTTTTTGATGACCTTCATGGAGGACTTTCTTTGGACCAGGGGTTATGAGGGAAAAGGGATGAGTAAGGCAGATGTGAGACAGAGATTTCGATGGAGGGACCCTGGGTGACCAGCAGACGCTGTCCTCTGGACTAAATGCAATAACAGAAGGATCCACGGGAGGGACCAGCTTCAGGCATGCCTCATCCCAGGGCCTCAAACACGACAGCCATGGTCTCCCTGCCCTCTCCTCATCTCCCCTCTCCTCCCTGGTTCTACCTAGCCATGGCCACGTTCCCTCCTACTACTCTGGGAGGCAGGGACGGTGGTCCCTGGCAGCTCCAGCTCTGTGACCAGCAGGGCCGGCATCACCCAACTTCGCTGCAAATCGAGAAACAAAAATCCCAGGGAAAGGCACTGATTGGCTGGCTCGGGTCACATGCCCTCTCTGGCAGATGACGTCATGCCCCATCCTGGTTCTCACGCCCTGACTTCCCACCACCAGTGCGTGCGTTCCTCAGCCTGAGTGCTTTTTCTGTGCATGGGAACCCATAGCGGGCTGGAATCAATGTGGGTCATGCCACTCAGCAGCAGCCTCAACCAGTGATTTCACAGGCACGGGGGCACACACCCCCTGGCTCCCTCACCTCTCGGGGGGGACCCTGGGGTGTGCTCCACAGTGGCTCCCCGAGTCCCCTGTGGGATTGCGCTCCAGGGACCCGCACTGGCGGCTGACTCCATAGTCCACACTCGATTGGCTGCCTTTCCTGTCTCACATCCCCACTCTTCCCCGGGATTTCCTGGGATCACTTCTCAAATAAACTACTTGCACCCACATTCTGTCTCAGAATCTGTTCGGGAGGGAACCCAACTTGAGACATCCAGCCATTGGAACAAGCCCTTGGCCATGGCCAGGGGAAGGGACCCTGTGACTGGCTGACCTGGGTGACTGCTTCCTGCCAGGGTCACATAATCTGAGTGAGGGAGGAGCTGCTCCCCTAAGGAAGGAGGGCTGGGCAGAGAGATGGGCAAGACAGATGGATCTAGAAGGATGCACAAGAGACAGGCTCGGGGCCCTACCGGCAAGGACAGTGTGTGCGGACTGGAGGCAGGAAGGCACCCGTGTGAGAATCTCAGGATGGAGGTGAGGCTGGAGAGGTGGATGCCTGCAAAGCATTTTACACTTGAACCTTCACTAGAGTGAAGCCTGCAAATGAATTTAGACTTGAACCCCTGGGGAACAGAGAATGAGGAGCCCTAGAAAGGCAAGACTTCCATTTTGGACAGATCCTGGCGGGCCTGTGGGGAGGGTGATCTGGAGGGAGAGCTCCTGGCGTCAAAGAGCATGACAGCCTGTCCCCCAGAACAGCATGCTTCCTCTGTGGGCAGCTGGTGAGCCTGGGCCTGCCCAGAGAATGGCCTCACCCAGGGAGGCTTCATTTGGTGCACAGCTCAGGGAGTGGCAGAGACACTGGCCTGCTGAGGCTGTCTCGGGGATGCCGGGACAGACTACGGCCACCGCATGCTGCTCACTGCCTGGGTAACACATGGGAGGGAACTGGGAATGCCAAGTTCATCACCATGGAAGCTTTACAGGAATCCCGCATCCCATCCTCACGTCAATGCTGTGAGGTAGGGTCTGCAGGATCCCCATTTAGCCGAAGAGAAAACTGGGGTTCCAACGCATCCAGCAAGTGCCAAGGACGGCACAGCAAGAGACACTGAGGGAGTGAACCCAGCGGGCGCCAAAACCCGACCTTTTCACAATTCTGTCATGTGGTCATTCATTACTTGTAGGTCAAGTGCAGTCCTCTCTCTCCCAGCACCCCCTGAATCTGTTCAGGTCCTGAGTTCCCACTGTGAGTTTTCTGCTAGGGAGGGACACCTGCTCAGGCAATGAGGGGGTCAGAAGGGAGGTGTCCTCTTGAATTCTTTGGTTAGAAATTGCTGTGATATTCGTGGAGGCTTTAGCCACAAGGCTTAGGATGGAAATGCTTTCATGGTTTTAATAGTATAAAAAATTATCGGCTGGGCATGGTGGCTCATGTTTGTAATCCCAGCACTTTGGGAGGCCGAGGTGGGTGGATCATGAGGTCAGAAGATCGAGACCATCCTGGACAACATGGTTAAACCCTGTTTCTACTAAAAATACAAAAATTAGCTGGGCATGATGGCAGATGCCTGTAATCCCAGCTACTGGGGAAACTGAGGCAGCAGAATTGCTTGAACCCAGGAGACAGAGGTTGCGGTGAGCCGAGATCGCGCCACTGCACTCCAGCCTGGTGACAGAGGGAGACTCCATCTCAAAGAAAAAAAATTATCCCAGAATGCTCATGAATCCTTCCTTCTGAAGCCAAGGAAAAATCTATAAAAAGCGATGAGGTTGCCAAGTCATCAACACCCAGGGTGGCAGTTGGTGGCTGTGCTGTGACTCTAAGGCCAGCTTCCCAGGCCTCCATCTCACTGTCAGGTCCCTTCTACCACAAAAGTCCCCAGCAGTGGCACAGACGGCTCAAGTTGTCTCCCAGTGTCTTCTCTGCTTTCTTCCTTAATAACAAGAAAATTCCTGACTTCTAAATGTGTGCGTTGTACTCAACTAAAGATGATACTCCCCGGCCTGCCTCACAGCTTCTCCTGCCCATAGAAATAAGTTTTAGCCAAAGAGAAGCGAGTGAGACCGTCATGTATGACTTCTAGGACATCTCTTTAAAGGAAGGAGGAGGTGTGTCCTTCATGTTCTCCTTCCTCCTTCCTGCTTGGAATAAGGGTGTGATGTCTGGAACAAAGCAGCCACACTGGGCCATGAGGTGCCTTGGGAACAAAAGGCATAAATGGTGGATCTTGAATCCCTGACACTACAGGTCTCTACACCAGTCCCACTGCCTATGTCACATTTCTTTTATATAAAGGAGAGATACATTTCTCTCCCCATTTAGATGGGGGAGAAGAGGAATGCTGTTTGCTACCCACAGTGGATAAACCTGATACACCTTTAGTTTAAAAGTGAAAATAGGCCAGGCACAGTAGCTCACACCTAGAATCTCAGCACTTTGGGAGGCTGAGGCAGGAGGATCACTTGAGGCCAGGAGTTCAAGAACAGCCTGGACAACACAGTGAGACCCCATTTCTTCACAAAATAAATTAGCTGGGTGTGGTGACATGCGCCTGTTGCCAGGTAAATGACGGCATTCCTTTCTTAGGACTTCCCACCTACTTGGAAGGCTGAGGTGGGAGGACCGCTTGAGTCTGGGAGGTCGAGACTGCAGTGAGCCATGATGCCCTGCACTCCCGCCAGGGCAACTAAGCAGAAAATAAAAGTGAAAATAGATCTGAAGTTAGAACAAGGGCGTTTTTTTGTTAATGCGTCTTGGTTTTCTTTCCTTTGAATCCTCCATCTGGCACCTCTTCATCCTTGGGGGGGAAACCACAGAACGGAAGGATGATTGCATCTCTACGAGAAGCGGGGCCGGGGGAGCCCCATCGCGCAATGTCGTAAGAGACTCCTTGCTGAGGCCGCTTTGTAACCACCACCCCGGACAGCCCAAGATCAAATCTGAAGTGCACCTGGATTCCCGCCATCCCACAAGTTCCTGCCTTTCTTCTTTCTTCATCATCCAAGCTTAGGAGTCAGAGAACCCGGCTGATGACCTGGGAGTGGGAATTCCACAGAAAAACAGCCCCCTTTGGCAAATGCTGCGGCTGTGACCACTTTCTCCCCTGGCAGACAGCCAGGAGGCTTCTCCAGAGCAGACAGGGCCCTGGGCTTCACATGCAGGGTGTGGTTTCTGGAAGATTCTAAACCTGTCAGGCCAAGAAGAAGCCAGGCCTCTGGATGCTGCTGGTCCTGCAGATGGTGTCCCCAGCTTCAGGGTGCGTGCTGGTGCCTCTGTGTGAGCCTAGATCCCACCGCATCAGCCTGGAAAAAAATGGAAACTTCTGCCACGCCCCTGGTGAGGACCCAGCAGCACCCACGCGGGGTCCCAGGGCCCCTGTTGGGCGTGAACCCCAGCTCCAACGCTTCCTGGCTTCAGACCCTGGACGCGTGCCTTGGCTTCTCTGCACCTCAGTGTTGCATCTTTAAAATGGAATGATAATAAGACCCCCTTCCCAACATGGGTGTGCTAGGCGGGTTCACTATTGGAAGTTCTTGTCATTAGTAATCTCCCCTCCATCTTTGCTCTCTGCGTTGTCCACACTCCAGTCTCTGTAAACACTGTGACTACTATCGCCCTGTTATCAATCACCCCCACCCCAGAAAAAAATTAAATAAGTAGAGTTTTTGGTCAAAGCTTGAAAAGCAAGTACGTGACAAGCATTCCTTTCTTAGGCATAGCGAATTATCCCCACGTGGGTGAATTAAACCAGCAGAAATGTATTCACTCCTAGTTCCGGAAGCCAGAAGTGAAGCCAAGATACCAGCAGGGCTGTGCCCCCTCTGAAGGCTCTGGGGGAAGCCCCCTGCCTCTGCCGGCTTGCAGTAGTGACTGCAGACCCCCGGAGATTCCTGGAGTTCCCTGGAGATCCCTGGAAATACCTGCAGACCCCTGGAGATCCTTGGAGTTCCCTGGAGACCCCTGGAGATCCTTGGAGTTTTCTGGAGTTCCCTGGCTCCTCCTCCAGTCTCCGCCTCTGTGGTCAATGCATTTCTCTCCTCCATGTCTGTCCGTGTCTTCTCTTCTTACAGACATCAATCATTAGACCCTAATCCAATGTGACCTCACCTTAACTAAATATATCTGCAAAGACCCTCTTTCCAAAACCACCTTCTGAGGATCCCAGGGGACATGAATGTTGGGTGGCCACCATCCAACCCAGTACAACGAGTTCAAATAAAATAGGTAAACGCTTGGGCACATAGTGAATCTGATTAAGGTTTAAATAAAGATCGATGTTAACAACAATAGAATTTTTATTGCCAGGATAAACAAAAACAGGGCATGGCACCCACCCTCTCAAAAAAAAAAACATAAACAAAAAACAAAAACCAACAGCAACAACAAAAAACCTGTAATCCTAGCACTTGCGAGGCTGACGCGGGCGGATCACTTGAGATCAGAAGTTTGAGACCCACCTGGCCAACATGGTGAAACCCTGTCTTTACTAAAAATACAAAAAATTAGCTAGGTGTGGTGGCGCATGATTTTTATCCTAGGTACTCGAGAATCTGGGAGGTAGAGGTTGCAGTGACCCAAGATTGCACCATTGCACTCCAGCCTGGGCAACAAAAGACGAACTTCATCTCAATTAATGAAAAAAAAGTCTCAGGCCAGGGGTGGTGGCTCAGCCTATAACCTCAGCACTTTGGGAGGCCAAGGCAAGAGGATGACTTGAGGCCATGCGTTCAAGATCAGCCTGGGCAACATAGCAAGACGTCTTCTCTACAAAAAACAAAAAATTAGCTGGGTGTGGTAGTGCATGCCTGTAGTCCCAGATATTTGGGAGGCTGAGGTAGGAGAATCACTTGAGCCCAGGAGGCAGAGGTTGCAATGAGCTGAAATCACGACACACACTCCACTCCAGCCTGGGCAATAGAGCAAGATCCTGTCTCAAAAAAAAAAAGTCTCTGGCACGCCTGGCGGCAGAGGCCACCCTGGCATGTGACAGTCTTGATTCATGCATCCGCATATTTATGTCCTCTCATCCACAAGGGCTTGAGCGTCTGCCCTGTGACAGGCCCTGTTCTGCAGAGAACGCCCTTCTGATGCCCTTCCAGGCGCCCTCTCCACTCTCCAGAGCTTCCTTGGCAGGGGCTTAGCCTGTTTCTCTGCCCTGCTAAGGGTTCGTGGAGGGCGGAATAATGGCGCCCCATCTAGGCCTGTTCCTGATTCCTGGAGCCTGTGAATGTGCGCTCACATGGTGCGTTCAGCTCCTGGGGCTGCTGGAACTAAGTACCAGAAACGGGGGGCTTCAAACAATGCAAACGCATTCTCCCACAGTCCTGGAGGGCAGGAGCCCAAGATCAAGGTGTTGATGGGGCATGCTCCCTATAGGCCCTAGGGAGGGTCCGTCTGTGCCTGTCTCAGCTTCTGGTGGCCGGCAATGCCTGATGTCCCCGGCTGTGACCATTCCAATCTCCGACTCCCTCTTCACATGGCCCACCTTCCCCGTGCATCTGTCCCTCCTTTCCTCTTATGAAGACATCAGTCACTAAATTAGGGCCCATCCCAGTGGAGTGTGATGTCTTCTCAACGTGATTACATCAGCAGAGACCCTAGTTCCAAATAAGGTCCCATTCCAAGGTCCCAGGTGGACATGAATTCTGGGGAAGTGCTATTCGACCCAGCGCTCCCTGAAACAGGGCGTCAGCAGAAGTGATTCTGTTAAGGGTGGTGATATGGGAAGAGCGGCCTGATTTCTCCCTCGGGCCCCATGGAATCACAAGTGTCCCTTGGAAGAGGGAGGGAAGCCGGAGGGTCAGGGTCAGAGGAGAAGGTGCCGAGATGGTGGAAGCAGAGGTCGGAGTGATGCCCTCTGAGGACGGATGAAGGGGCCACGAGCGCCTCTAGATGCTGAAAGGTCAAGGAGAAGATTCTCCCCTGGAGGCTCCAGCAGGAGCCAGCCCTGTCCACACCTTGACTTTAGCCCAGTGAGGCTGACCTGAGACTTCTGACCTCCAGAACCGTAAAGAGGACACTTAGGCTGTTTTCAGTCACTAAGCTTGTGGTCACTTGTCACCACAGCCATGGGAAACCATACGGATCCAATGAAAAGCTGTGTCTGTGACAGGGTGTCGGCACTCCAAGGGGAACGGCCATGAATGAGCCCGAGGGCACATTCTGTCCCTGCAGAGCAGCCGGGGCCTGGCAGCCAGCTGCTCCCAGACCACACATGCTCCGCACAGCCCTGAGTCATCTGGCCTGAAGGTGCTTCCTTAGAGCCTCTTTACCGGAAATGGCCTGTGTTCGACCCGCTTATTTTTCTAGCAAATTGATGAATAGTTCCCAGATGCAGAATTGGACAGTGGCCAGTTTCAGGCTGTGTGGGGTTCGGGAGGACCCATGCAAGCGCCTCCGAGGGGTTCTCTAGCCTGATGGTATCACTGCATTCCCACTGTCCCCGCCACCAGGGGAGCCCAAAGCACCTGCAGAAGCTCTGGCCAGACCCGGGCGGTGGACAGAAGCCCAGTCGTCCTTAGCATCCCATGAACCGGCTCTTCTTGGATTTTTCATCTCAGCGAGTCCCACTTGGGTATCTGAAAATGCAGCGTCTTCATTTTCCCTAACAGTATGGTTGAGGGGTGGGGTACTACTTAACCTTAACCTTGACAACAAGATATCTCTTGGTCTTTTTTGGGGAGGGGACAGAGTCTTGATCTGTTGCCTAGGCTGGAGTGCAGTGGTGCAATCTTGGCTTACTGCAACCTCTGCCTTTGGGACTCGAGCGATTCCCGTGCCTCAGCCTCCCCAGTACCTGGGATTACGGGCACGCACCACCATGCCCGGCTAATTTTTGTATTTTTAGTAGAGACAGGGCTTCACCATGTTGGCCAGACTGGTTTCAAACTCCTGACGTCAAGCCATCCACCCGCCTCATACTCCCAAAGTACTGGGATTACAGGAATGCACCACCATGCCGGGCTCACCTTTTTATTTTTAGTGGAGACAGTGTTTCACCATGTTGGCCAGGCTAGTTTCAAACTCCTGATCACAAGTGATCCACCCACCTCTGCCTCCTGAAGTGCTGGTATTGCACGTGTGAGCCGCAGCCCCCAGCCTCCGTCTGTCCGTATCACCTCTGTTCATTTGCAGGCGTCTCTGCAGCAGCTGGTCCATCCGTGTGAACTTGGAGCCACACAGGGCTCCCGCTTTCGCCGCTTCTTTTCCTTCCCCACAAGATAATCAGGAAGGAAGTTTAGGGTCTTCATGGTTTTGCAAGGAGGCAAAGGAGGAGCCCACCCCCTGACCTTTTTACACAACCGGAGCCGTAAATAATTTCCCGGGGCTGCCCTAATGAACTGCTGCAAACTGGGTGGCTAACAACAGAGAAGTGTTCTCTCCCAGTTCTGGAGGCCAGAGATCTGAAATCAAAGCATCTGCAGAGTTGAGAGAGGGAGGATCCTTCCTGCCTCTTCCAGCTTCTAGGAGCCCCAGGCATTCCTTGGCTTGTGGCCTCATCCCTCCCATCGCTGCCTCTGTCCTTGTGTAGCCTTCTCTTCTTATAAGGACATTTATAACCATAAACCTATGTGTGACCACTTTGGGCACACATGGTCATCTGGGATGGCCTCATCTCAAGAGCTCCGGTTGATTACAGCCAAGATTCTTTTCCTTTTTTTTTTTTTTGAGATTGAGACTCATTCCATCACCTAGGCTGGAGTGCAGTGGCGCGATCTTGGGTCACTGCAATCTCCACCTCCCAGGTTCAAACGATTCTCCCGCCTCAGCCTCCTGAGTAGCTGGGATTACACGTGTATACCACCAAGTACGACTAACTTTTGCATTTTTAGTAGAGACGAGGTTTCACCATGTTGGCCAGGCTGGTCTCAAACTCCTGACCGCAGACGATCCACCCATCTTGGCCTCCCAAAGTGCCGGGATTACAGGCATGAACCACTGCACCTGGCCAGAGTCTTTTTCCAAATAAGGTTACATTTATGGGTCCTGGGCATTAGGGCTCGGATATATCGTTTTGGGAGCCACCATTTAACCCACTCCAGCAAGCTTGGACTTACCAGGCCACAGCAGCCCACAGGGCTTGGGGTGCCGCCCATGCCGGGGTGATCCACTGTGCATGGGGCTCCCCTCCACCTTGCATTTGAGGGCTGCCTCTTAACACCTTTGCCCCCAGCCTCCTCCTTAATCTGCCTCCTCCCTTGACTCCAGGGTCCCGACCAGGAGCGGAAGCTCTTTTCCACCAGTCCCCTCGCCTCTCTGGAGCTGGGACTGAGGGTTTTCCGCCTTCTTATGTGCTGGGCTGTCCCTCCCATGAGGAGCTGAACTTTACATCCCCTCTGGCTGATCATAAGTTTGAAGTTCAATAGGGCTGATCTTCTATTTTTTTCTTTTAAATTTTTCACTGACTTTTTAAAACCGATGGTTTTTTTAAACTTTTAAGTTCAGAGGTACTTGTGCAGGTTTGTTACATAGGTAAACGTGTGCCATGAGGGTGTGTCGTATAGACTATTTCATCACCCAGATATTAAGCCCCGAATCCATTAGTTCTTTTTCTGACCTCCTCCCTCCTCCCAGCCTCCACCCTCCCATCGGCCCCAGTGTGTGTTGTTCCCTTCTGTGTGTCCATGCGTTCTCATCATTTAGCTCCCACTTACCAGTGAGAACGTGAGGTATTTGGTTTTCGATTCCTCTGTTAGTTTGCTGAGGACCATGGGCTGCCTCTTGATGCAAAAGGGGCACAAAGGATGTGGGGAACCCTGCTCCCCTCTCCATTCCTTCCCAGGGCTCGTGTCTCGCTGAGAACTCTACAAGCTAAACAGGATGCTTTCTTGACTGGGCGCAGGAGCTCACACCTGTAATCCCAGCAATTTGGGAGTCCAAGGAGGGCGGATCACCAGGTCAGGAGATTGAGGTCAACTGACTAACATAACGAAACACCATCTCTACTAGAAATACAAAAATTAGCTGGATATGGTGGTACACGCCTGCAGTCCCAGCTACTTGAGAGGCTGAGGCAGGAGAATTGCCTGAACCCAGGAGGCGGAGGTTGCGGTGAGTCGAGATCGCGCCATTGCACTCCAGCCTGGGTAACATGAGTGAAACTCCGTCTCAAAAAAAAAAAAAAAAAAAAAACATGAGTGAAACTCCGTCTCAAAAAAAAAAAAAAAAAAAAAAAGGAGAATCACTTGAACTCAGGAGGTGGAGGCTGTGGTGAGCCAAGATCACACCACTGTACACCAATCTGGGTGACAGGGCAAGACTCCATCTGAAAAAAAACAAAAAACACAAAACATGATGCTTTCATGCTGAGGTCCTGCTAAGCTCTCCTAGTTCCCCTGAAGCAGATAGGGGCTCCGGCTGTGGAGGAAAAAGGTCAGCTAGCCCAAAATCCAAACGATGAAAAGACATCCATGTGTTCTAAGAAATACGACCCCTGACCTCCACCAGCCTGAGCAATGTCACCAGCAGGAGGCCTCAGAAGCATTTTTAACATCAATCTTGTAGGAGGTGGGGTTTATACATAAGAACGTGCACCCATTTAAGTGGACAGCTGGATGAGAAACAGATGTCTACACCTGCCCAACTACCACCATGATACAAAATGTTCCCATCACCCCTACCTCCCACCCTAGTTACTCCACACCCTCCATCTGCTTCCCACCTCCCTCAGCAACCACGGACCTGCTTTCTGTTGCTTTGCTGTAGACTTGCTTGCCTGTTCTAGAATGTTCTGTAACTGGAAGCATATGGCATAGTCAAGTGCTCTTGACTCCTCCCTACCCCCCCCCCTGCTCCCCTAAAACTGGTCCACACCTGTCCACTTGACACAGGCAGAAGGCACATCAGCCCTCCTTTCTCCTGCTGCCCATCTACCATTTTGGTTGGGGGCTCTGGACTCACCCTAGCGGGAGGCTCTGTGACACACTGGCTGGGCTGTCCACCTCCTGAGTTTGGATTCTAGCTCCCATTTTCTCATTTGAGATGCCGAGCATGTTGCTCAGGCTCTCCAGGGCTCAGTTCTCCTCGTCGAGGGAATGGGAATGAGAACATCAATCGCTGCACGTCAGAATCAAACAATAACACTAAAAGTCAGCATTCCCGCGGGGTACAGTGGCTCACACCTGTAATCCCAGCACTTTGGAAGGCCGAGGCGGGCAAATCACTGAGGCCAGGAGATCGAGACCAGCCTGGCCAACATGGTGAAATCCTGTCTTTACTAAAAATACAAAACCTAGCTGGGTGTGGTGGCACATGTCTGTAATTGTAGCTACTCGGGAAGGTGAGGCAGGAGAATCCCTTGACCCCTGGAGACAGGGGTTGCAGTGAACCCAGATCACATCACTGCACTCCAGCCTGGGCAACAGAGTGAGACCATTTCAAAAAAAAGAACAAAAACAGCATTCCCCATGGGTGAGCACAGTGAGCTCCCAGCTGGTCCAGCCTGGCCAATGAGGAAAGATTTTTAAATAAATGCAAATATATTTCTTTGTATGCTAAAATTAATCATGCCTATTTTACTACGTTGCTGTGAGGTTAAAATGGGACATGTAAAATGGGACAGGTAAAATGCCCGTTTTTGTTTTTTTTTAAAGAAAAACATATATATATTAATTATTTTAATTGTTCCTTTTCTCTGGTCTCCACTTCGCAGCCAGATTCATTATCTGAACACCCAAGCCTGACCAGACACTTCCCTGCCTATTAATGACCTTGGTTAGCTCCATTCCTGGCAACTTTCTGAGTTTCTCTCTCTCTACTGCACCCAACTCCCTGCCCCACCCCTCCCACCCAGCTGCCAATACGTGTACCCCTCTAGGCTTCAGCAGCACTAAGCTTTCTCCTGCTCTCTGAACCCACAGGGGCCTTTCGTGCCACTGGGCCTTTGCACATGCTCTCTCTCTCCACCTGGGAAAACCACCTTTCAAAACCCAGCACCGATGTCACCTCCTCTGTGAAGGCGTGTGGTAGGCAGTTGCTTCCATCTTGTGTCTTCCTTAGCAACAACCTGCTATCACGCAAATTGCTTGGCTCACCAATTAAAATGAACGAGGTGAATTGAATGATCAGTCCTGGTTCTCCACTCTGCTGTCTGTTCTACAGCCCCATGGCCTTGGGGCCTACCATGGCCGCATGGTGGGCAGAGAATGTTTCCTACCTCTTGATTTTGAGCTTAGCCATGAGACTTGCTCTGACTAATGAGCTTCCTCCATGGCCACAAGGAGAAAATACCTCAGGTAATCCACTGGTCGCACATAAAGTGTGGAGTAGAACTGGATCCATCCTGCAGCTTCAGCCCAGCATAGCCCAGGTGACCCCCATTTCCCAGATGATTTGCGGACAGAGCAAGAATAAAGCCACAGAGTTCGGGGCGGTTTGTTACTCGGCATCACTGTGGCAATAGCTAACTGTGACAATTGTGCCGTCTCCTCTTTCACTTCGAGCGTCTGTGACCTGGAGACCATGTCCCACTCCCTGGGTAACCCCAGCACGAGCACAAGGCTGATACTTGAAGGGGAAGGAAGTTTCAGAGGCCCCTGTAAAATACTGATTGTTAACTTCAGCCCGCAGGAAAAAAGACAGAACGGGAAATCCAAGCACTGGCAGGCCCTCCCTAAGACAGCCTAGAGGCCGAGATCATAGGCCCTGATAACTGGACAGCACAGGTTGGAATTCCAGCAACTTCCTTCAGTTCACTGACGTGCCATTTCATCAGTCGCCAAGGGGAGCTAAGAATCTTGTCAGTCTCACAGTGTCGTTGGGAGGAATAAATGAACGAATGCAGGCAAAGCTCTGCATTTAGTGCTCGGCACATTGTCAGCTTCTCAAAGATACTTCACAATGGATACTGGAGAGACATGCAAAGTAACCCAAGAACTGTGCTTGGCAATGACAAGAACTGGAAAGCACTCGGTAATGAAAAGTGTCCACCGGCGAGGGAAGTTTGGGAGCAGAACACACAGCTTTAGCGAGAGGGCTTAGCACGAGGACAAGGAAGGTGAACACGCCATTCCTGATGGAAGGCTCACCTTCAGGGTCTTCTGTGACCTTCCACAACCTCACATCTCCTGAATTTCCGGGACTATCAGATTTGCTCCTGTGATGATTCAAATCAGTTGTGAGCTTGGGAAAAAAAAATACTTAACTTCCAGTCTAGGTTTAATTCTGTTTCCTAATGGTAACCAAAGGTAAATCTAAACATGCCTTTTTTTTTTTTTTTGTGGAGATGGAGTCTTGCTCTGTTGCCAGGCTGGAGTGCAGTAGAGCAATCTTGTCTAACTGCAACCCCCACCTCTCAGGTTCAAGCAATTCCCCTGCCTCAGCCTCCGAAGTAGCTGGGATTACAGGCGCCCACCACCACCACACCTGGCTAATTTTTGTATTTTAGGAGAGACGAGGTTTCACCATGTTGGCCGGATGGTCTCAATCTCCTGACCTCATGATCCGCCCGCCTGGGCCTCCCAAAGTGCTGGGATTACAGGCGTGAGCCACCGCGCCCGGCACATGCATTTTTAAAATTGGTCTTTTCCTTAGCCATTCATCTCATGATTGGCTTCATTATTTTAGAAAAATCATCTATTTTATGTACATCCCTAATGAAACTTTAACTTTTTAAATATCTGCAAGCAAATAATATAGATAAATTGGAATCAGACAGGCAATGCAACTAATCTAAAACAAGACAAGAAAAACGGGGAAAAGGAATGAAGAGAGAAGACAAATGGAAAGCTAACAGCACGACGGCAGCTTTTCACCCGACTATGTCGATTTTCAACGTAAATGTTCTAAACACGCCAATAAAATGTAAGCTTGTCAGACGGTATGAAAAAGCAGGGCCCAACTCTATGCTATGTACAAGCAACCAACTTTAACTTCAGCCATATAAATAGATTAAAAAAAGAGAGATGGAAGATGTGTAGCATGCGGCATGCTGATACGAACCAAATGAAGGCTAGAGTGGGAATTGGTATCAGCCAAAGCAGACTTCCAAATAAGGAATATTTCCAGGGATAAAGATGGGTTTGTCATAATGATAAAGGTTCAACTCCTCAAGGATATATAAAATTCCTAAATGTATATATGCCAAGTAACAGACCTTTACAGTATATAAAGCAAAAACCGATAGAACCCAAAGAAGACACAGACAAATCCAAATGATTGTTGGATATTTCAACACTCCTTTCTTGCTAATTGATGAAATAAGACAGAAAACCAGTGAGGTTCCAGAGAGCTTAAACAAACTTACCAGCTAACTGAGCTAATTAACATTTATATAATACTCCACCCAGTATTCTAGAATATACATTCTTTTCAAATGCAAAAGATTTTCACTTAGATCATAATCTAAACCAAAAAACTGTACCTCAACAAACTTTGAAAGATCAAAATATTATAAAATATTTTCTTGGCCAGGTGAGATGGCTCAAGCCTGTAATTCCAGCACTTTGGGAGGCTGAGGCGGGTGGATCACAAGGTCAGGAGATTGAGACCATCCTGGCCAACATGGTGAAACCCCGTCTCTACTAAAAATACAAAAATTAGCCAGGCGTGATGGCACATACCTGTAGCCCGAGCTTCTTGGGAGGTGGAGGCTGGAGAATTGTTTGAACCCAGCAGGCAGGCAGAGGTTGCTGTGAGCCGACATTGCTGCCACTGCATTCCAGCCTGGGCAACAGAGCAAGACTCTGTCTCAAAAAAAAAAAATTTCTTGGCCAAGTGAGGTGGCTCATGCCTGTAATCCCAGTACTTTGGGAGGCCGAGGTGAGCAAATCACCTGAGGTTAGCAGTTTGAGACCAGCCTGGCCAACATGGTGAAACTCGTCTCTACTAAAAAAACAAAAATTAGCCAGGCATGGTGACGTGAGCCTGTAGTCCCAGCTACTCGGGAGGCTGAGGCAGGAGAATCACTCGAACCCAGGAGACAGAGGTTGCAGTGAGCTGTGTGCCATTGTACTCCAGCCTGGGCGACAAGAGTGAAACTCTGCCTCAAAAAAATAAAATAAAATAAAATAAATAAAAATAAGTAAATAAATATTTTATCTGACCACAAT
>NW_016107474.1:2436390-2451409 GCF_001604975.1 Cebus imitator | reverse complement strand
AAAAAAAAAAAAAAAAATCAACAAAAGAAAAGTATCTGAAAAATCTCCAAACACTTGGAAATTTAAAAACACACTTCTAAATAATCCATGGGTCAATGAAGAAATCACAGGAAACAGAAAGTGTTTTAGCCGCATGAGAATGAAAACACGAAGTATTGAAATTTGTGGGGTACGACTAAAGCTTAAAGCAGCGCTTCGAGATGAACAGGATTAAATGCTAGTCTTTGAGAAGAAGAGAAGTCTTCCATCAATTTTCTAGGTTTCCTCCTAAAGAAACCAGAAAAAAAAAAGCAAATTAAATCTAGAGTAAGGAGGCAGCCAGGCGAGGTGGCTCACGCCTGTAATCACAGCACTTTGGGACGGTAAGGCAGGACTGTTTGAGGCCAGGAGTTCAAGACCAGCCTGGGCAACATGGTGAAACCCGTCTCTACCAGAAAAATACAAAATTTAGCTAGGTGGGGTGGTGCGTGCCTGCTGTCCCAGCTACTCAGGAGGCTCAGGTGGGCGGATGGCTAAATCCTGGAAGCGGAAGTTGCAGTGAGCTGAGATCATGCCACTGCACTCCAGCCTGGGCGACAGAGCCGGACATTGTCAAGGATAATAGCCCCACATCTATTAAAGCAATTGATATTGCGGTTAAAGCCCTTTCCATATGGAGAACTCATGGCTCACATGGCTCACTGATGAATCCAACCACTCTTTTGAGAAAGAAACTGTAACAATTCTATACAAATGCTTCCGGAAGACATAGAGGAAGGAGTACTTCCCCCCCTCTTTTATGAAGCCAGCATTACCCCAACACCAAAATCAGACGAGAACATTACAAGAAACAAGGACGCTATAAATCAAGACCTCTTATAAGAATAGATGTGAAAATCTTCACAAAATACTAGCAAACCAAACCCAGCAACACAGAAAGGGGCCCACCTGCCACCTGCATGCTGATTTTCAAGCACCACCTGCCAAGGAAAGGCCCGGGACTGCTCAGGGAAATGGCTGATTCAGCTGCTGGGACAGAGAAAACACAAGATGAGCGGGAGTAACTTGAAGAGCCAGAAGCAGAAGTGCTGAAGGAAAAAAAAGCGAACCCCAAACCAAAAACACCTCCCACCCCCAAGAAAACACAAAAACAGAGGGGTGTTCAAGGAGCACAGGAGCCAATGGGAAAGACTTCCCTTGGATCAAAACTGGAGAAAGGTGAGCAGCAAAACAATTCATCAGGGCCAGGGGCGGCTTACGCCTGTGATCCCAGCACCTTGGGAGGCTGCAGAGGTAGGATCACCTGAGACTGGGACTTTGAGACCTGCCTGGCCAACAGGGCAAAACCTTGTCTCTACCAAAAAAAAAAAAAAAAATTAGCTGGGAGTGGTGGCGGGCACCAGTAATCCCAGCTACTTGGGAGGCCGAGGCAGGAGAATTGCTTGAACTCAGGAGGTGGAAGTTGCAGTGAGCTGAGATCGTGCCATTGCACTCCAGCCTGGGCAACGGAGCAAGGCTCTGTCTCAAAAACAAAACAAAGCAAAAAGAATACAGGCCTAAAAATAGACCCATATGGTCAACTTTTTTGCAAGGGGCAGAGACAAATTCAATGGGGAAAGGAAAGTATTTTCAACACATGGAAGGACCGCATATCATTCATATGCAAAAAAACTACCTTTGATCTCTACCTCCTGCCGTACAAAAGTTAACTCAGTCAAATCAGAGACCTCAATGTAAATGCTAATAGTATAAAACGTCAAGCAGAAAACACAGAAGAACATTTATGAGCTTGGTTAGGCAAAGATTTCTTGAGTTTATAATGGGTACAGAAATCGGCTGGGTGCAGTGGCTCACACCTGTAATCCCAGCACTTTGGGAGGCTGATGCGGGCAGATCACTTGAGGTCAGGAGTTGGAGACCACCCTGGCCAACATAGTAAAACCTGTCTCTACTAAAAAGACAGAAATCCTGGGCATGGTGGCACACGCCTGTAATCCCAGCTGCTTAGGAGGCTGAGGTGGAAGGATTGCTGGAGCCTGGGAGTCCGAGGCTGCAATGAGCTGTGAATGAGTCACTGCACTCAAGCCTGTGTGACAAGGCAAGACACTGTCATGAATAAAAGCGTAAGCGTGCCTGCACCTACGGGTGAAGTGCTTCTGACGCAGCTGCCTGCCTGGATAGGGTCCCAGGCCAGCCCCGTGAGGCCGGTTTCTGAAATGAATCCGAATGCCAGGGAGTCAGAGAGTTTCCACCTCTTTTCCAGCACTAAGTAAGTGGTAGGAACAAACTGGGACCTCTCTGAGTCAATCTGGCTTCCCAGGGCGCAGACAAGGTCAGCTGAAGAGAAGGTTAGAAAGTTCCCATCCCATGAGTGACGCAATCCTGCTCCATCTTCAGAAGGAGCCAGCGTCTCGGAGCGAGAGATGGCAGCGCTCCACGCAGAAAGACGGCTCTGCCTTCCCAGAACTCCTAATCAGAACAGAACACTCTAAATGTGCAGACTTTCCAAGGAAACTGTTTCTTTACTGACATTTCCCACCACGAAGTCGCAGTTGTCTGAGAGCACTAACTCAGCTTTTTCATGAGCTTTCCGTGAAGGGTGTCTGCTGGCACAGTGGCTGGATGTGTCACCGTGAGGAAGCGCTATCCAAATGGGCGCAGGCTGGAATCCTTGCTGTGTGCCCCCGGAGTCTCTGCCCTCCCTCCTCTGTGACTCACTTTCCTCCTCTGTCAATCAGAATAATAAACACCATCGGCCTCACAGGGCTGCAGAGAGGTAAATGAGATGTCACAGAACGTGCTTCATGGATGCTGAGTGCTTAATGGGCAGTGTGCAAGAGTTTCATCCATGGGAGTCCCAGTTACTGTTGTTGTTGTTGTTATTGAGATGGAGTTTCTCCATGTTGGTCAGGCCAGTCTCAAACTCCTGACATCAAGTGATCCACCCGCCGCGGCCTCCCAAAGTGCTAGGATTACAGGCTTGAGCCACTGCGCCCGGCCGTTTTTGTTATTATTAATATTAAATAATAATGTTTAGAATACAGATTCTTGGCTGTGCACGCATCACCCAAGCACTTTCACTCCCTGGATGAGGGGTGCCCTGCTGACTGAGAGCCCCAGAGCCCTCCCAGCATTGATCGGGCTGGCTGGGGTTCCACTCGCATCAGGGCCTGGTGTCCTGAGCCGCCGGGTGCAGGAGTGACTCTCAGCTCCGCCCCCTTAAGCCCGCACTCTTCCACCTGGCACCGAGGCTTCTCCATGTGTAACATGGTCGGGGGCAGGTTCCCATGTTTCCAATAAAGAGCAGCACTGACTCCAGCAAAATACCCAAAACGCAAAAGGAAGGTGAGGCGCACACATGTGCCCCAGAGAGCTGAAGCCTTGGAGGGGACTCCGGAGCCACTGTAAAGGAGGAAGTTCCTGCACGGGCACCTGCGACCTTCCTGGGTCCCTGTGATGTTGGGATGCGCTCTCAGCCACCACCAGCTCCCACACAGGTCAGTGTCAGGAAAAGGAAAATGGTGGAGGTTTGGCTTGACAGAACGGGTAAGCCTGTCCTGTCCTGTTTACCCTGCACCTGCCACTGAATGTAACCAAAATCCTGAAGAGAGTGTGGGAGCTGCCCTCAGGGCCTCTGGAGAGTACACGCCGCAGACAGACTGGGGAAGGCACCCAAACTCAGCACACCCTGGCCTGCGGAGCTCCCAGGCTCTTCCCTCCCGGCTTAAACACCAAGGCAGCTGGAAACTTTCCTAAACAGCATCTTCAGGCACAGATGCTTTCGCTGGCAAATACCACCAAACACCTAAAGAATAACCAACCAGAGAGAAAAGGGTACTTCCCGGTCCGTTTTATGAGGACAGCAAATTACCCCATACCAAAACCACACAGAAGAAATGCGTGCAGACCAGTGTCCGTCAGGAACAGAGACATGAAATCCACCAGTCTACTGGCAAGTTGCATTCAGCAACATATATATTTGCTAATATTTTGGTCATAGATCATACAACCCCATTACCAAGTGGGGTTTATTTGGGGAAGGCAAGGCTGGTGGAATGTTTTAAAAAATCAGTGAAGGACGGCCGGGCGCAGTGGCTCAAGCCTGTAATCCCAGCACTTTGGGAGGCCGAGGCGGGCGGATCACGAGGTCAAGAGATCGAGACCATCCTGGTCAACATGGTGAAACCCCGTCTCTACTAAAAATACAAAAAATCAGCTGGGCATGGTGCTGCGTGCCTGTAATCCCAGCTACTCAGGAGGCTGAGGCAGGAGAATTGCCTGAACCCAGGAGGCGGAGGTTGCGGTGAGCTGAGATCGCGCCATTGCACTCCAGCCTGGGTAACAAGAGGGAAACTCCGTCTCAAAAAAAAAAAAAAAAAAAATCAGTGAAGGTTGGGTACAGTGGTTCATGCCTGTAATCCCTGCACTTTGGGAGGCTGATGTGGGAGGATCACTTGAAGCCAGGAGTTTGAGACCAGCCTGGGCAACATAGCAAGACGCCATCTGTACAAAAACATTTTTAAAGTGAGCTGAACACGCACCTGTAGTCCCAGGTACCTGGAGGGGCTGAGGCGGGAGGATTGCTTGAGCCCAGGACCTCGAGGCCGCAGTGGGTGGGGTCCCTGCACTCCAGCCTGGCTGACAGACTGAAACACTGTCTCTAAAAAAAAAAAATTAAAAAATAAATTTATAAAAATAAAAAATCAATGTAATCCATCGTATTAACAGACTAAATAAGAAAAACCAAATAATGATATAAATTGATGCAGAAAATACATCTGACAAAGTTTGACATCCATTCATGATAACAACACTCAGAAAACTGGGGTTGAACAAGAGCAGAGCCCGCTTCTTTGATCTTTTATTTATGTGTCTATTTTTGAGACAGAGTTTCACTCTTGTTGCCCAGGCTGGAGTGCAATGGTGTGATCTCAGCTCACTGCAACCTCTGTCTCCTAGGTTTAAGCAATTCTCCTGCCTCAGCCTCCCAAGTTGCTGGGATTACAGGTGTGTGCCACCATGCCCGGCTAATTTTTTCTATTTTTAGTAGAGACGGGATTTCACCATGTTGTGCAGGCTGGTCTTGAACTCTTGACCTCAGGTGATCCACCCGCCTCAGCCTCCCAAAGTGCTGGGATTACAGGCCTAAGTCACCGTGCCTGGCCTCCTTAATCTTATAAAAGGTATAACCCTGCAGCTAGCATCGGACTGACTTCATGGGCAGAGAGAATGCTTCCCCTGAGGTCAGGAAAAGGCAACTTAGAAACTCTTACCTTTCCCATTCCACAATTTATCTGGAGTCCTAGTCAACGAAATACAATAAGAAAAAAGAAACCCAAGGCATGTAGACCTGAAAGGCAAGAATAAAACTGCCCTTATTTGCATATAACATAATTGTCTATGTAGAAAATCTTTTTTAATAGAAATCTATCTAAAAAGCTTAGGCTGGGCCCGGGCCTGGTGGCTCACACCTGTAATTCCAGCACTTTGGAAGGCTGAGGCAGGTGGATCACTTGAGCTCAGCAGTTTGAGACCAGCCTGACCAACATGGTGAGACTCTAGCTCTACAAAAAAAAAAAAAAAAAAATTAGCTGGGCATGGTGGTGAGTGCCTCTGGTCTCTGCTACTTGGGAGGCTGAGGTGGGAGGACTGCTTGAACCCAGGAAGTCAAGGCTGCAGCCAGCTATGATCATGCCCACTGTAGCCTGGGTGACAGACTGTTAATATGATGGATTACATTGTTTGACTTTTTTTTTTTTTTTTGAGACGGAGTTTTGCTCTTGTTACCCAGGCTGGAGTGCAATGGCGCGATCTCGGCTCACCGCAACCTCCGCCTCCTGGGTTCAGGCAATTCTCCTGCCTCAGCCTCCTGAGTAGCTGGGATTACAGGCACGTGCCACCATGCCCAGCTAATTTTTTGTAGTTTTAGTAGAGACGGGGTTTCACCATGTTGACCAGGATGGTCTCGATCTCTTGACCTCAGGTGATCCACCCGCCTCGGCCTCCCAAAGTGCTGGGATTACAGGCTTGAGCCACCGCGCCCGGCCTGACTTTTTTATTTTTATAAATTTACCTTATTTTTTACTTTTTTTTTTTTTTAGAAGGACAGAATCTCACTGTCTTGCCCAGGCTGGAGTGCAATGGTGCCACTCACTGCAGCCTCAAACTCCTACGTTCAAGCAAGACCCTCTCCAAATGAACAAACAAAAAAGCTGATCGGCCGGGCGAGGTGGCTCACACCTGTAATCCCAGCACTTTGGGAGGCCAAGGCGGGTGGATCACAAGGTCAGGAGTTCAAGACCAGCCTAGCCAACATGGTGAAACCCCATCTCTACTAAAATTACAAAAATAAGTCGGACATGGTGGCAAGTGCCTGTAATCTTAGCTACTCGGGAGGCTGAGGAAGGAGAATCACTTGAACCAGGGAGGTAAGGTTGCAGTGAGCCGAGATCACACCACTGCCTTCCAGCCTGAGTGACAGAGCAAGACTCCATCTCCACCCCCCACCAGAAAAAGCTTATCAAATTAATGACTTTAGAGATCTCAGGACGTAAGACCAACAGACGAAAAAAATCAATCGTATTTCTATATACTAGCGCTAAAAAATAGATAAATGATAAAAATGTTAAACCCATTTCCAGTAGCTCTCCAAAAATGAAATACTCAGCTACAAACCTAACAAAACTCAAGCATGACCTGTATGCTTTATCAAAATGCTGACAAAAGAAATCAGAGACCTAAATAGAGAGAGATACCGTGTTTATGGATTGGGAGGCTCGAATACAGCTATGCTGTCGATTTTCCCCAAATTGATGTGGAGGTTTACCACAATTCTAGTCAAAATTCCAGCATGACTTTTTGTAGATATAGTACTGTAGGAAAAATTGATGGGGAAAGCCAAAGGACCTAGAATAGAAAAAATGATTTTGAAAAAAGAAAAAGAATTCAACACCTGCTGCCCAGCCAGTCCCTCCTCTGGGCTCTGCCAGCCCTGGGCTCTGTTCTGTGACTCGGAGCCCCCGCCTTCCACGACCCCACCTTGTCCCCGTTACCCATGTCTTACTTTCTCATACTGGCTGCAAACTCTGTAAGACAAGAGCTGGCCGGGCGCAGTGGCTCAAGCCTGTGATCCCAGCACTTTGGGAGGCCGAGGCAGGTGGATCACGAGGTCAAGAGATCGAGACCAGCCTGACCGACATGGTGAAATCCCGTCTCTACTAAAAGTACAAAAATTAGTTGGGCATGGTGGCACATGCCTGTAATCCTAGCTACTCAGGAAGCTGAGGCAGGAGAATTGCCTGAACCTGGGAGGCGGAGGTTGTAGTGAGCCAAGATTGTGCCACTGCACTCCAGCCTGGGTGACAGAGTGAGACTTTGTCTCAAAAAGAAAAAAAAAAAAGACAAGAGCTGTCAAAATTCTCACCTCCTTTCATGTTTGAGTCCCTGAAACCACAGGCAACACCTGGCACAGACGTGGGGTTCAATAAGTGTTTGATGAATGAATAATAAAATGCACTTGCAATTGGCCCAAGATATGATTCTGGTAATGGTTGACAGTGGACTTGGGGCAAGTATTTCAGGGGGGAGACAAAAGCTTGTTTGTGTGGTAAAGACCTTGGCCAGACCAGCTCCCTGGTAATCCCGAGATCCTTGCTTCAGTTCCCCAGACTGATGTCTCTTCAGCCTCACAGTCATCGTGATAGAGTGAGAAGGCTTCTGTAGATGTAGCCATTAACTGTCAATCAGGAATCAGGCTGGAGCCGTGCAGGGTTTGGAAAAATGTTTTCAGATTATTTTCCAAGTGTTTGATGAAACCTCAAGATATTCTTCCCAGACATACTTTCCCCCGAAACTGGGAACCCATGAGTATTTAAAGGAGAATTTAATCCTCTGGGTTAGAGTGTGCTTTTGCTGTGCTCATCTGAATGGAATGGCACGCGATGCCCAAGAGGTCTGTGCCCCTTGTATTTTACATGCGGAATTAGATGCTTGCATTTCGAGTGCACGCAACTGAATCTCACATTCGTCCTCAAACCAGTACTTGAGTTTCAAGAGGGTATAAACTTGGCATATGCGCCTCTCAATTACTGGAATCAAGACAGGCCTGCTGGGTTGTAACAAGGCCCAACCGCAGACCTCAGAGAACCCGGGACCCTTGGTCTTCAGAGAAGTGGAGGATGGGGGAGAGACATGGCGTCCCTGGGGTTTCAACACGCAGGCATGGAGACACAGAAGGAGAAGAGTTTCCCATTTAAAACATAAAAACTGTCCATTATGGCCGGGTGTGGTGGCTCATGCCTGTAATCCCAGCACCTTGGGAGGCCGAGGCAGGTGGATCATGAGGTCAGGAGATGGAGACCAGCCAGGCCAACATGGTGAAACCCCGTCTCTACTAAAAATACAAAAAAATAGCTGGGCGTGGTGGCGCACGTCTGTAGTCCCAGCTACTCAGGGGGCTGAGGCAGGAGAATAGCTTGAACCCAGGAGGCGGAGGTTGCAGTGAGCCGAAATCACACCACTGCACTCCAGCCAGACAGAGCGAGACTCTGTCTCAAAAACCAAAACAACCTTTCCTTTGCAGAAAATTGGGAATACACAGACAAACAGAAAGATTGAGAGCATACAACCCTACAAACACAACCCTTGGAGACCAAGTGCCGTGGCTCACGTCTGTAATCTCAGCACTTTGGGAGGCTGAGGCAGGCAGATCACCTGAGGTTAGGAGTTCGAGACCAGCCTGAACAACATAGCAAAACCCCGTCTCTACTAAAAATACAAAAATTAGCCAAGTGTGGTGGCCAGCGCCTATAATCCCAGCTACTCAGGAAGCTGAGGCAGAAGAATCACTTGAACCTGGGAGGCAGAAGTTGCAGTGAGCCAAGATAGTGCTGCTGCACTCCAACCTGGGTGACAGAGTGAGACGCCATCTCAAAAACAAGCAAACAAAACTGACCGAAGTTCCCTGACTCTCAGGGTTCCTGTGGGAGTGGAATTGGGAGCACTGTGCCTGGTGGCCGCTCCTGCTAATAGGCGCCTGCCTGGGATCCCGCAGCCCCACTCAAGAGGAGGCACCCAAGAGAAAGAGGGCATAGGCCCTCCACGAGGCGTGCTGGGAATGCGCTTAACCGCCCTAACTGCAAGCAGCAGGCTCCATCAGCAGTGGAATGGACAAGTACATCATGGCACGTCCAGAAAAAGGAACATTACTCCAAAGTGAGAAAGCAGAACTAACTCCTGGCACCCACCACCGCTGGAGGGATTTCAGAGAAGCAGTGCAGAGAGAAGGACACGGAGGGCGGGACACGTGGTACCGTGCGATGCCACGGAGAGGAGGCGCAGAAGTCTCAGCCACCCGCACTGTGGTTTTCAGCCAGGGTGACTGTGGCCCCAGGGTGCATTTGGCAATGTCTGGGTACATGCTTGGTTATCACGATGGGTGGGGGGGTTGCACCTAGTAGGTCAAGCCAGGGAGGCTTGAAACCTCCTGCAGTGCACACGAAAGCCACCACCCCATAGAATTGCTGGCCCGAAATGGCAAACAATAGTGCTGAGGCTGAGAAGCTGATGCATGACAACAGGCGTCAGGTTAGCATTAGGGACGGGGAAAGTGGGGGGGAGCGAGTTCGGGGTCCCTGGGGTGTGGAAATGCTCTGTACACTTACACACATCTAAATGTGCCAAAAGCCACTGAGCTGTGCACATACAATTTGTGTGCTTTGCCACACACGCAGACACACACACACACACTCACACCCAGATCCAGATAATTCCCCAGCAAAGCCGTGGCTCATGGTTTCGTGTTCTATCACCGCCCGCACCCCTCTCATTTAAATAGGACAGAACGTCTGAGTCAATGCATCTCTTTCACCGAGTGAAATGAAAGGGTTGGGCTCGCGGGTATTCCAAGGCAAATCTGAACCATATGAACATGCAGACTCATGGTAGACACTGGGCTCTTTCACAACTTCCTCCAGCCTGCCGCCGCCGCGGTGAGCGAGCACACGCAGGCAGCAGCATTTATGGGCGTCCGAGGCTTTATGGCTCTGGCATCACTGCCATTGAGAGCTCATCATTTCCGTGAAAAAGGTCCTGGGCCCAGCCTGTCCCTGTTGCTCCGTCAGCCGCAAACCTGCCTCAGGATGTCAACAACTGGGCGGCGTCCAGAGACCCAGGGGCTCCTCGGCTCAGTGGGCCAGTGGGTCAGTCCCAAGGAGCTGACTGTGGTTTGTGCGTGCCTTCTGAGCAGACCTGACTCAATCTAGTCCAGGGCAAAACTGGGTTTGAGTAACGCCCTGGCCAGACGCTGCAGAAGATGGCTCGCTGAGGCTCCCACTCCTTGGAGAAAAAGCAAATTTGGAAGCTTTGACCCAAGAGGTGGAATGGCTGCTTATTTATTCTCATTTTCTTTCTTTTTTTTTTTTTTTGAGACAGAGTCTCGCTCTGTCGCTCAAGCTGGAGTGCAGTGGCACAACCTCAGCCTCCCAGGTTCAAGCCATTTTCCTACCTCTGCCTCCAGAGTACCTGGGATTACAGATGCACACCACCACTCCCGGCTAATTTTTGTATTTTTCGTAGAGATGGGAAAGTGCTGGGATTACAGGCGTGAGCCACCATGCCTGGCCTTATTCTTGTTTTCTTTCAGTGAATTTTATTGTCTTTGGTTCATATTATATATTGTCACCATGAGGATTAACGAGACCAGAACGCTGAAACAGATTTGGCTTCAGGAGGAAAAGACTCAGAAGTCAAAGTCAAGGTGGGTTTTCTGTGAAACCTTCAGGCCCTGAAGACCTGAGCCATACAGCTTGTGAACGTCAAACGGGCTTTCAGCCTGCATAGAAGACACCTTCACATTTCCAAAAAGAATTTCTAAAACGCAACCATATCTCAACACTGAAACCTTCAGAATTCCAGGGTAAACTTTGCTTTAAATGTAAATTGCAGAAAAGAAATGGCAACCAATTCCCAGTAGAGATGAGAGGGCCAAAGGTGAGGACATTGATTTCAGGGGCTGGTGGTGACCAAGAACAGCCTGGCATCGTGGCCGGGCTGTCACCGCAGGGCTGTCTCCCAGAGAAGATGAGGCCAGACCAAAGCCACCCCCACCCACGCCACCTCCCTGCTGATTCTTTCTCACTCTGCCCTCTGTTCCCGGCTGCTTCCCGCCTCTACATTTTCATTATTATTTATTATTATTATTTTTAGTAGAGACAAAGTCTCACTATGTCGCCCAGGCTGGTGTCAAACTCCTGGCCTCAAGTCATTCCTCTGCCTTGGCCTCCCGGAGTGTTGGCATTATAGGCGTGAGTCGCCTGCCCAGCCTCGTGTTTTCCTCCTCCTGACCTCTTCCATTTCCTTGACCTGCCCAGCCTTACCATTTCCATCCCCTCACTGGCTTCAATATGGAGTCCAAGCATACTCTCACTTGTGTGCTGCATTTACCAAATGAAGTGGGCATCTTCTTCTCAGTTATAAATGTGGGTGGGTTGAAGCTTTATCGTTCTATGCCTTTGCAAACAAACCTTAGGTCGCTCCACATTTGAGGGTGGAAGCTGGCTCTGAACGGTACCTCTTGTGCATCAGTGACTGTCCGTTTTTTAAAAAGTCCCATTGTAGATGGAAACGAGAGGACTTACGGGAAAGCAGAGGGGTTGTGCACGCAGCCAGCTCTGGAGGACGTGTCTGAGTGAAAGGAAGACAGCAGAGGGAAAGGCTTCCTAGCTACTCCAGGGTAATTGGCTCTGGCACAGTTCTCACCCAGCTGCCCAACACCCTCGTGCTATTTTTTGGTGGAAACTTAGGAGTGAACGTCTCTCTACCCTGGTGGTCTCTGACCAGACAGGAGGCACTATCCAAATGCTGAACTGGCGCTGTCTGGCTTGAACAGAGCACCCAGAACCCAGCAGGGCCAGGATTCTAACGAGGAACAGGGCAGGCAGGGGCACAGGTCCAGGCAGGCGTGTGACCAAGGTCATGAAGGCTGGCTGCCTAGAGTGGAAGCCCCAGCCCCAGGCACTCCTGGGCACTCCCTCAGGGGTCCCTGGTATTCTTCCTGCCCGGGAGGGCACGACCAGTGGGCAGCTGTGATCATCACTCACGCGCACCTGTGGGCCCACCACAAAGCTGACCTGGAATTCTGAAGGTTTCAGTGCTGAGATACGGTTTGCATTTTAGAAATTCATTTTGGAAATGTAAAGGTGTCTTCTATGAGGCCTGAAAGCCCATTTGACGTTTATAAACTGTATGGCTCAGGTCTTTAGTGCCTGCAGTCACTGGGCATGGCCTGCAGCCTCTCCTCCCACTGAGGACCACCAGGGTCCCCGTGACTGAGCCTCGGCGGTGCTAATGGATCACAAGTGCTGCCACCTTGCTTACTCCTGCCCCTGGGCCTGAGTGGCAGTGCCACTCCCAGCCACTACCCAGGGGAGGTACCAGGCCACCTGCCCAATGTCATGTGGCTGGTTCACAGCAGGTGAGGTTGGAATGCAGGCACCTCACTGTTTAATCTCTGGGCTACTTGGCTCTTTTTTTGTTTTTTTGAGACAGAGTCTCGCTCTGTAACCCAGGTTGGAGTGCAGTGGCGCGATCTCAGCTCACTGCAACCTCTGCCTCCCAGGTTCAAGTGATTCTCCTGCCTCAGTCTCCTGAGTAGCTGGGACTACAGCACCAGCCACCATGCCCAGCTAATCTTTTTTTTGTATTTTTGGTAGAGACAGGGTTTCACCATATTGGCCAGGCTGGTCTTGAACTCCTGACCTCAGGTGATCCGTCCACCTCGGCCTCCCATGGTGCTGAGATTACAGGCGTGAACCACTGCCCAGCCTTTTAAATTTTTTTTGCTTTAATACTACAAGCACTGAGACCTTGTGCACATCTTTTTCCTTCTGTTTCTCTGTAATATCCACTGGGCTCTGTCTGATCAAGCAGGGGATGCTGCAGGGAACGGAAACCGGGTATGAAAGCGTGTGAACACCTGCCCACAACACAGAGGAGGGGCCCCAAGCACAGGTTCTGGGCAGGTGCCAAGTCCCCAATTGCACTATGTAGGCAGCAGCTCTGCATGGGCTTGGCAGGGGACCAAATGCCTGGCCCAAGCTCAGAAGCAGGACTGGCCCACAGAAAGCCCTGTGTGTTCGCTGTTCCTCTCTCTCCAGTGAAATGTGCCAAGTTAAGCCAGAGAAGAAGGTGTCCTGGAGCGGGGACGCAGTCAGGAACGCTGGAGGGAGGTGCTGGTGGAGGAGGCCTGCAGGAACACCCTAAGGGTGGCCACCGAGGGCACTGCTGTGGGCTGCTGCTCCCCTGTGCTCAACACCTGGACATCCACGGACACACTCCAGGTACAGACACTAGCATGGCAGCAGGCCAGGTGGCATCCTTCTCGGTCACAGCAGAGGGCCCCACTGGAGGCTGCACTCCTGCACTGTGAGTGGCCTCCCAGTGTGGCAGGGAGCACCTGAAGCCACAGAAAACAGGACTCGCTTCCTAGAGAGTGAACTTTACTCACTGCAAAGTTAATATACTTTTTCAAAAATTGGACAATTAACTTTTTTTTTGAGACCGAGTCTCAAAATCTCGGCTCACTGCAACCTCCACCTCCTGGGTTCATTCTCCTGCCTCAGCCTCCCGAGTAGCTGGGACTGCAGGTGCATGCCACCATGGCCGGCTAATTTTTGTATTTTTAGTAGAGATGGGGTTTCACCATGTTGGCCAGGCTGGTCTCCATCTCCTGAGTTTAGCAGTCAGCCCGCCTCGGCCTCCCAAATTGTTGGGATTACAGGCGTGAGCCACCCCACTGCCAAAAATATGACATTTTACATCACTGTATTAGCCCTCATGGGGCGCCGCCCACCTGACAGGAGGCTAAGGGTACATATTTCAACAAAAAATTGAGGCACTGACTTCCCTCTGCAGAGCCCAGGAGTAAACCATGTGTGATAAAATAAGACTAGAAAGTTAGGGTCTCTTACCAGCCCCACGGGTAGCAGAAGCTCTGCTTTAAGCAGCAATACATAAAAGGTTCCCTGTGCAGACAGAGACAGACAGGTTGGCAGTGCTGGGTCCCAGACCCGTGCCTTCTGTTGGAAACAGAACGAGTGAGGTGGAAATGGGGTCCTCAGATCTGGAAGTCAATCTGTCCCTTACGCGGGACACTTTCAGTCTTTTAAAGCAGAGGAATACTTTTTTTTTTGTTCAATCAAATAGAGAATACCAAAATGCTCAGAAAATATGCAAAAATAATTGCTTTCTTTGAAGGACAGGTGGGAAGCCCAAGGTCAGGTTTACTAGACCCAGCCTGAGAAACCCAAGGCTAGACCTCAAAAACCAGGGTATGCGGCCTGATCCCACAAACCAAAACACGCTCCAGAGAGGTTAAGATGTTAAAAAAAACAAAAGCAAACAATAGGGGAAAAAGAAAAAGACACAGAGTTAGACTGTCTAGTTCTCAAATGTGCAACAGGAACACAGGCATCCCTCGCTCTGAAAGTTCCTATCAGGGGACTTTTCAAACACACAAACACGATGGAGCAGTGTGTTGGTTTGCAACAGGTGGCAGAAAAGAAGCTACCCTCATATTTCCATTATTAGAAAACCAAACAATAAACACTTTCCCTCAAAACGGAGCAAGAACTTAAATGGCAGTCTATAAGAAAATGATAAAGCTTTTATAGGCCCTCCATGGTGGCTCACGCCTGTAATCCCAGAACTCTGGGAGTTCGAGGTGGGTGGATCCCTTGAGGTGAGGAGTTCAAGACCAGCCTGTCCAGCATGGTGAAACCCCATGTCTACTAAAAATGCAAAAATTCACTGGCTGCTCTGCCTGTGGAGTAGCCATTCTTTATTCCTTTACTTTCTTAATAAACTGCTTTTACTTAAAAAAAAAAATTAGCTGGGTGTGGTGGCACGCACCTAAAATCCCAGCTACTAGGGAGGCCAAGGAGGGAGAATCACTTGAACTCGGTAGGCGGAGGTTGCAGTGAGCCAAGACCACACCACTGCCCTCCAGCCTGGGAGACAGAGCAAGGCTCTGTCTCAAAAAAAA
>NW_016107474.1:2423578-2435000 GCF_001604975.1 Cebus imitator | reverse complement strand
GCCATTGCACTCCAGCCTGGGTAACATGAGTGAAACTCTGTCTCAAAAAAAAAAATAAATAAATAAAGGCACATCCCGATGAGGTAAAGCCAGCAGATGCTATCGAGTGTATTTCATTTTCAAGCAAGTTAACTTTTCCCCAAAAGGTGTAAATAAGCTAGTCCAAAAGATGAAGAACACTAAAACAAAAGAACAAAAACGACGACAAAAAAACCCAATTCCTAGGAAGCCAGCACAAACATCTGAATCGGCCAGAACAGCGTGTGCTCGGTGACGTGCCGCGACTGATCTTAAAGGAAAACTACAATGCCCGTGTAGAGCTGGCCATTACCACACGGCCTTGCTAGAGGTGGATTTTAAAAACTCTAACATTTTTGTCTCATCTTTTTGAAGTCCACTGACCCTCAGGAAATTGGTAGAGATACTGTCTTCACTAGGGTCAGTCAACAAGAAATTTTTCTTTCTTGAGCCAGAGCAGTACCAGCAAAACGGAGTCTTCCATCTCTCTTACTGTTCAGTTCTTTTGATGGACTCAGGACTTCCCAAGAGAAGTGAAGCCAAGAGACTGCTGTGCCCACACGGCCACAACTTACTCGCTGTCACTGGCTCATGAACATGGGTGACAGCTGGACAATACTAGCTCACTGGTTTAATGGTTATTTCCCTTAGTTCAAAAGCCACTGACCTGGACTGTGCTTGTCACTTTGTAACCAGTTGGCCCATTCAAGTATAAGCAGTCTACGACAGCCATTATCAGAAATGCCACCAAATAAAAGGCCTAAGATGATGCCTTCGCTGACAGCAAAGTTCCTGCTCACGTTGCTCACACATTAGACTAGGACGGTATGACCAGTTACATCGGGCAACGAAAGCAAGGGTCGGGCACGGTGGTTCACGCCTGTCATCCCCACACTTTGGGAGGCGGAGGTGGGCGGATCACCTGAGGTCAGGAGTTCAAGACCAGCCTAACCAACATGGTGAAACCCGATCTCTACTAAAAATACAAAATGAGCCGGGTGTGGCGGCACACACAGGAGAATCGCTTGAACCCGGGAGGTGGAGGTTGCAGTGAGACGAGATCTTGTCTCTGCACTCCAGCCTGGGCAACAAGACCGAGAGCAAAACTCTATCTCAAAAAAAAAAGAGAGAGAGAGAGAAATGAAAGCGGAGAGCTGCTGTGAGCCACTCGGGTGGCTGAACCATGGTTATACCAATGGAGAATGGAATGCCCACCATTTTTCATCCTGCCTCAAACCCACAGTGGCTTGCACTTTCTTGGCTAGTGGACAAATAACACACCCACCGGGTGAACTTCATAACATCTTCCCTGTAAGAGAACTTCCAAGTCTTGTTGACAACAACTGATAAATGCAAGGAAAATGTCCCTAGAACATACTAAAAATGGAGACTTTCACTTGGATTTAAATGCCACCTATAAAGACACGTTAAACGATCATGAAAGAAAACCACTAAGTTTGCAGCATCAGCATCATGGTTGATGAGAAAAGTTCCAACCGGAAATAACTCGAAGTTGGGAACAGTACTATGAAACTGACAAAGAATGGCCACTCCAAGGCAGAACACTTAGTATTTTGTATTAAGCGTTTCAATAGAAACTAGAAATGTTGTGTCTGACGGTTCTCTAGGGGGACAGAAGAGTGTAGATGTGTATATAACGGGGTGTTTGTTAAGGAGTATTGACTCACCAGATGAGGTCCCACCATAGGCCGTCTGCAAGCTGAGGAGCGAGGAAGCCAGTCTAAGTCCCAAAGCTGAGGAACTAGGAGTCTGATGTTCGCGGACAGGAAGCATCCGGCACAGGATAAAGATGGAGGCCAGAACACCAGGCTTTCCACGTTCTTCTACCTGCTTTTATTCTGGCGGTGCTGGCAGCTGACTGGATGGTGCCCGCCCAGATTGAGGGTGGGTCTGCCTTTCCCAGCCCACTGGCTCACTCAAATGTGAATCTCCTTTGAGAACACCCTCAGAAATACACCCAGGATCGATACTTTGCATCCTTCAATCCAATACAAGCTGAGTGCAAAATCTCAAGAATGGATAACAGGGACAGACTCACCGTTGACTTGAGACCCTAGAAAATGTTTGGATTTGCTAGAATCACCTAATTCTGGATCCCCGGGCCCATTATTCACTTGAGGGACTACATCCTGCCCCTCTCTGGGCTTCCTTGTCTGTGACTGGGTGTATGCTGATCCTGCCTTAACAGAATTGGGCGGCCACATGTCCATCACAAATACAACGTCAAGGCCAGTGCGGTGACTCACGCCTGTAATCCAAACACTTTGGGAGGCCGAGCCAGGTGGATCACCTGAGGTCAGGAATTAGAGACCAGCCTGACCAACATGGAGAAACCCTGTCTCCACTAAAAATACAAAAATAGCCAGGCATGGTGGCGGGTGCCTACGTAATCCCAGCTACTGGGGAGACTGAGGCAGAACTGCTTGAACCCAGGAGGTGGAGACTGCAGTGAGCCGAGATTATGCCATTGCACTCCAGCCTGAAACTCTGCTTCAAAAAAAAAAAAAAAAAAAAAAAAAAGTCAAGTGGCATGAGCTTATGGGCTCCATTTTCATCCCCACCCCCCAACACCATATGCGTCTCTGAAACCCTAACCCCCAGTGGAATAGTAGGAAGTGGGGCCTTTGGGTTTAGATGAGGTCATGAAGGTGGAGGAACACAATGGAATGAATGTCGTGGTAAGAGACACACTGGAGCTCACTCTGCCCTGTGAAGACAGTGAGAAGGTGGCTGTCTGCAGGCCAAGCAGCAGGCCTTCATCAGACAGGTCTGCCGGCATCTGCTGTTGGACTTGCAGCCTCTAGAACTGTGAGAAACAGATGTTTACTGTCTATGGTGTTTGTATTCCAACAGCCCAAACCAACACAGGGTTTTGCAGGCTGTCTTGCTAGCCCTAGCTTGCATCTTTCTAACAGCATAGCCGCATTAACAGAGGAGCCCTGTGCTGGCTACCAGGGAGTTGAATCTAAAAGGCCAGGCACGCCCGCCAGGGCAGCAGCCCTCAGAGCAATGTGTATCACCACCAATCACCAGCGACCAAGACACCGCAACGTCCCATTGGACTTAATCTCTATGCACCCTTCAAAGGGACTTGGGAGCTTCCAAAGGGAGTTTCTTAGAACTCAATCATTTCCAACATATTTCGGGGTTGACAAGATGTGTGTCAGCAACTGAAAGATGATGCAGAAACCACGGAACGGTAACGGAGAAAAATCTTCGATCTGAATACACAGGACAGGTTTTAAGATTCAGAAGCAGGTTGGTGGACCTCATAACTGCCACACTTTGGCCTCTTGTTCCAGCTTCCTGCGAAAAGGCTTTCCCAGATCCGAGGGCCCCTTTCCAGAGAGGGCACTCAATCTGCCACACACAGGACAGGACAGTGACAAAGCCACTTTACTCTGTGGAGAGTAAATGACGCACACCTGTCATGGAGGCTGGGGGCAGACTGAGGATGGCTACGCCACAGAGGACAGAAAGCCAGGGCTGGGGCAACATCATGGTGCACGCAGACATGCAAGCAGGAGCTTCACCACGCGGCTCTGTTTCATCTTTTCGCTGGCTTATTGCTGGTGTGGGTGGTTCCCTCACAGTTAGTTAATCTGGCTTCCGAACTTTATGTGCTCCATAGGGATCGTACATTATTTTAATGAGAAGCTAATTACAACATGACTTATAATTCAGCCAAGCAAATCAGAACAGGGTTACAAAGGGTAAGTGGGTTAGACGGATGACACTCGTACGGTAAGTTGAGGAAGCTCTGAACCACAGAGTGGCACCAGGCTGCAATGAGAAACACCAGAGGGTAAGAGGAAGAACTGGAGAGAAAGGCTCAGACCACATTAAAACCCCTTCTCTGTAGATCTCAGAACGCCACAATGAATTGTCCACATGGGGCCAGAAGCCAGGACATGGGCACCCTCGCATGTGACGTCCTCTGTCTCCATGTCTTCCGTGTTGGAAGGCTTCCTTCCCACCACTGAGGGTGGTGTCTAGAGGCGCCGCTAAGCTGCCCCAGTGACACTCAATGAAAGGACCTTTAGCCTTGATCTACGGGAACTATTTTGGTGATACTGAAAACGCCAGGCTAATAGAAACAAAGGGTGGGGCGGGGAAGGGGAAGGAACGTCCTCCTTTCTGCGAATTCAAGAGTCAAAAATTTCATTTACCCAAATCAGTAGCTAATACATTTGAACATATGAAGCCAGCATAACCTGTGGTGGTTCAGCGCCCACAGACGCGTCGCACTGATCGAAGGGCTGATTTTAATTCTGGAGGTCAAGTCACAGCCCCCACGAGTTCCAGTTACCTGAAGAGGCATTCGCATTCAAAGAAACACGCACATCTTAAACCAACTTTGTGATTTTTATTGATGGGTGACAACCTTATACTCCTAGGTATCACTAAACTGTGTACAATTAGGGGCGCAGCATTAGGGAGGAGCGGACAGCAGAATTAAACGGAGGCTGAAGGAGGGACCAATCTTCATTAATTGCCCATTTTCATTACGTGTACACAGAAGCATGAATGCGATTTGAAATCTTTTAATGGCAATAAAGTTACAATCACCCATCTATGTAGACTAACATTTTAACTTCAAATATCTGATCTGCAATGTATATGTCAGCAGTTTCTCTCCACACAATTATTAAAATTTTTCCCTGTTAGGAACCAGCAACTTATTTTTTATGCTTATTTTTTTCTTTTGAAATAAGAACTAGTTCTTCTTTGATAACTGGCTCATTTTTCTCATTTATCAAAAACTAAAGGGCAGGGGAAGAAAAGTGTGATGGATTAAAAAATTTCTGTTTTAAGGAAAGATAAAATTCATTTTCACAAATTTACAAGTGTTGTTGCTGGTGCAGGATTTCTACTAAGCAATGAGACTGGGAATCAAACGCAGCTTCCACTTTCTTCAGGAATCGGCACTATTTCAGAAATATGGGATTTTGTGTATTTTCTAAAATCAAGCGACAGTCTATTTCAACCAAATGATTCTGATTTGGAAGTGAAAAGTCAACATAAACTACGCTGTGCACGAACCCCAAGGCATCTCCTTTGCATTCTAGCCCATTTTCGCAAAAGGGAGAAAGAGTTTTTCTCTAAAGAGCCACTAAAGAGAGGCGGGAAGTTAGTGTGAGTTGGTGTCCTACGAAGCGGGCATGGGGCACACACGGCGCACAGAGGGTCTACAGCAGGTCCACTCGGCGGTAATACAGGAGGTAGGCTGTGCGTTCAGCAGTGGGTCTCACCACCTGGTACTGGTTGATCACCTTGACTATCTGGTCATCGATGCGCAGCCAGCCATTCAGACCGATCTGGAAGACGTCTGTAGTGTAATGCCCACCTGTCGCGCTGTTGCCGTGATGGTAGACCACTGGAAGAGAGCCCAGCAGGCAGCAGAGTGAGAACAGCACTGCACACGCAACACAAAAGGTGTCTGCCGACCTGCCTCCGAGCATGCATCTTCTGTGTAAAGCCCCTTACCAAAGCAGGCGGGACGGAGAGATGGATGACACAGACCAGCACTATTTCAACTCAAGTATGCGAGCAATCCGTAATCCAAACTGTTATCTAACTGCAAGGTAAGGGTAAGTCAGACAGACATACACGTGCGGATGTGTGTGTGTATTATCCTAATGACATATGTCAAATGTCCCACACCTCACCAGGACGCTCCTACACGGCCATCAGCTGTGCAGACCTACAGACGTGGCCCATGCCCTTTGATCTGGCTGACTCCACTTCTAGACTGTCCTGAAGAGAGGACTGAATCCTCGACAGAGATTACAATGTCACTTATAACAGTGAACAAATGGAAAACCTTAATGCCCACTAGAAGAAATGACTGATCAGTAGATTACATTAAAATAACACAACTGATTTTTGCATGGAATAGATTAAGAATGTTTGGTGATGCAGGACTATGTTTATAGCATATTAAATGTGAAAACAAGCTCCCTAGGCCTTCCGTGGCCTGTCTGTCCTAATGAGTGGGACACGAGCCCCCCGTGTGGGCCACAGGGCAGGAGGAACCCTAGGGCTGCTGAGCACAGTCGCCTGAGCATGGAGCTGTGGTGGGGCACTGGGGAGATGGTGCTGGGAGTTACACATTTGCCTTTAAAAAAAATTACCCATTTTTCTATAATCATGTTTTAACAGGAAAAAAAAAAAAAAAAAAAAAAAGCTTGTTATTTACTTAAAAAAAATCCTATAAGCAAGAAGTCTTAGTCAGAGGCCTAAAAAAAAGGAACTCTGTTAGACGAGGTAGTGAAGACATTAAAAGACAGCCACAGAACACATCCTTCCCTTCTACGGAGCAGAGGTCTTGGCCGGCCAGCAGACACCAGCCTGGGGAAGGGGGCAGTTCAGCAGCATTCCAGGAGAGACGACAGGGCAGCCTGCTAAGCTGCGTCCACCACCAGTGGCACAAGAGAACAGGAGCCAGGAGAGGTGCCAGACTTGCTGGCAGGAAAATTCAGCACTAAAACAAGACCTAACTTCACCAGGTTCTGGTCATGCTTGTCACTTGGAGGGGCTAAAGGACAGCAGGATGCCTGAGTCCGGTTCTCGGCCAGGGACCTTGACTAGCTGGAGGATGGTGCTTATGGCAGAAGCCACCAGTCAGACTCCTGGGCTCTGCACAAAGAAACCCTCCATGCAGGGACCCTGGAGGAGACCGAACAGCACAGGGCCAGCAAGACTGTGAGGCCTGGATGGCAGAGAGCCAGGGACACAGCCAATACAAGGGCACAGCTTCCCTACACTGCCCAAGTCACAGCCATCCTGTGAAGGCGCAGGAAGCACCCAGGGGACCAGCATGTCCCCTGGGCCCCAAGTTCACTTTGAGACGTCCGTCCTGGATCTTCACCTCACAGACCTAACTGACTAGGCTAAGGGTTTTGTTTCAAAGCGACCAAGTCAGTAGGGTGTGCAGGACCTGGTGTTTTTACTCATTTGTCTTTTCTACAAGACATCTCCATTCTAAAATTTCAAAAGACTGCGTGTCACCATTCTAGCTTCAAAGGTAGCGGCCCAGGTAACTACCCAGGGCTGATCCGTGTCACTCACCCTGGCAAGCCTGCCTGACAGGAGCAATAAGAATCGGCTGAAAAGCTCATGCATGAGACTGCTTCTCCCTGTCCCACAATGATGGCAGTGCTTAAAAAGTGTTCCTCTGCTCACCCTACAGAAAATTCTAACCAATCCCATCACCTCATTTCCAAGATTAGAATGGGCTTCCAGCCTGGACAGTATGGCAAAAACCCTCTCTATTAAAAACACAAAAATTGGCCAGGCATGGTGGCTCACACCTGTAATCCCAGCACTTTGGGAGGCTGAGGCGGGTGGATCACTAGAAGTCAGGAGATGGAGACCAGCCTGGCTAACAGGGTGAAACCCCATCTCTACTAAAAATACAAAACATTAGCCAGGCATGGTGGCACACACCTATAATCCCAACTACTTGGGACGCAGAGGTTGCACTGAGCCAAGATTGTGCCACTATACTCCAGCCTGGGCAACAGCATCGAAAAAAAAAAAATTAGCCCGACATGGTGCATGCCTATAGTCCCAGCTACTTGGGAGGCTGAGGTAGGAGAATCGCTTGAACCCAGGAGGCAGAGGTTGCAGTGAACTGAGATTGTGCCACTGCACTCCAGCCAGGCCAACAGAGTGAAACTCCATCTCAAAACAAAAAAAGAAAAACAATGGATTAGAGAATGAGGATTCAGGAGGACAGGGAGAGCAACCCAGGCCCAGATCCTGGGCCATGGCAGGTTGCAGAGTGAGGCAGGGGGCTGTGTGCTCACACTGAGGCCCTGACCAGGAGACGAGCAATCCTAGTCCCTGCCCTTGACCAGTGACCTTCCCCTTCAAGAGCCCCCACGGGAGGAAGTGCAGGGAGAAGGCAAAGAAACTGCTAGCTACCCACGGGGACCTGGGTGTCAGACTCCAAGGAGGCAGGCTGCATACTGGCTAGCTGCAGAGTCTGAAGACTCAGACCTTCCTTCTAGGAGGGGGACAGAGAGGGCTGGAGACACCCATGAGCGTGTGTGCCTATAAGCACCCGATCTGGGGCCTGGCAGGTAGAGGAGGGGTCGTGATCACAGGGAGAAAAGAAAAGAGAAGAGAGTCAAAAGCAACAGTGAATAGTGAGAGGAAGAGAGAGAAGCCTGGCACCTCACAGTGTGGCCCTGGGCCTCGCCCACTGGCCAGACTTCCTAAAACATCAGGTGTGAGCTGAGGTGGACAGGAGCTTGAAGCCCTGCTCTGCCACTGCAGGCCAGAGTGGTAACTTTTCTTCTTTGAGTTCTGGTTTCTTCTTTTATAAAATGGGGATCCCAACTCCCATCTTCTAGGACACATGTAAGGAATAAAACACATGTGTCTTGGAATAGTATCTTGGAAAGAGGTTCCATACACGTGTGAAGGTCAATAAATGACAGTGTTACAGTACTGTCAGGGTTCACTCAGGGTGATGGGAAAAACTGTAAAATAGACACAACCCTTCTTGGAAGGCTGGAAGATTTTTGCAAAAGCCTTGGGAAGGAATGAGTTGAAGGCAGCAGTTCTTACCCAGAGGCAATTAGACAGGACTAGGTACGAAGAATTGTAAGGGAGTTTATCTAAACAGCTTGTTTACTCATGTGGTCCTAAGGCTGACCTTTGAACATCCACAGGCACGTGACTGCTCTCTACTTGGGGGCGGGGGCGGGATGTCAACAATGTTATTACCCACAAATGGTGTTTGCTTTAGGCCTCAGAACCTGGCCTTTAATCATTCATAGGACTGCTCTCTCCAGGGAAGGTGACGGTATTGATTATCCACAAGTGTGTTGATGCAAAGCCTTTGTCATTAAATCTATACTGAGTAACTGTTGGCAGCGCCAGCTGGTAGGGGCCGCAGCTGCTCTTTACAGCACCTTCCTTGGGATCTGTAAGCTGCCCAAACCCCTAGCCCACTCTTTCACTGGATATCTGTGTCTGAGTCCATTTGTTCACCCGTTGCTGGGTCAGGCAGGGTCTGCTGGTCGGACCCAACATGTTACAATACAAACAGGCTCACCAAAGGCCACACCAGAGGAGGGAAGACACAGAAGCTAGAAACATCTAATAAAAACAGCGTGGGAAGCAAACAAAAGTGCTGAAAACAGCAACAATCCAAAGAGTCTTAAAGACTCAGAAGCATAAGAGAGGAGGCTCTAAAAGAGGGAGGAGGACAGGAGGAAAAACAGAAAGGAAAGGGAAGATGGTGTGGAAGGAAAACTGATATTACAGGCAGCCTAAGCCAGGAGACAGAGAGGTCTCAAGGCCCACCCATGGGGGAAGAGGGAGTGCCATTTGCCTTCGGGAGATTTCTCAAGACTTACTGGGGGCCAGGCCACCGGGGAGCTTGTGTAATCGGACCCACCCTATCAAGCAGCCCTGACAACACCATATGGAGGAGGACACAGGGATCATGGCTGGGGGTGCACTCGCCCAACCTGGCTGGGAGACCAGGTGTCGTGGAAATTCCACAGCACTGTCACCCACAGGTGCTACAAGCGCAGCAGGGAGACGTCACATTCTCAAATGGCCAGCCCGGGAGCCTGAAACTCCCTCCTTTCATTAAAAGACAGAAATGTTCACTCTGAACAAGGTCTTATGTTAGGCCCAGCTCAGGGCCAAGATGATAATCCATCATCTATGCACCAAATTTCAGATAAAACATAGTCTCGTAGGATTCCCTGAGTCACAAGGCCACAGGGGTACCAAAGAGTCATCCAGTTGCTACGCTACACTGTGTTTCAGCAACACTGTGCCCAGGTATAATCCCTTTCATCAATGTTTTAATGAAGAAGTCATGTTGTACAAATTTACTCACCTGCAAAGAGCCGATAGGTTCTGTGGCATTTAAAATTCTTATTTTTAACCCCTGGAGAAAGCAGTTCTGGAAAACAAAATATCAACGGCTTGAAGCACTTTTAGGAAGGCTCAGGGTAACAGCAGCAAAAGCGGCTAACAGCATTCTCCCCAGCAGGTAAACCACCTGTCAGACCAGGAACAAGGCAACGCTCTATCTTTTTAGTTGTATAAAAATTGATTCATGAGGAGAATGACCCATGTGACGTGGGACACAAAATGCACAAACAGCCGGCTAAAGAAACACGAGCAACACGCTGAAGCTGTGATGCTCCTGCAGGAGGCCCCTTAAAAACTGGTGCTCTACAAAATGGAAAAGGAAAAAGCTTTGACTTAAAAACAAAAAACCATTGTGAAAAATTCAAGATTTAAAGTATTTTGCATGTGAGTCAGATCATAAAACTTGAATTACCAAACAGTAACGTGATTTCTCCAAACAGGAACCTGCCTACCAGGCTGCTATGAGGTGGGAACTCCCCCATTCTTACTACATGCAGAAGCATCCCTCACACAGACCCAGGAGGCCATCGATGGTGCACTGTTCTTGGCAGCCATCAGTGGTTCCTTCTCTACTTCCTACCCAATGACCTCCTCTTGTCTCCATTTATTTATTTTTTATTTATTTATTTTTTTGGAGACAGAGTCTCGGCTCTGTTGGCCAGGCTGGAGTGCAACGGCACCATCTCAGCTCATTGCAACCTCCACCTCCTGGGTTCAAGCGAGTCTCCTGCTCAGCCTCCCAAGTAGATGGGATTATAGGTGCACACCATCACACCTGGCTAATTTTTGTGTTTTTAGTAGAGACACGGTTTCACCATGTTGGCCAGGCTGGTCTCGAACTCCTGACCTCAGCTAATCTGCCTGCCTCAGCCTCCCACAGTGCTGGGATTACATGCATGAGCCACTGTGCCCAGCCCCCATTTATGTAATGTTTTGATAAAGTACTGAAGGTGGCAGCTGATATAAAAATACATACAGCAAGCAAGAAAATATATAAAAATAACGTAACTATAGAAAAATATCCAAGTCAGCACAGACAGCTGAAGTGGAGGTGAGTGAAGATGCAGGATTAGAGGTCGAGGGTGCCTTCTTTGGCTCGGCCGGCATTCTAGGTTTCCCGATGGACAAAATAAAATGGGGAGGAGGATCTGTTACATGATTCTCACTGACATCTTTCTTCCTGTTTCTGGTCCTCAAATGAGATTAAAAAGCAACCCGCTGGCCCGACACGGTAGCTCACGTCAGTAATCCCAGCACTTTGGTAGGTCGAGGCAGGCCGAACACCTGAGGTCAGGAGTTCGAGACCAGCCTGATCAACATGGAGAAACCCTGCCTCTACTAAAAAAATATAAAATTAGCCAGGCATGGTGGCGCATGCCTGTAATCCAGCTTGAACCTGGGAGGTGGAAGGTGCGGTGAGCCGAGATCGCACCACTGCACTTCAGCCTGGGCAACAAGAGCAAACCTCCATCTCAAAAAA
>NW_016107474.1:2422000-2423511 GCF_001604975.1 Cebus imitator | reverse complement strand
GAGAGGAGCGACGGACACTGAGCCCAGCACAGCAGCCAAGCCCGTCGGCACAAAGCACAGCTGCTGTGACCCAGCCTGGGAGAGACAGCGTCTGAGTCTTCAAGTGAAGGTAACAGGGCGCCCTAGGGTAGAGAGAAAGCACGCTAAACGCAGGGCATGCCCGCAGTTCCTCCACCACCTCTATGGAAGGAAGGGTGAAGTGGGGTTGTGTGCCGCGGGAGGGAGGGGACGAGGACTCTCAGTTCAGGCTTATTCCTCTACAAGACCTGGGAGTGATGCCCAGTGTCTTGTTTTTTGCTTCCCAGACAACTGGATATTCTGAGAATCATCTCTAGCTTATCACAGTCCCAATCATGCCTCAGCGTTGTACTACATGTTTTCACAGATTCTGAAGCTTTCAAGCAAAGTCTTCTTCAAGCTGTGCCTTTAGCAAGATACCTTTAACCTGGGGTTCTTGGATAAAACTGTTTTCAAAAAGTGCTGAGCCCAAGACCTGAGGGTCCACACGTCTTAACTGTGCACTGCTACAGCTAGATGCTGGAAGGAACTCTCGCTGCCTGTGAGAAATCATTCCTTCTTCACTACAAAGTCCGCCTAACCAGGCTAGTTAACATGGCTGTTAATACTTGGTGTAAGGCAAACTGCACCATTAATCTGTAAATGTTCATAGAAAAATGATGCTCTTTCTGATAGACAGAAGCTCCTATTTTTCTAATCTAGTATGATTATATAGTTTAGTTATTTTTGTCTCTATTTTTAACAGGCCATTTTCATGAGAATTTTAGTATTAAGGTCTACGACAAGTCAAGAAACTTAAAACAAGTCCAAGCCCAGCAAGAGAATGTCCTCTCTCTTGACGTCATAAAGAAATGCTACAGGCCTGAGCTTCATTTGCAGGAGTGCATCGCCATGAACCCTCTCAACCTTACGTATGCATTACCTTTACTAATCTCCAAGTCCACAGGATATTCAATATTTTTGATGAGCTTCTGGCATCCACCAGTCTTCTCGTAAACAAACCGTTTCAGGTGCAGAACGAGAACAGGAGGGAGCTTCTCCAGAGTCACTCTTCGACTTATCTCAACCTAAGACACAAAGCACACCAGGACACACTGTCCCTGTATTACCTGAACAGCAGACGTCACATCCACCTTCTGCTCAAAGATGTCCTCTGAGAGCTGAGGTCCGAGAGTCCTATGGCAGGGCTTCATGGCTTTTCCTGCCCCGCAGAAACTCAGACTCTACCAACGCTCCTCTTAAAAAAATGCACATGGCTGGTCGGGCACAGTGGCTCACGCCTGTAATCCCAGCACTTTGGGAGGCCGAGGCAGGTGAATCACCTGAGGAGAGGAGTTCAAGACCATCCTGGCCAACATGGTGAAACCCCGTCTCTACTAAAAAACAAAAATTAGCTGGGTGTGGTGGCGCATGCCTATAATCCCAGCTACTTGAGAGGCTGAGGTGGGAGAATTGCTTGAACCCAGGAAGTGGAGGTTGCAGTGAGCCCAGAT
>NW_016107474.1:2397969-2420228 GCF_001604975.1 Cebus imitator | reverse complement strand
CAAAAAAAAAAAAAAAACAAAAACAAACAAACAAAACAACAACAACACAGAGATCAGGACTGTAAGACTAGTCTCCTCATTTGCGAACTGATAGAGCTGACTGAATTATTTCTAGGGTACTTTTCAGTGCTTACTGATCTGCGACTTTACCTTTAAAGCTCTCCGTCAATTCACTAAATAGCTAATCCGAAAGTATTAAATGTATATTTTGTGTTTCCAGACAAACTGAGCCTTAATTTCTAATCGCCCAACAAAGGCAGACATTTTCTATATAGCAAACTTTTCATATAATCCTATTTTTCCCAAAACCTTCACATGTTCCCACAGGAAAACACTTTTGACCTAAACATAATAAAGTTAAACTTGATATTTTAAAAAGACTTCTATACGAACTGCCCAAAACCTTCCTTCCTCAAACATCTGCTGTTCCCAATGGGCCTGATCTCGCCTGATGACCTACTACAGCAATGGTGCAGCCACAACAGCTAGCCACATTCTTTCATCTTCAGGAGTCCACCAAAATGCCCCCTTTCCTTGATGTTTTTCTCTTTGTTCGTTTCAGAGATGAGGTTTCACTATCACACAGGTGGAGTGCAGTGGTGCGATCAGAGCTCACTGAAGCCTCAAACTGTTGGGCTCAGGCAATCTTCCTGTGTCGGCCTCACAAAGTGTTGGGACGACTGGCGTGAGCCACCACACCTGGCCCACCTTCTTTCCTGAAGCCTTCCTCCAAACCTGCTGTTAGGATAAACCTTCTTTGTTCACTGCTCTCTAACAACAGCCTGACAACCGCCTGTACCTCAATCCCTGCCCCTGCACCACCATCCCTACAAGCCAACCCCAGCGAAGCCAAACTGAAATTGCAGCAGAAGCAAAAGAGAAAAACAGACACATCACAAAAGGGTCTTCCCTAAGCAGCCCAAGGAAAGGCCGACCACCTCCCCAGTAGGACAAGTAGCCAAAGACTCCCAGAGCTGGCTCAAAAACAGCATCAGCACAGTGGAATGGCAGCCGGGGCCAGGGAGCCACCTCAGGAGGTGCAGGCCACAGAAGCGAGCCAAGCTGACAGAGTCGCCCACAGTCAGTGTACAAGTTAGCCACCCAGCATCCTCCCCAACACAAAAACCACATTCCCTCTCTCTTCCACGAGCTCCACCGCCAGACTCTTCCTAGTCACTGAAGCCAACTACCAAGTTTCTGCCTCTGGCTCCTACTGCTTCTATTTTTTAAACAAAATCACCCATGAGATGCGCATCTGCAAATATGGTGGAAGAACAGGCAAAACTTCTGCAGATCACCCAAGAGCCTGGGTGGACCAGTTCAACGCAAGACACCCCTGGGGTGCTAAGGGTCCCTATGCCCTACTTTGCTCTTTTTGACTTAGAGTACACAATGTAAACCAAGGATAGATCCATCCCAGTCACGCAATATGATGACATGTCTTCTACGCTGGAGCACCTCAATCCACCATGTAGCTGCCATCCACTGCCCATTACTCAAATATCGCTTCCATGGAATGCTACGGACTGGCCGTAATTATTAGCCCGCAATTCATCTCCCCAGTGCATTTTCATGAATTCACTGCCACGACCTAAGATATAAACAGAGGAGATACTCTCTGCTGCAGAGTAGAAACAGCCATAAACCGGCACATCTGGACAGCCAGGAACTTATAAGCTGTCACAGAGCAGAACGTCATCCGTCTCTCCCAACTGAGTTGACAAGGACTCCACCAAGCTATAATCTGATATTCCTAAATTCATGAAGACTGAAAGACTCAAAGATCTTATCTTTTCCAGATCCAATCAAAGAGTAAAAAGCATCAGAACGATGACCATATTTTACAATGACCTGGAAGATCTCCAGTCAAATGCGAAACAGATGTGTTTAGAATCTCTTTGACATCCTAACTAATCTAATGAAAGTTGTACCCTACATATCATGAACATAAGTAAACTATTCAGCCTCTGTCAGAGGTAGCACTGATGTGGTATCATGATTAGATTGCCAGAAAATCAAATGCAGCTCCAGATAAATGATCCGAAAGGAGATCATTACCTTCTGTAACATGATTTAGAGCTAAAAGAGGCCCTTGGGATCACGTTTCAACCATTTCACTGTAAAAACATAAAAACCTGCAGTACAAAATGGTTAAGCAACTGATTTAAGAGGCAGAACTCAAATCCATTTCCCCTCATTCCTAATTCTGTGTTCTTTCCAGCAAACCAGAGCGCCTCAGTAGAAAGGTTCAAGATCAACCGTGAATATACCTCTTGCTTGGTTTTTGTGGTGTAACCCTGGACAGATTCTCTCGCCACCAAGCTCTCCAGTGCATCCTGGACTGTGCGGATCTTGTCAGACTGGATATCCAGCTGTAACGTGAAAAATGGCTGCAAAGTGGCAGATTCTTTTGAACTCTGCTGGTAAACGACAGACCTAAGAATTGAAAGCAAAAACAAAAAAAAATTAAGAAACCACTCCTTGTCACTTTCCCTTAAGATTAACCAAGAGGAATAAACACTGAAAATACGATTATTCAATATCACTTTCAAAAGACCATAGAGAAAAGCCAAAAATATCCTGAATTTAAAAAGAATTCTGCTGAATAGCACCTCCTTAGTATTTCTAACAACTAAATCTACCAGCTGATAAATGTTCCCAGCTCGAGTGCCCTGGAAGAAAGCATATTCCGTTCTCCACATTCCTTCCCCTCCTCTCCGCACTGTTATTGACTGCACCAGTTCACCAACGAAACTGTCCTGCCATGGCCTCAAAACGCTGATGCTTTCCATTTTCTCCAATTATCAGGGGCTGCTCTAATAAAATAGAGGAAATCCCAAGGTAAACAGAGGATTTTTAATGGTATTTTCCCCTATAAAAATGTCTTACAAAAAGAAGAAGGGGAGCAGGGTGTGTACGATAAAAAACAAGTTAACATTCCAGGAAAAAAGGCTGCCACCCGTCCAAGAAGGGTGCCAATTTGACCTTGTTTTCTTAGCTGGTTTTTCATTTCTTTTTCTAAGTTTTTCTGAGTAAAAGTTGTGTCTTGGGCCCATCTCTCATTTAGCCTCCACAAGGAACATTCCAGGGGTTCAACAGGGATTCTATTTCTGCAGTCTCGGTGACCTAGTTTCTAGACGGAATGAAATGGGTGTGGACAGGTACTCAGAATTTCCAGAACAGAGGCGGTGAAGACCTCGCTAAAAGCTTTTCTGTCCAGGGTTTAATTAGGCATCTCCATGCTCCTTTACAGTATGAAGACTTCAGGGACAACAGCTCCCTTGGTTCCGAAAACAAACACAGTAGTGAGGAAACCACCCATGAAAGCTAGTGAAGACAGCAAGAAGTGGCCCTCTTGACTCAGTGGTCCTGTATTTTAAGGAAGATGGCACAGGGGAACAAAGGTAGGGAAGGGTCTTCCTGGGGAAACTGAAAAACTTCTGAAGAGGCTGAGTTTTAGAAGAAAATCTTTCAACTGGTGCAAATAAAGAATCATGCTTAATAATAGCTGAAAAGAAGTTCCTAAGTTGTAAAAATCCCTTATCTTTGCTTTACCATTTTTCAAGACGGAACACCAACAACCAATTTCAACACAGAGACCCCTGAGAGGATGTGGCTGGCAGCCGTGACAGAGCCATTCGATCTGAGCCAGCAAGTCCTCCAAAGGGGACGCTGGTATTTTCCATTGGTTACTCTTAGACAGATTTGGGATCTTTGGGTATGCTGACGCTCTGTGGCCCTGCAATTCTAATACTTGACCTCTGGCCAAAACAATGTTCCCCATGCCTCCATTTGAGCTGTCCCTTCATCCTTCTCTCCGATCCCAAAGGGGATGTTGCCACAATCCTAAACCAGGCTGCTGTGCTGACCCCTCACTGCTGCTCGCCAACCTGGATCTCGGCGTCTCCCTGCCAACACAACACATCCCAAGAAGCCATAGGCAGCAGTTGGGGTTGGGCGTTTCCCAGGGGACAAACTGACCACACAGCTGCCAGGGACACTCCAGGGCACCAGAATAGAAAGGAGCCAGTGGAGTGGAGCTCACAGCACACAACACAGAAGGGACTTGTTCAAGGTCCTGTGGCCACTCAACTGGCTTCTAAATCCAGTTCCACAGAGGACCAGAACCCGGCTTCTGAGGGAGTCAGCACAAGTTTCTGAGGTTCTTGTTATTCACCTGTTCAAAGTTGCTGATTCAATCTCAGAACTGAGAGACTGAATCGAGTCCCGATGCCTTAAAAAGGGTGCCGTTTCTTTCGGGTCCACAGCCTTTGGGACAACATTAGACTAAGAGTCTCACTAAAATCCCTGCCCGGGAGGTCACGCCGCAAGGCCTCTGCAGGGAAATCATGCTCTCATGAGGCCCTTCCAGTACTGCTGATGAGTAAGCCTCCTTGGAGATGGTACAAGTTTTGCTGAATTCCACATCACAGTGGTATTGAAAAGCTCTCAGTTACATAAAGAAAAAACTTCCCGAAGAACTTTGTGAATGGGCAAAAAGCTGGTAAAGGAAACTGGCACACAGCCAGGTGCCCAGAGACTCCAGCCCAGTCACGTGTCTGTCTGTATAAAAAGATCTCCCTTCACACTCTAGCTCACCTGGTTCCATCAGTTCAAAAGTCAAGACAGGGAAACAACCTGTCTGTGGATGGACGAATAGAAAAGAAACTGTGGTGTGTATACATGTACAAGAGAATACTATTCCGCTGTAAAAAGAAGACCATGCCATCTGTCACAACATGAATCAGCAGGAGGACATTACACTAAGTGAAATAAGCCAGATACAGGAAGAAAAATATTGCACGGTCCCACTTATACACAAAATCTTAAAAAAAGAAAAGAAAGAGATAGGGAAAAGCATGGTTCCCAGGGGTGGTGAGCGGGAAGGGAGGTGCAGGTCAAAGGACGCCAAGTGGTGGATACGCAGGTGAGTGGGTCTAGAGAGCTGATGCAGAGCATCGGACGAGAGTCACTCTCAGTGCACTGTACTTGGGAGTTTGTGAACTAAGTAACACTACAGGTGCTTTTGCTGTACACACACACAAAGCTGCCTGTGACAGTGAATACGTTCATCTACTTCACTCTAGCAACTCTTTTACTATATTTCATAACATCATGTGTATACTTTAAATATACACAATTTATTAACATAAATAAATGAAATTCCTCCAGGTATATTAATGTCTTCTCTTACCAAAACGCATGGTTTGATTACCTGGGTTTTTGTTGTTTTTTTTTTTTTTTGAGATAGAGTCTCGCTCTGTTACCCAGGCTGCAGTGCAGTGGTGCAATCTTGGCTCACTGCAACCTCTGCCTCGTGGATGCGATTTTAAATGTTGCAATTTTTTTTTGTGAGACCAAGTCTCGCTCTCATTTCCCAGGCTGGAGTACAATGGCATGATCTCGGCTCACTGCAACCTCCACCCCCCGGGTTCAAGCAATTCTCCTATCTCAGCCTCCCAAGTAGATTACAGGCATGTGTCACCTCACCTGGCTAATTTTGTATTTTTAGCAGAGACAGGGTTTCTCCATGTTGGTCAGGCTGGTCTCAAACTCTTGACCTGAGGTAATCTGCCCACCTCAGCCTCCCAAAGTGCTGGGATTACAGGCTTGAGCCACCATATCCAGCCTAAATGTTGCAAATTGTAAATGCTGATGAAGTCTAATATATACATTTTTTTTTCTTATGGTTGTTGCTTTTTATGACCAATCTTATGAAACCTTTGCCTACTCCCAAGTCATGATGATAGACTCCTATGTCTTTCTTCTTTTTTGCATGGTCTCACTCTGTCACCCAGGCTGAAGTGCAATGGCACGATGTGGGCTCACCACAACCCCTGCCTACTGGGTTCAAGCGATCCTCCTGCCTCAGCCTCCCGAGTAGCAGGGATTACAGGTGCCTGCCAAAACACCCGGTTAATTCTTGTATTTTTAGTAGAGACGGGGTTTCACCATGTTGGCCAGGCTGGTCTTGAACTTCTGACCTTAAGTGTTCCACCTGTCTCGACTTCCCAAAGTGCTGGAGTTACAGGCATGAGCTACCACATCTAGCTAAGCAGCTGGCTTTTTTCTTACTCCCTAGCAGTGAGCAGGTGAACTTGATGGCGTGGAAGTGAGTAGCTCCCTGTCCCCTGCAGACACACACCAGCAGGGAGAGAACAAGCCGTGGGGACTGACAAGGGAGGCATCAGGAAGTGCAAGAAAAGAGAAGGCAGTGGAGCAGGGATGCAAACCACCAGGGCCAGGAAGTCTCAAGGCAAGCCTCATCCCTCCCCACTTCACCAAAACGACAAAGCCCTGGAAAAGGCAAATACTGAGTTATTCTAGAAAAGCATAAACCTGATGTGTCCACCAAAAATGCCGGTGATTGGAGTCTGAACAAAATCCGCCTGGCGGGTGACGGAAGTCTTATTCCGGGGGCCCACTTGCTCCCATTCATCCTCACTTCCTTCCCCTTGTTCTTCCTGCTCTTCTTCACGGACCGAGTGGTTTTTGGGGCCATTGGAAATCATAAGTTCTGAAAAGGAGGGAGCATCTGCTTAGGCTACTATTTACAACAAGAATATCAAAAAACAAAAATGCACAGATCTGTCAACTGTCGTTTTAAAAATGAAATCAGGGTGTGTTCTCCACGAAGAGCCATGGCAACCAATTGCAGCAGGTGTGGCTTCTCGGGATCCTGGTTCATATCAATTCCTACGAAAGATGTTCCTGGGAGGACTGGGGAAATGTGAAGACGCTCTGCAGTCCAGGTTACCATGTGGTTAGAGGTGATTTTCTTAGTGAGATAAGGGCCTGAGGCTATGCAGGTGTGCATCCTCAGGGGATGCTCTTGCACCTGGGGTGAACTGAACTGTTAGCCGCAACTTAACTTGGAATCATTCAGGAAAAGTGTCTGTGTATGTATGTATATATGTATAGATAGATATAGTAAGTGTATATATATTGTGTGTATACAGTCAGAAAATATGTTTAAAACTGTTCACTCAGCAATTATAAAAGTATTCATCAAATGATTCTTTCAGCTTTTCTGTATGCTTGATCATTTTCCTAATTAAAAGTTGAAGGAAAATGGCAGAGACTCAGGATAAAGTGCAATTTACCTAAATATAACCTTCTTGGTGGTCTAAGTTATTGTAAGGAATAAATGCTATTTAAAGGGAAAATGACTATCTGAGGGGCAGGGAACCACGTAGTATCTGAGCATGCAACATTTGTTCACAATGAACTCTTGGTGCAACTCTGCGGCCAGTGGACCAGAACCTACTTTCATTATTTGGTGAGAGAAGCTTCTTTAGGTTCACCATTTCCTCATGGAGTCCATTTAGAATGAAGCCTAAATATTCCTCAGCATCTTCTTGTCGACCCTGAAAAGGTCAAATACGATCTCATTAATGTTAACTGATCACTGCCCAAGGCCCGCAGGATATATGGTACTTGCACAATCCAACCGTGCCTCCTCTGAAAGGGAAGATGTAAGGTATTTCCCAACAGTAACATGACGACAAGGCTTTTCCTTGGACAGCTGAAATCCCAAGAGTGGGAGGAAAAGGAGAAACAGATTAAACACCTATCTCTAAACGGGTGGACTAATGAGGATTTTTATTATACTTTTCTATATTTTTGAAATTTTCTTCAATAAATATACATTACCCCCACCCCCCTTTTTTATTTTGAGAGGCAGTTTCGCTCTTCTTGCCCAGGCTGGAGTGCAATGGTGTGATCTCGGCTCACTACAACCTCCACCTTCCTGGGTTCAAGCAATTCTCCTGCGTCAGCCTCTCGAGTAGCTGGGATTACAGGCATGCACCACTACACCCGGCTAATTTTTATATTTTTAGTAGAGACGGGTTTCTCCATATTGGTCAGGCTGGTCTCAGGCTCCCGACCTCAGGCAATCCACCATCCACCAGCCTCAGCCTCCCAAAGTGCTGGGATTACAGGCGTGAGCCACTACACCCAGCTTTTTTTTTTGGAGATAGTCTTACTCTGTCACCCAGGTTGGAGTGCAGTGGTGCGATTTCGGCCCACTGGAACCTCCACCTCCCGGGTTCAACACTGGCACAGCCAAAGTGTGCTGAAGAATCCCACAGATTCTCCTGCCTCAGCCTTCCAAATACCTGGGACTATAGGCATGTGCCATGATGTCTGGCTAATTTTTGTATTTTTAGTACAGATGGGGTTTTGCGACGTTGGCCAGACTGGTCTCAAACTCCTAACCTCAGGTGACCCCCTGCCTTGGCCTCCCAAAGTGGTGGGATTACAGCTGTAAGCCACTATGCCTGGCCACATTACCTTTATCACAAAAAAAGTTATTTAAAAAAAATTCTGTCTTGGGCAAATGAAATAGAAGATGAAGAACTAGACGTCCAGGGCCAGTTCACTGTTCAACTGCAAGGGTTACCATCTGAGCAGTGACGTCAGCAGTCTGGTACGTCTGCTTCTGTCTTTGATGATGGACAACTACATGGGAAAGAAGTGAAACTACATGGGGAAAATCTCCACTGATTTAACACTGAGCTGTCTTACACATACGTCGGCAAAATCATTCACAGATGAGTCACCCGAGAGTTTTATAACCCCACATCAGGAGTGTTTGATTCCGTTACTTATCATCATCAGCTAATATTTCATCCTACACAGCACAACTGCCTATTCCAGGGACTTGCAAATTGTTCTGTTTGAAGCATCTAGGAAACGGCATTCAAGCTGACTTGCCCTCTTCAAACAGTAGAAATGGACAGCATCTGCTGGTGTGAGTGCATGCTCTGCAGGTGTGGTGAAAAGGGCAAACACTGGCACAGCCAAAGTGTGCTGAAGACTCCCACAGCAGGCCTGCTGGCTCTCCTTGGAAAGGCCTGCTTGCAAGGTTGGACTTTTTGTCTGGTGCCTGGGAACTTGGATTTCAGAAAGGTTCCCAAGGTTCCATTATCTGATATGGGATTCTGCCTAAACTGTTTGTGCAAGCAACATGCTTTCTGCTGAACACTTGTTTTCCTTCAGGGAGTTTGGACTTTTGGTTCAAGGTAGGCAGAGGGTACCTACGGGACCAGCCCTCAGTAAAAACCCTGGACACTGAGTCTGTAATGAGCTCCCCGGTAGACGGCACTTCGCATGTGTGCTGCTGTCACAGTCTGGTGCTGGAGGAGCGAGGTGCAGCCTTGTGTCTGCAGCCGGGCTTGGGGTCGGGGGGAGTCTGGAGGTTTCCTCTAGGCCCTGCCTCATCCGTCCTTTCCCTTCCTGACTGCATGCTTTTGTTGTCATAAATCAGCTTCTGCATTTTCTGAGTTCTTCCAGTGAATCACCCAAGCTCACATTATCCCCCAACATATCCCATACCAATGTAACCATAAAAAGGTGCTTTTGTTCACAGCCTTATCTCTGTGCACGATCTTACAGGGGTTCCTGAACACCCACTTCATCTCTGCCTCCACTTGAGCTGGGTGGCCCCCTCTGGCTTCTAAGGCATCTCTATGCTGTGGATCTTTGTACTTCTCTTGTTGACTACTCATTTGAGTTACAGATCTCATTCCCTTACTGAGGGCAGAGGGCGCACTTTACCCCATTTCTGCATCCCTAACACCATGTTCCCATCACTTGGGAAATGCAAATTCCAAGCCAATACCAAAAGCTGCATTGCGAGCGTTTAAAAAGTTTAAAACTCTCTGCTGCCCCTGGTGGTATGCTGCTATGATGCTCTGGACATTCACTTCCCAATGAAACTTCAAGTGAACTCTACTTAAGTGGCATTTTTTCAACTATTTTTCTCTCTGAATCCATTTCGTTAAGCATCATTTCGATTGCTTGTACGGATTCTTCACAGATAGGGAAGAAAGAAATGCTCCAGTTAATTGTGCTAAGCGTGGCCCAGTTCACTCTCAATAGCCCCAGGGCCTTTTATAAGGGCGCCTTGGCCCCTTGGTCCCATGCCTTTAGTAACAAAATATGTTATTTTAAAAACTGTATGTAAAGGGCAGGGCGCGGTGGCTCACGCCTGTAATCCCAGCACTTTGGGAGGCCGAGGCGGGTGGATCACGAGGTCAAGAGATCGAGACCATCCTGGTCAACATGGTGAAACTCCGTCTCTACTAAAAATACAAAAAAATTCAGCTGGGCATGGTGGCGTGTGCCTGTAGTCCCAGCTACTCAGGAGGCTGAGGCAGGAGAATTGCCTGAACCCAGGAGGCGGAGGTTGCGGTGAGCCGAGATCGCGCCATTGCACTCCAGCCTGGGTAACAAGAGCGAAACTCCGTCTCAAAAAAAAAAAAAAAAAAAAAAAAACTGTATGTAAAGGAATCAAGTATATCAAAAAGCTACTTAAGCCTGTAAGCATGGTGAAGACACCAGCTCTTCTGAACACTGCCATCATTCCGGGCCCAATGGACACCACTCTACCCCAACGGCATACAGTGCGGTGGTTAACACAGCTTGTCTTGAAAACTGGGCTCTGCCAGCTACATTAGCTATATGACCTCAGCCAGTGGCTTTCACTTCTCTTAACTGTAACAAGTAGATCATAATCATACCTTACTCACAGAGTCAACTAAGTTACTATATGTAAAGTACCAAGAACAGTGCTTGGTGCGCCACAGAAGTTATCTGAGTGAGGTCAGATGATGACAGCTGCGACACACTTCAGTTCATCCAAGCAATGGACCCTATTACAAACCCACATGTACTTATAGTGCTGGAGACAGAGGGCAAATATCGAATAAGTAACAGTTACCACACAATTGCTGGAACAAAAGGCAACACTTGATACTAGCTACTTAGAGAAGTCTCAAACCTTTTCAGACAGGCTTGACTTGTTAACTGTCAGGAGTCTGTAAATATACGTGGGCTCAAAGGCAGCTCCAGGGCGAATATCCCTCGCCATTTTATCTCCAAGAGCTGCAACGGAAACAGGACACAGATTTTTCTAACTACAATGAAGTCCTAAAAGATGAAAAAGCAACATCATCAAAACCCCCCGCCTCCCACCTGGCTGAATGTTGAGAACAGCATAAGTCAAAAGACAATCTCTTCCCAACAAGAATTTAAGTCAACCCCCAATATGTAATAGCCATCAACAAAACTTTTCTACTAACCTTGTCGAGGTTTCGGAGGTACTGGCATGTTAGTAAACTCATTCATTAGCCGGACACTAAACATGGGGAGAAAATGTTAAACAGCGCAGTTTTTAAAATATAACTTTTACTAAGGAGCTTTGATGGCTAAGGAGACTATCAGCTATATGAATATAGTAGATTTCAGGTAACAATGCTACTCGCTAGTGAACTCAAGTCTTTTCTATATAAATTTTTGCTCTATTTTAAGTGATATAAGCTGGTAAACACTAAAATATTTTCTACTGAATCTGAAGAACACGGATAAACAATGCTCCGATTCCATTTCTGGTTAAAATCCATATAAAATCATGAACAGTAGATTTTTTTACTAAACTATTTCAATTCTAATTATCAGAGGGGAAATAAAAACCGCACCACTTAACCCATCTCTCACCGCCTTACTTACAAGCTGTCTATCATGGGTGTTGACGTACAAGGCCTTTGCACTTTGGAATATAGAGGAATGAACTTCATCAGGTGATACATTGGAGGGCAAGCAACCAGTGCCTGCAGTGTCTAAACAGTGGCAGTAAGGAAGTGTAAAGGAAATGAAACAGACACACCAAATTCCCTAAATGCACATTAAGCGCAAGAACATCTTTAAAAACCTAAGTAAGCCAAGGATGTTGAACTACTTAGAGATGGAACCACAAAAAGGAATAAACCAAATAAACGTGAGGATAACTCGCCTGTGAGATCCATGTAAGGAGCTATGAAGCAGTCGGTCATTTATCTTCAAGAACTTGGCTTAACCAAGATAGTTCAGTCCATTAAAACCAAATTTCCAGTTGTAAGTGGTTGCTCTGCCCTACTATCTGTGACCTTTTTGATGAGAGTAAGCTTGCCTGAAGCCCTCATTCACATCCCAACATACCCTCTTTCTTAGGGGGAGACGGACTGGGGTCAGGAATAACCCTGTTGATAAGCAAGGTAGGCAACCAAGTAACAGACCATTTAGGGCCAGATGGCCCGGGGAAGCTGAACTAAGTCAAATGCACCCAAAGGAGACAGCACTGCAGCAGGCCGGCCTCGCGGACAGCCTCCAGGAAGGATACAGCATTAATGTAGCACCAGTTTCCTTTATTGATCAGCCCACGGGGTTGCAATGACACTGGTTTATGGATCAGGGTTACATTCTCCAGTAACTCTGAAAGAATGAAGAAGCATAGTTAAGAAATTAATGACATCTGGTATAAAAGACATTTAAATCATTTCATATGCTCTACTCTGGGAGAGCATTTAACATCCCTCCAATAAAGCACATATCCAAAGAAAACGCACACTGATAAAGCTTCATTCAAGTACACTAATTAATTAAACTTCTTTTCAAATAATATTTTCCTACAAACAGAAATATTTATTTATCTTCCCGGAGGAATGTAACTAGGGAACATGAGAGCTACCTATTTTAGTGAGAAACAAAAACATTTTTAAATGGTATCGCTGTTAGAGAATAGATTTGAGAGACACACCCTTTCTTCCCTGAACACTGTTAGACAGGTGTGTCTCATTAGCAGCAAGGCCTTTCCGACACTATACAGAAAAGTGTCTGTGCAGAACCCGAATCTCAGTCATCTCCACATACCTAGCAACTAATGCCGACCCTACATATCAGCACTGTGGGGTTCAATGGCTGTTCAGTGAGTAAAGACACTCCTTTCAGAGAAACCTGTATTCTACAAATTAAACTGTCCATTAGAAACCCAACTTAGCAACTGTTTTATATACTGTAATTCCCTATTCCATTTACAAACACGCCGCTTAGCCTCGGGCGCACGCCCTGCATGGATATCACTCTGTGAATGCCATCTTTAGAGAATTAACCATCAGAAATGCTTTAAAACAAGACACGATCTCCCCCGGTCCCACTGTGAATCTTCTAATGGTGATGGCAACACTTTATAAACCCTTCTACATTTAGCCTACTCCTCACAATTTAATTGGCTGGACTTAATCCTTAGTCATTTAGGAGTATCACCACTGTTCCCCTTTCACCAATAAGGAAACAGAGGCCCCCAAAGATGAACTGACTTACCTGTGATCACACAGGAGCCAGGCAGCACGGCCAGGGCCTGAACTCCATCACCTGCAGCCAATCCACACTATCTCCTTTACTTTTAAATTGTACACTAATCATAACTCACAAATATATACATCTACCATGTACCGACAAAAATAAAAAATTCATTTTAAAATAGAGTATACTAAACAAACAAAGTGTATACTAGGAAAGAAAAACTAAAATGGCATACATTTGGTACTAGCACCCAGCTAAGGTATCGCTCAAAAACGAGCGTTTCTTTTCTCAACTACATTGTACTGGCAGACCCCAGGCACAGCAAATGAAATTAACTTGCAAAATACAAATCAATCTCTCTCTCTCTCTCTCTCTCTCTCTCTCTCTCTCTCTGACACACACACACACACACACACACACACACACACACACACACACACACACCCTCATTCCCTCCTTCCTATGAGAATAAATGTCCTCTTCCTCCTTCTAAATGAAGCAGCATAGGGAATAATTTCTGCATAACTCTTCTGTCAAAAGTAAAACATTACAGATTCTGTGGAATCTGCTCAGTTAGAGTAAGTTTGCAAAGCTCCCCTCTCTCTTAATATGGAATACAGAACTGGGCCCTGAAATAAACAAACGGATCAGTTACGAACTGAACCCCAAGCCTGCATGTGGTAACGCCCAGCAGAGACAGTCCCTGTCATGTGGGGGACACTCTGCTAGAAATTTTGTGTGTACTATTCATAATTATCATAACAACCCTACTGTCAAAGAGAGAGTTACTAACCCCATTTTACAGATGAGAAAACTGAGGTCACATAAGAGCTGAAATGATCTGTAAACCTGGGTCTCCCTGACTCAATAGGTTGAGCCCTTTCCTCAATATCTAATGGGCTCCACTTAAAAATCCCTTTTACTCCAAGTTTTCAGATACTTTTCCCCACAGGCTTACAGTCTATTTACAGTGGATTTTTACACTTGTCTTTAAGCCATATCATCACAACAGTCTATCATTTCTAGTGTGTGCCACAGAACAGCAATTAATATAACTGCACTGCTAAGATTGCACATTTTTGAATAACCATCAATACTCTAACGTAAAGGTATAGTTGCTAAATAAAAAGTCCAGCATGATTCCAGCAAGCCTTTGCCATAGCATTTTTGTATCAAATGACAATATTTTTTTACCTAACCTTAAGACTCAAAACCTGCTATCTTTTTAACATAGAAACCTTTTTTTGAGACGAGTCTTGCTGTCACCCAGGATGGGGTGCAGTCTCGGCTCACTGCAGCCTGTGTCCCAGGTTCAAGAGATTCTCCTGCCTCAGCCTCCCACGTAGCTGGGATTACAGGCACGCACCGCCAAGCCTGGCTAATTTTTGTATTTTTAGTAGAGACAGGGTTTCACCATGTTGCCCAGGCTGGTCTCGAACTCCTAAACTCAAGTGATCCACTTGCCTCGGCCTCCCAAAGGGCTGGGATTATACGCGTGAGCCTTAGTGAATGGCTGAAACCTTTGTTAAAAGACATGCTGCCTTTCACTGACAGGCGAGTAAATGCTTGCTGAGTCCTGGGAACCGGGGAATGAGGGCACATAGATGAATGCGAGGTGGTCCTGCCCTAGGCGAGCTCACAGACCAGTGAAAGGAAGGAATGCATGTCCCTGGCCGCAAACGCATACTGTGCGGGCTAAACCGAGGGGCTGTTGGGGGATGGGGGAAGGATGCCTAGTCCCATCGAAGGGATGCAGAAACTGGGAAGGTGAGGGACTAGAGACAGCAAATGGAAGCTGAGGAAGAACAGAGATACTAAAAGGTTATCAATGGCTCAGGCAGTGGTGCCATCCAGCTAGAGGAGGAATACAACAGGTTACTTTTTGTTTCATGTGGTGATGAGTTCAGTTTTAGAGATGTTGGTAAGAGGTATCCAGATGACACCAGGTAAACAGTATGTTTATACTCAGACCAGCAAGTGACTGATCTATTACTGAGACCAAGTCTCACTCTGTCGCCCAGGCTGGAGTGCAGTGGCACTCCTGGCTCACTGTAACCTCTGCCTCCAGGTCTCAAGCAATTCTTGCGCCTCAGCCTCCAGAGTAGTGGGGACCACAGGTGTACACCACCATATCCAATTATAATTATTACTTTAGAGACAGGATCTTGCTCTGTTGCCCAGGCTGGAATGCAGTGGCGCACTCACAGCTCACTGCAGCCTCAACCTCCCAGACTCAACAGATTTAAAATCACACAAACACACACACAGGTCCCCACAGTGCAGGGCTGGAAGAGGAGAGAAGCAAGAAGCGTGCGGGGCAGCGTGGGGGAGTGGAGACAGCAAGGCAGGCTGCTCAGCCGGAAGCCGGGCTGCGGAGGGAGACAGGATCACGGACACAAGGAGCTAGGGATTCAGGAAGATGCAGCAGAGTTTCTGGGTGGGGGAGTGAAAGAGCAGCTTCAGGTTTCTTGATGACAGGGGAGGAAAGGTCTTCTAGGGCAGTCATGGTGAAGATGCCGGACGGAGGCGAGACAGGGCTTGAAGACGTTCATTCCCATTTAGCACTGGTACTGCAAGGAAATGAAGGAAGCCACCAGGGCCAGGCATACAAGATCTGCCTGAAAGTTCCCTTCCATGCCGACCTGTTCTGACAGACTGAAAAACATGCTTTGTGAGGAGTCTAACTCCACTCTTAAAATGAAAGCAAGGATGGAGTGCAGTGGCTCACGCCTGTAATCCCAGCACTTTGGGAGGCCGAAGTGGGCAGATCACAAGGTGAAGAGATCGAGACCATCCTGACCAACATGGTGAAACCCCATCTCTTATTAGTAAAAAAATACAGAAAATAGCTGGGCGTGGTGGCACATGCCTGTAGTCCCAGCTACTTGTGAGGCTGAGGCAGAAGAATCGTTTGAACCCAAGAGGCAGAGGTTGCAGTGAGCCAAGATCATGCCACTGCACTCCACACTCCAGCCTGGTGACAGAGTAAGACTCCATCTAAAAAAAAAAAGGAAAGCAAGTGCAGAGCAATCAGGTACCGGCTGCCCTAAGCTCTGTCTGAAAACGTAGCTCCTTTTTTTTTTTTTTTGAGACAGTGTGGAGAAGGGGTTTCGCAGTGCTAGCCAGGCTAGTTGAAGTGCTGGGATCACAGGCAGGAGCCGCTGCACCTGGCCTCCCTTCATATTCTTATCTGAGTTACGGGCCCAGAATAATCTGCACAGCCTGGAGGCTTGGACATTCAGTCTCCATGCAATCAGAAGATGTATAAATCAACCTTAAACTGACTCTTTTCCAGCATTCATTTGTGAAACGGCACGAACTGGTCAGACAGAAACCTTTAGTTTCTACACCAACCCTTCCCTTAAATCAATGCCAGCTTCCAGCTTGCTTATTTTGAGATGCAGGCAGGTTAAAAAGCAGTTTCACTGTTTTTCTTCCACGGTATTAAAATCAAGTCTTTTAGCACCACCTAGTGGTGTATTCAATAGCTGCAAGCAACATCATTTCACAGACACACCTACAAAAACGAAAGGAGCAAAACCTCTGAAACAGAACACATGGACCCTCAGGACATGTGCTAGGGAATGTAATCCACCTCTTCAAGCCTTTGACAGTCTTTGAAAGCCCATTCTGGTACAATATTGTTAAATGTAGAATAAATACAGACTTGGAAAATACAGAGGAGACACTGAACAATCTCCATTTTTTTCTTTTTTTGTGAGATAAGAGTCTCACTGTTGCCCAGGCTGGGGTGCGATGTCGGCTTGCTGCAACCTCCTCCTGCTGGGTTCAAGCAATTCTCCTCCCTCAGCCACCCAAGTAGCTGGGACTACAGGTGCCTGCCACCATGCCTGGCTAATTTTTGTATTTAGTAGAGATGGGGTTTCACCACGCTGGCCAGGCTGTTCTCAAACTCCTGACCTTGTGATCCGCCCACCTCGGCCTCCCAAAGTGCTGGGGTTACAGGTGTGAGCCACTGCACCCAGCTGATTTTTCTTAATGATTTTATCTAGTGGCAAGTCTTTCATAAACTATCATATCATTCTGTTATTACTCTCTTATAATGATTCTAAATCCTAATCTTAAGAGTAAGACTGATTGAAGGCACTCAAGATTCTCCACACTGTCTCCATGGTAGCTGACCTCATCACTGTGTACCTGGTATTAGTGGTGTATGCCTCTTTCTCTGGATAGGAGGCTCCTTAAAAACAAGACTCATACTGCCAACTGCTAAACAAGGCCCTCCCCATCCAAGGTAACAGGACTTAGTGGCCTTCTGTGTCCTCAGCCTGTTGCTGCCACCCCTATCAGCCGCAAGAGGCCTCCGTTCCTTGTTTACTGCCCCCAACACTCCTCTGCCAGTGATCACTTCTCTCTCTCTCCAAATAGCTGCCGTCTGTTCCTTTCTGATCTTATGCCTTAGACTACCCTCAAGGCAAGGCTAATCATTACTCCAACTAGACAGTGTGTGGCATACAGTAAGTTCTCATTAGACATTAATACAGGATGAATCAAACATCTAGAGATTAAAGTTATTGGTTACGGCAAATGACTCCATTCAAATTTGTTAGAAATGACTCAACAGACTTTAAAGGTCGTTTAGCTCATGGTCCAAAAAGTCTAAATGATAGCTCCCATGAAGAAGCACAGTAAAGGCAAGGGACCCAGACACACAGACCAGAAGACTGAGGTTCCCAGCCTGGCCCTGCCACTTCCTTCATCTGCAGATCACTCCCCACCTGGAACAGATAAGGAGCTGCACCATGCTCAGCTGTAGCAAAAATGAGCACACATGTAAATACACGAGCAGAGCACTCCCAGTAAGAGGGTCAGCTCACTACAGAATCCCCCTCTAGAAAACAAAGAGGTAACAGAGGTGGAAGGAGAAGGGAAAAGCAAATTAATTTATGTAAGAGTTTGAGAAAATCAACAATTTTCAGCATCTCAAGAAGAAATGTTAGCCCAACTTCCTTAAAATCTTGACAAGTTTTAAACATCTTGACATACAGGTATTGATCGACTTATGACCTATGCAACTTACGACCATTCGACTTTACGACCACAATCGCTAGCCACGACCGCTCCACGTCTGGCAGCGCAAACGTTGCCCAGCTGGGCGTACGACAGTGCGGACCAGCTTCCGGCAGCACTACCATCTCCGCGTGCACCATTTCAACTGTACATATAGCCTACTCAACTTACGACCAAATCATGTTACGACCGGTCCGCGGTCCCGGCCGTGGTCATAAGTCGAGCACTAGCTGTACTAAGGATATATTAATGAAGTTCTATTTGGGGCCTGGTGTGGTAGCTCACACCTGTAATTACAACACTTTGGGAGGCTTTGGCAGGAAAATCATGTGAGTACAAGAGTTCCAAGATCAGCCTGGGCAATAAAGACTGCTACTACACAAAGACAAAAATACCAACTGCACACGGCGGTGCCTGCTCGTGGTCCCCGCTGCTCAGGAAGCTGGCGCAGGAAGGCGGCACAGGAAGGCCACTTTAGCCCAGGAGTTCAAGGCTGCAGGGAGCTATGACCACGCCACCGTACTCCAGCCTGAGTGACAGAGTGAGACCGTCTCTTAAGAAAAAAAAAATTTTTTTTTAAATAAATTTCTTAACGGATAAGCACAGACTGAAAAATAAAAAATAAAAAAAAATAAAGTTCCATTTCAAGAGGGATGATTCTAAGAAATGAGATTAAATACTTATTGTCAAAGATTTTCTCTTAAGATCCAAACATTCAAAAAACTGTTAGGGTCCAGTTTTGTAACATATCACATGTGCATTATTAAGGCTTCCATCCTGAATCATTTCAGTTACCATAAGCTGAAGGAGACACTAGCGCTTCATGAAGTTCATGAGCCCCTCTTCTCCCTCGTAATGAAAGAACAGGGGCGCAAAACCAATTCTAATTCCTCCTAAGACTGGACTGGATTATGTTTGAGTGAATGAATCCTACTGTTATATAAAAGTCAGGTCTTATGGACAAGCCAGAGCTAATACCACTTTCCAATGTCTAATATCCCTCTGTTCTACTTGATTAAATTCCTCTTTCAGCATCAACATTTCCATTTACTACTTTATTCCTAGTCTAAAGCCCAATATGCAGTCTAATTATGGAGGCTAAAAGAATCAAAATGAGGAAGGCAGGCCACCAAGGATACAAGGCAGGGAATTTCTAGGTTGAAACTTTAAGTCTGACCTGTGTTCCAAAGTCACTGTCATTGGTTTATCTATTTCACCTTCTTTTAGGGCACATAATCCGAAGGTGACTGTTAACTTTTCCTCCAGAAGCCTTCTTTTCAATTCCTCATTGTTGGTATAATTTACTGTTTAACTGTTCAGACAGCAACTTTAGAAGATGGCCTCCCTAGTCCATCTTTGTCATGGGAGTTGGTGGGGCTGCCTAGAACAATGTTTGTGAAAAGGCACAAAATGCCATCCTGTACTTCACTTTTGTAATGACTCACATTAAAAGGCTGAAATGAAACTTAACTCATATGAAATCTGCTGACATACAGAAAAAAGGAGTTGCTTAACAACCTTTTTTAAAGACATACAGGGTAGATGGCAGCTCACTTGGGTTGTCACAAATCAGCCCGCTAAAATTGTCTATAAACTCAAAGGCAATATCAGCACTGTAAACTTTTGTGTCATTATAAGCTATAATTATTCTTACACATATTTTACACATCAAATTTTGTTTTCCTAGAATTTGGACTTAGGGGTCCTATAACCACTTAAAATCCATCATCAATATGCAAGGTGCAGAACTCTGATTCCTAGAACTCAATCTCAATAACTGACCCTAATCGACATTCTGATGTTGTTGGCCTGCTTTTCTGTCATCTTCCTAACTGTCCAGAACATTCTCCAAGTGCATTTCTTTTCCTCGTTACTATCAATTTGGAAGAACACACACTATCTTGGCCACCGAACCAGGTGGAGGTCAGCCAAGGGACCAAAACGTACCACTACCCACTGGCTTTCAATCAACTTACGTTTTTTAAGTGGAACGACGTTTAACAAGTATGAGGATATAAGCATATCAAATCAGATGTGGACAAAACTCTCACTCCACAAGGCTGGGTTCCTGCAAGCAGGTGCCGTAACTTTTTAGCTTACAGCACGCTACATGACCATTGCCTGTGCCACTTCAGAATCTGAAGAGGAAGTGCAAAGTATCCGAGAAACCATTTCCCCCAAGGAGCGGGGACAGTATATGCATGACGTATCAACTGCCAGAGCAAAGACCAGCCTTAGGGTATACAGCCATGCTTCACGACGGAGATACGTTCTGAGAAATGCCGTATTACGTGATTTTGTCATCGTGCAATCACACACCTAGATGGTACAGCCAACTACAAACGTAGGCTGTATGCCAGAGCCTAGTGCTCCTATGCCACAACCCCCATAGTGTGTTGTGCACTGAATGCCACAGGCAACTGTAACACAATCACTGGGCACTAGACATTTTTTAGCTCCATTATCATCTTATGGGATCACCGACACACATACGGTCTGTCATTGATTTAAACATCATTAGGCAGCACGTAACTGTATCTTCATTTACACTTAAATGAACATGGACAGGGTAATTCATTTGAGAAGACCCAAACTGTGGTAACTGTTTCTCTATCCAACAACTTTTAGGCATAAAACCACTGTGCAAAATCAAATAAACAGGTTTTGACTAACAATTCGTAACAAATGACATTGCTAGATACTTCAACGAAGTGTTTATAGAGCTGTTCGAGAGCTCAGTTTTCCTAGTTCTCTTTCACTGGAATTTTAACTTAATTTGTTGGGCACTTGGCACTCTCCTTACCCAGCATTATTTATATTCTGTTAAAACAAAATACACTGCTGCATAACTTTGAAAGCAAAACATCAAATACAAAATAGCTCTATGTATGACGTGGAAACATCTGATATAATTTAAACTAGTAATATGACAATGCTCCTTAGTAAAGACCCGGGAAAAGTTCAATGTTCACTAAAAGAGTATGTTCAATTTCAAACATCACATGTTCGTCAACTCCAAATGATCTGTGCTGAGGGAAGCAACAGCAAAGGCGCCCCCCACATGTCTGCCATACTCAATAAGAGTGTCATTTTGGGTTTTTTTTTTTTTTTTTTCCTTTTTTTTAGAGAATTCCTAAGTCTCAAGGAGTGTCATGTTTTGCAACTACTTTCAAACACAAGCTATTAAGTTTTTTGGTTTTTGAGACAGTCTCACTCTGTCGTCCAGGCTGGAGTGTAGTGGCACCATCTCGGGTTTACAGGAATCTCCACCTCCTGGGTTCAAGCGATTCTCGTGCCTTAGCCTCCTCAGTAGCTGGGATTTCCAGGCATCACCACGTCCAACTAGTTTTTGTATTTTTAGTAGACACGGGATTTCACTATGTTGGCCAGGCTGGTCTCGAACTCCTGGCCTCAAGTGATCCGCCCACCTTGGCCTCCCAAAGTGCTGGGATTACAGGCATGAGCCACCGTGCCTGGCTGTATTAAGTCTCCTTTTGTTGCCTCCTACTGAAAACTGGCAACTGTCCCCTCAGACCAGTCAGTGAAACACAGCGCCTCTCCAACCCGCAGCAGGACAGGCCTTGTGTGTTTAGATTCCTACTTCCTTTGGAGCTGAAGGAAGTCACTGAGTGTTTCTGCTGACATGCTCTTCCCTGGCGTGTCCTTCTCCTCTTAAATGATGGTTTATGCTTTAAAAAAACAGCCAATGGAACAAAATGTTGACACGTAACCTATACCAAGGAGATGGCCTTGCCATCAAGAAGGTCCAAGTAGAACCTATTCAAGTGGATAAACAGTTTTAGAGTAATCAAGAGTTTAATGTATTTCACTTCAAAATGCCTTACGTGATTCTTTTTCTTTCAGTTGATCTGCCTTCTTAATTTCACTTCTGGTGGCATAAAAACTAGTTGGTGTTTATTAAGCAGATTTAATGATAGCGGAAATAGTCTAGAAATGAGGGTATTTGAAACAAATAAACCTGAGATCAAAAAAACAAACAAGCATTTCGTGTGTGTGTGTAACTTTTTTTTTTAAGAGATGGGGTCTCAGTATGTTGCCCAACTGACCATTTCAAGTGTGTGTGTGTGTGTAACCTTTTTTTT
>NW_016107474.1:2362468-2396959 GCF_001604975.1 Cebus imitator | reverse complement strand
AAAAAAAAAAAAAAGCTTAATAAAGAACAAAAAGAAAGTAGTTTTGTACAGCTGTACAGTGTGTGTCCTAAGTGTTCTTATGAAAGAGTCAAAAGGTTTAGAATTTTTCATTTAAACATAAATTAGTAAGTTAAAAAGTTACAGTAAGCTAAGGTTAACTTCTCACTGGGCAAATTTTTTTTTTTTAAATAAATGTACTATAGCCTAAGTGTAGAGTGTTTATAAAGTCAGCTTTGTTCAGTAATGTCCTAGGCCTTCACACTCGCTCACCACTCATCACTGACAATCAGAGCGACTCCAGACTTGCAAGCTCCAGTCATGGTAAGCGCTCTATACAAGTGAACTTTTTTTTTTAAATCTTTCCTATGCCTAGATGTGTTCAGGCACACAAATACTTAGCACTGTGTCACAACTGCCTATGGTACTCGGTTGTCATGGGCTATGCAGGTTTGCAGCCTGGGAGCAACAGGCCGTACCACTAGCCTAATGCTCTGCCACGCGTACACAACGACAAAAATCGCTAAGCGACACGTGGCGGAATGCACAGCCATCGGTGAGCAACATGTTGTGTAAACATGCACACCTCTTTTGTGCCCCACTGTGCTTCTGACTTCCTACTTCAACTGTTTAAAAACAACCTGTGAATTATGCAGCTTTATATTTTTATTGTGAATACTTTCTACTTTAGAGCCTTAGCACTTTAAAACGTTAACTCTGGGCTGAACTCTTAACATTTTTCAAGAGCTGACCCTGGGGTACCAAAATTCTGAATAAAATCCATTTACTCAATCCAAAACAGGCATAAAAAAATGTTAAGTCACAAAATGCTTTCTTATATCTTAGGAAATATAAAAAAGAAGTAGTACACAGTGAGTACAAATCAGGGATTATCATACCAAAGGTATATGACAGAAAAAGTCCACTATACATTCACACTGTAGAGCAGAATTACTTGAACAAAAGGCAAGAAACGGAAACGTAACCTGTCAACAGAAAAGAACTGCTAACAGACATGGATTTTTCACTGAACATAAAGGCATGACACCCACCCCTCCCATCTGTTTCTGTACTGTCTTACTCTGAGATAACATTTAAGACATAGGCCGCTTTCACACATTGCTATTAACACACAAGTCATCTACCACTGTTATGGGTAACAATCTATCACCACAGTCTATCAGCCCAGTTGATGAGGCTTCACCCTAGATGTGCATCTTTTCAACTATACCTGCAATCTTTATGGCTACAGGATCCTCTGAAACTGGAACAAGCCCTTCTTTGACTTCAACCTGCTTTTCAGAAACCAGGGGAGATATGGCGGGAGGGGAATACTTAGTTTCCACATAGGCCACCGGCGAGGAGGAAGAGGGCTTAGAATCATGAAAGAGACTGGCCCAGGACTTGGGCTGGCTGACAGGAAGGGGGCCTGACGCAGAGCCCGTGCCGTCAGCGGGAGGCGATGCACTCTCGGGTTTGATGGGGTCCAAGTCTATGCTTTCCGTGGTATGGAGCTCTACCCCGTTGGCAGCTGTGCCCTCACCCGAAGATTCAAGTATTTGTCCATTAGCAACTCCAAGGTTTTCAGTAGTATCGGTACCAACGCAGGGCTGAGCCCCAGCTGTCCTTGACAGGGTGTCTCTGCCAGCCTCTACAGGGAAGCAGGACTGACCAAAATCAGCCCCAGGGCCCCCCTCCAGCTGCCCTGCAGTCCTGGTGTCACTGCCAAGAGCTCCAGGGAAAGGACTGTCAGGCACAGTGTCACTGACAGAGTCCGTGGAGTTCTGGGGGCTGTTACAAGTCCTGGGCGTAACTGATGGGGGCATGTCCCCCATAAATTCTGCATCCTCTGTGCTGACACTGTTCGGGACTGCTGAACTGGCATGGCCATTGACCAGGGCCTCTGTGGAAATATTATCATCACCACCATCTTTCAAATAGCTGTAATATCCAGGTGGCCGCTTTTTCTTCTTTTTACGCTCCCTTTGTCCAAGACCACCTGAGACACCATCATTGTCTAAAACTTCCACCTCCACATTAGAACCTCCATCCAAAGCGAGGGCAGAACCTGGGTACTGGCAGTCTATGGAGCCGTAGCTTGCTTCTTTAGTGATGCCATCAGGGGTCATTTTGGAAGCTGGACAACCGAGAATAAATTCAGGGGCCTGAGGGTTCAATGTGCTTGAAATACTGTAGCTGGAGGTTCTCGGCAAAGTGTCACTGGGTTCAATGACTTCATTGACACCAAATTCAATTCTCTGATATTCTTGTCCTGTTTAGAAAGAAAACTATTAGTTAAGAACACAGTTCTGCAAACTCTAAGTAACAGCAATTACCAACTTTCTCTTTGAAAATGAAAACCTTAAATTCTCTTCCTAATCAACAAACCTATTACATATTTTACTTACGTGGAATAATTTGCTGAAAATGAAATAACTATAAAATTATATTTAATTTGGGGATATGAAAAGCAGAAGCCCGTACTTATCTTCCTAGCTAAGGAAGACTCTCAGAAAGTAAAATTAAAATAAATTTGTAATAAAAAGCAAATAATATTCTGCCAGTTTAAAAATACCGTTCAATGGAATCTGACTTTTGTATAGCTGCCTTACGCCTGAGATAAAGGAATATGTATTTTGGACAACTTAATTTTTAAAAGATCATAACAACTAACTTGGGACTTAAAACATTGTTAAATCAGCTTCTGTAATTAACACGATTTAATTCCAAAAAACTACCCAAAGAATCCTATATATACTGGATAGGAGAAATTAGCAAGTACCCATTTAAAAGCAAAAAAGATTAAACAGCAGCAGCAGCAGCAGCAAAGAATCAAGGGCCGCTTCAGAAGCCGTCTTCGGAATTCTTTAGCTCCTGGTCTCCTCCGCTGATAACCTTCAATGAAGTCTGAAAAAGGGCCCTGACGTGAACACATGCAAATGTCCTCTAAATAAATTCACACTCGATTAACTCCATAGGTGGTGAAGCCTTCCGAAAACACCAACTGATAAAGTTAGAACTGTGAACTTTTAAATCTCTCTTCGGAAGCCTTCAATACTCCCTTCCCAGTTAACCACAATCTACATATTTCATTCATGCTAAGAAAGACTTTTTTTTTTATAGTTCACATCTCTGAAATTAGGTTAAGTTTTAGAATCAATGGTGTCTTTCAACAGACATCAAGCATCAATGTCACCTTACAGTTGGCAAGTTACACGTTTTGAAGTTAAGGAAAGGACACACGCCATATACTTCATCTTTAATGCATAAAGGTTTCTTCCAGGCTAGTATTAAGGGGCCAATTTTTTTTTTTCAAGGCATATATCTCAAGAAAAGAAACTAATACCCAAAGAATGGTGTTCTACTGCAGAGGACTGAATATATTTTACCTCGGAAGGACCTCTACAAGTCTTTTTGCAGCATAAAAAATACAGACCCAGAGAGGGGCCAGTTACGTGGCAAGTGGGTGGGCAGGAGAAGGCTGGAGATCAACAGCCTCCTGAATCTTTGCAGGCTTTGGAATCACAACCCCCCACTGTGGGGGCTGGTGGTGGTGGCAGCACAATCCTACCCCAATAACAGAAAGTTCCTGGAAAATAATACTGATGACCATTACCACTAAAAGCCGTTTACATATAAAGTCATGACAATGTAATTCCTTCGGCTACCATTTATTTTTTGTTTCCTTATTTTGAAAAGAATCATCAAAGGGAAATGAATTTATTATCATGCCAAGGGCTTGACTGTCCATTTTGCTTCCAGGCATCCCTTATTCCCTGATGTTGTGAGGCTGGATTGAAATGGGTGTGTCTGGAGAAGTGAGGAGCACGCCACGTGGAGCCTAGCCTTTGAAGGGGCTGTGGTGTACAATGTGAAATCACATTTGAGACTAGTATGTGCTGTGTCACTCAGCTTATCCGAGGCTGATGCGTTCTAAGACACGGTGCTTTCCACATCTCAACTCTCAACCTCATCCAAACATAACACGTCCTAGAATGTGGTGTAACATGAACAGAACTATTTCAATGTTATGAGTATTATCAAGCATTTACTCAACACCATGTTTGATCATCTCACTAAAAGGCAGATTCCCAGCCAGCACAGTTCCTCTTCTTCTTGAGAAACACTCACAATGGACACACATGCCTTGCACTGCATGGCAGAGAGCTCAGAGCCCAATCTGCCAGGCAGGAGAAATGAAGAAGGTCTGCAAACTTGCTTCAACAACTTAATCAATACATTAGGAAGCTGGAAACTCAGCACTCAGGTAATGCAGGCCATGGGTCATAAAACAATGAACCAAACACGGCGTTTCTCAGAGTTTGCTCACTGCAGTATATGCAGTACAGTGGCCTGGGCTACAAGGCAAGGGGAGAGCGAGGGAAACAGACAGAGATGAGTAACACAAGGGCCCTGCTCAGAGATTCACATTTATCAGGAAGACAAATGCAAACAACTGAGAATGAAAACACGGAGGGAGGGAAGAGAAGGCTGTGAACTGCTCTAGAAAAAGAATGCTTCTGGACGCAGGACACAATGGTCAACTTCCATCAGAAACTAGAGAGGTCAGTGGAACTTACGGATCACTGAATGGGTAAGGGCAGGGTGAAGGAGTGGGATCTCAAGCTTTAGGAACATCTAACAGGCAGTGCTTGAGGGGAAGGACAATTAATGTGATTATTACGTGTATGCCTGTATGAAAATATCTCATGTACTCCATACATATATACACCTACAATGTACCTACGGAAATTATAAAATATTAAAAAAAAATAGAAAAGGTGTAAAAGGGAAGCCACGATGAGGTGCCTCTGCAAAGGGCTAGGTGCAGCTGGCAGAGGTGGGAGAGAGCATAATAAAGCATCCTGAACTATTCATCCAACAAACGTACTGAGCACTTACAACATTCCAGACACTACAGGCGCAATGACAGACATGGAGGGATGGACCCTGCCACCAGCAGCTGAGCAGTCTAGAACAAGAGGCAGGTCCATGTCAGCGCCCACCGGATCTGTACAGTCCGACAGGCGCTGGAAGAGAAAGGCTTCAGAGACAACTGTGCCTGTCACTAACCGTGCAAGCTGGCGCAAGATTCCAGTTGTGTTTTTGGCAGAACAAAAGCAGGACTTAGAGGGAAGAGAGCAGAGAATGGAGAAAAAGAGCCAAGATGCAGTAGGTGAAAAGGGCTGACAGGCTGGAAGGAGGGAGTGGGGATGCAGAACTCCAGGGGCTGTGGGAGCTGGCGGTGCCTACTGCACAGGGAGGAGGGTAAACTTAAAGAGATGTGCACAGGAAAATCCTGGCACATTTGTAAGCACGGAATCAACATGTGCAGCGTGCTCACTACGTGCACAGCACAGAGAGACAGAGGAAGTCCCACTGACTCAGACGCTTGAGAGGCTAAGCCATCAGCCGATTAAAAGGCAGCTCAGGAGGCCGAGCAGCCCCGCTTTTGGGTCCCCAGAGCTTCAATTACTGTCTTAGTTGTCCTAAGCTATTAGTAGATCTGCTCTTTCCCTTATGGTCTCCTACAATTCTTATAAATCTAATAATTATAGATATAATCACTCCTGATGTTACTGGAGATAAAATGTGGTTATTAGTCTTTTCAAGGTTTATACTGTAATTAAAACCCCTTTTGTAAGACTGACCATGCTAATTCAAAAGGGAATCCAAAGCCCAGCTCTCAAAGAAAAAGTGTGGCATCAGTTTCCTGGAGGCCAGTTAGGGCCTTTAAAGGGCTTCCGACTGAAAAATGATCTAAACAGGTTTGAACCGTGCAAGGGCAGCCTGCAGTAAGTAAACCACCCTGCTGGTATTCCCACACTGGGTACTTAAACAGTACAAGATCACTGCATCTCAGTAAGCCCCACCTCTGGTAAGCAGCTCAGTATCTGTGACGGGGACAAAAAAAGTAACAGACCAGGAGGTGAAGAGGTGACCCGAGTTCTCAAGAGCCAGCGACAAACCAGGACATGAATGTAAACCACAAGAACAACAGATGCAGGCTACCACTTCAGTCACAAAGAACACATGCTCAGAAACCAGCCAGCGCTGGAGCCGGTAGACTGCTTAGCAACAAGACAGAAAGCTCGCTTCAACTCTGGCATGTGGTGACGAAGAATAACATACCTGTTGCACTGAGAACTGTCAGGGGAAAAAAGAACTCAACACCATTCCTAAAGAAAATCTTAAATGGCTGGCCCTCTGTAGCACAGGATAAGCTTTAACACTAACTCACTAGTCGAAGTGACTCAGTGATTAAATACATTATAGTTGACAGCAAAAACTTCAAGCTGCAAAGAAACATTTATTCAAATGGGAAAACAGTGATTACACGGAGCCTGCCCATCCAGCATGTATGGCCAAAATTCCCTTTAGGGAAATAAGGAGAGAACTAGTAGCTTACCATCAGGTAGTTTATCCACAGCCTCTGTGCCACACAGAACTGTTCCACTGTACGGAGGGAGCTGCATAAGGAATCAGAAAACAAATTTTAATTCAACAAAATGTTAAAACAAATACATATGATTTCATTAAGGCAACATTTCGTTAAAACTCTTTATCCATACAACTTTGCGTGCCACTACTTTTAGCAGAATAACACACGTGAAGTGTCAGTGCAATCTAAATCATCTTCATTTAAGGAAAAAGCACAACAGAAATACTTTCAGATATTTATCACTATTAAACAGAACTGGAAATGAGGGCAAAGGGGATAAAAATGAACTCTAATGAACATGTAAATCAGCTACAATAAAATGCTTCTGATACATCCTTCTTCTCACAGGATGTTAGTGACTGACCATAAAGGGCACAGACACTTTTGTTCGTGCCCTGGTGAAGATGATGCTTCCTGTCTGCGCCTCTTGTTCATGATCACTACATTGCAACACAGCTGGCAGAGGCTGGGACCAGGTCCACAGTCGGAGAGCAGAGAAAAGCCCGCTAGAAACAAAAGCCAGGTGACTGCAGCTCCCTTTTCAACACAGTGCCTTAATTAACTAAGTTAACAGCTAGAAGTCACATTCCTTGTTTTGAAGACAGAAAGCAGAATGGGAATTATCTAGCCTCTTTATAAAAAGCTGAAAGATATCGCAACTTAAATTTTTCTTCTTCCTAGCTATTCCACAATATTTATTGGGGATAGGAAAGTTTAGGAAGGAGCTGGGCATGCCTTACATGGCCTGTAATCCCAGCACTTATGGAGGGTGAGGCAGGTGGATCACTTGAGGTCAGGAGTTCGAGACCAGTCTGGCCAACATGGTAAAATCCCATCTCTACTAAAAATTAGCCAGGTGTGGTGGCACACACCTGTAATCCCAGCTACTCAGAAGGCCAAGTAGGAGAACTGCTTAAACCCAGGAGGGGTAGGTTGCAGTGAGCCAAGATCACGCCACTGCACTCCAGCCTGGGTAACCAAGTGAGACTCTGTCTTCCTCTCCTCCCCGTCAAAAAAAAAAGTTTAGGAAGAAAAGGGGTAAGCTAAGCAGACAGACAATTGCTACCTGAGGGCAGAACAAAAAAACAAAATGCCATTCAGCACTTCCCAAAGTCTGCTCACTGCAGGACAACAGCGGTGCTAGAATGGCCCCCGGTCCACAAAGATCAGAGACTGTGGCTGATTCTCATGCCCAACACTGGATGGGAACTGCCACTGGGGTTGCTTCCTCAGCGGATTTCTCCAATGAACTCTCAGCACAACAATTCAATAATCACAGCAGTAAAAGCTTCTCTCTGCAAGCAACCCAGTAAGTTCCATTCCCAGAGAATTATGACAAACAGGAAAACACGAGCAATTCAAAAGGAAGCCATCACCTTCAGGACTTGAGAGCTGCACTTATCTCTGTCACCCGGGGCAACCCAGGACTCATCATGCTGACACCTGAGAGAAAGAATTCTGTGTGCTGGGCGGGGCTACAACAGCCTTGGCACCCACGATGCAAAGACCATTCCATACACCAGCTTTTATGAGGGCAGGCACCTGGAGCAGAGAGGTGGGTCCACAAGGGTAGCGGACACAGCAGCCACATGTGTCTCAGGAAGACTCGAATCTCATTCAAAACCCTCTGTGGTTACAAATGACAGTTTAGCAACTGACACATAGAATGCCCTCTCTTTTTCTGTTAATGACACTAGGATGCCCCCTGGTGACAGAAAGTTATATTACTTTGAGGCATAAAAATGTTTTGAATCATTCTTTCTTTACACAAAATCACTGTAACATCAAGAAACCATCTTCTTCTGAGTCGAAACCATTTTATTACCCCACGTATTAGAATAATGTTCTCTCCACACTTAACAGTATTCTGTTCTGCTCAGGGAGGAGAGAATGCTGAAGAAAATCTCCAGACCCAAGAGACTGCAGCAGGTTAGAAAGACGTACAACTTGGAGAAGGGACCTCTTCGGCCGTCCACTTCAAACCCCAGTGCAAGGCAGAGAGCTGTTAGAACCCTGCTTGCTGTCTTCCAGCTGCCCTCCTCCTCGACATTCAACCACGGAGTGTGAACACACGCTCAACTCCCAGCCACTCCTACAGCATGCAGAAGAAAACCCCAGCAATCAGGAATTAACACAAGGATGATGCTGAGGACTAGCACTAAGTGGAGAGGCAGGACCAATGATGCTAGGTGGTGCTGACCAAGGGTGAAAAGGCCGGAGGGGCTGGACCAGTGACACCAGGCGGCACTGACTGGGCACTGAGGGTGCACCCAGTCAGTGCCACCTGGTGTCACTGGACACACATTCTGTTCCTCCACCACAACTCTGAGGAGGAGGTCTTGTTATTATGGCCATCTGATAGATGAGGAAGCCAGGAGCCACTGCTAGTAAGAGGCACAGCAGGGAGCTGGTAAGAGATGACCACGTTGTAAGCCTGCTTAACACACTTCCTTGGATTTGCTAAGCTGATAAGAGAGCGAACCTGCAGGAATGCCAGATGGGTTGTGGCACTGTAGTAATGTGTGTGTTTTACTCTACAGGCACACAGCACCTTTCATTCAACAAACCTCCCTCACACATCACATGCCCTTAGTCTGTGGAAACTGGATATCTAAATACACAGCAGAATAAAAGTTCAAGGATGGTTCAAAGTTCACTCATTAACTGTAAAGCTATCTGTAAGAATACAAAGTTCAAACAACAAAGCAAAGACATAAAATTGCCTACACAAATACAAAGTGAGCACTGTAAAAAACTGTAATCTAATAATAGTGATGTGAAACACGCAGTCTGAAAACAGTGCTGCAGCCTTGTGAAGAGAATACTTGGGCCCATGGCTAGGAAGGTGAAGTTCTGAAGTCTCCCTCTGGGGCCACCTGTGTGCTCTGCTTTCCGTCTCAACGACTCTCATGAACCACGAAGCCCTCCTTTAAAATCCCATTTAGATACCAAATTAAGAACTGTCTCTACTCTCCCTGAGTGCCCACACACACTGTCCATAGGCAACACTCTGTTATCGGGGGTTTATTTATTCAGTCATGGTTGGGGTGTGTGCTACTTCCAAAACTGAGATTCTAGAAACTTTAATGAATGATGAGCATTTCCACTTTATTTTTTAACATAATTAACAGCATTATGACTGGGGTTTAAACATGCTTATTAAATAAGTTGACTGTATTTTTTCCACTGGAGAAATTGATTTTTAAATCACTAGAGCACAACTCTAGAAGAGATACCAGCTACCTTTCACCTGAATCTGTTTCTTCTGATTCCACTCAATTACTAGCCACCTTATCTTGCCAGTGGCAAGCTGCCAAGCAAGCAAACTGACAGACAAGGCAGCCCTCCGCTGACAGGAGTGGCGCTTGTGCAGGACGGCAGAATGCTCTTTCATCTTAACACCCCACATTTCTTAATTGTGGTTTTTCAATTTATGGCCCCAAGTAGAGACAACAATGTTTTATCAAGCTCCTAATGCCGAGAAAAAGCATATGAACATTCAGCTAGACTGTAACTGATGCCATGGTCACATGGTAGTAACACTGCATGTTTGAGTGGCAATTATTTTACCTGCAAGATAAAAGGTCTAACAAACTGTGCTGCGGAAGTGATACACCATCATTAATCACACACCCACACGTCCAACCACATGCCGCCCCATGAAAGTCAGAGCCTGTGTAATTGTCAACTATTATAATTCAGACTCCTGAAGAGTAGGGAAAATAACTCCATCCAATTATGTTAATTAGCCTGCATTTCCTTTTCGCAGGTTACTGTGATTTTTATAAACTCATTTTACACCCCTCCAAACGTCACTGTGTGCTCAAAAATACGAAAAACAGAAAAGCCCAAATAAGCGCAGACACACCAGGTGTTCTGAAGGTCAAACTCATTTTGATGAGACACAGTCATGCCTTCTGCACAACCTACCATCTGCACCCTTTTCATCCATTTCTGCTAACATCTGTCACCACTAGCTACCGGACCATACATTAGCTCCCAACATTTCTGTGATAAAAATACGCGTTCTCCATTTTTTTCAATTTAAAAAACAAAAGAGAGAGTAAAGAAACAGTAGGCACGAAAGGAAAGAATGTGCCCAAGCCCACCAAGACTGTGTAAGCGGCAGAGCTGAAGCAACCCCATACCTCAGACTTCCGTATCACATGGAAACCCAAGTTTTCATTTGTCCACCCACTTGCAAACGGGCACACACCCATTCACATGTGTACACACTTGAGAAGTATCAACTATGGTTACACTGGTGTGATGTAGGAAAAAATGCCCCCTTAACAACAACAAAAAAAAAATTGCCCAGGCCTGGTGACACACCTGGAGTCCCAGCTACTCAGGGGCTGAGACAGGAGGATCACCTGACAGGCGGGGGGGGGGGGTGGTGGGGGTCAAGGCTGCAGTGAGTTGTGATCGTTATCACGGCACTCTGCACTCCAGCCCAGGCAGAGTGAGATCCTGTCTCAAAAAAATAAAAATAAAAAACAAAGGGAAAGGGAAGGAAAGGAAGAAATAAAGTTAAAGTAAATAAAACGTGGAGTTTATATAGAGATAAACAAGAGGGACACCCAGAACCAGGATGCGCTACCCAGTGAGGCTGATGGGACGGCTAAGGGCTGAGTTCTCAATGAACAGTGCAGAGATGACCGCTAGGGGCGCCAGGGCAGGGGGTTCAATGCCACCTCATACACACACAAAATTCAGCGCCTCCATTTCATCTGTATCACACCCTGAAGCGTGAAAAAGAAATCTGAAAACTTTTAGAAGAAAACAAGACAAATTTCTTCATTATTTCAAGGATGGAAAGATTTTCCTAAAGATATTTTTAAAACGAAAAATCCACAAACCATTAAGGAAAAAAAAAAATCAATTCATTTGACATTAAAGTTAAAAATGTACTCCTTCTATTTACCATTTCACCCAGGTGTTGAACTCCTGGGTGTTTGTTTGAAAGAAAAAATAAAAAAAAACCAACAAAAAAAAAAAAAAAAAAAAAACCAACCCCAAAAGGGTTCCTAACATGTGAAGTTTAAAAGCCCTCATGCCAGGAAGAGATGCCTGTAAAACCAAAGATTAGTCTTAAAAACAGTAAGAAAAAGACAGCTACTTGATTTAAAAATATGGACAAGGGATATAAATCAAGTAACTCACAGAAGAGGACATCCATATTGCCGGTAGACATGTGAAGATAATGAAATAGTGCCCAACTGTTTGTAAGCTGGGAGATATAAATTAAAACAATGAGAATCCATTTACTAGACATCAGATAAACAAAAACTTTAAATATGCCAACAAGAAGAATTTTTATTTTTTTTAATACGAGACAGAAAACTCTAATGTACTGCTGATGGGAACGCAGACTGTAAATATCCCAGGGAGGAAATCGGCAGTCTCTAGTGAAACTAAAGCAGCTTAGTCCACAGAAGCCAGCAATTCCATTCCCAGGTTTATGTCCCGGAGGCACCCACAGAGGAGCAGGAGGACACAGGATAAAACACATTGACCGCAGTATCTTTAACGGCGGAACTAAAGACCTAGATGGCCCTTGACTGGAAAATACGTAAGTCAATTGTGGTAGGTTCAATCAGTGGTACTAAGCACTGGAAATCAAAGAACAAGAACAAATTTATCAGCATGAAGAATATAATGTTAGCTTAGAATAAACTACAAAATGATGAATATGGTATGCCATTCATGTGACATTTTAAAGCACACGAAACACTACAATTGACTATGGTGATATACATGTATGTGATAAAAGGTGAGAACCAGTCAGGACCAGTGCTTCCCAATTTCCGCACAGTAGTTACTTCTGGGGAGGGATGGAAGAGGGGCAAAAGAGGCAACAATTGCATGTGTCAGCTTTATCTGCTTTTCAAAGTCTAACAACGTAAATAGAGCAAAATGTCAACATCGGTCAAATCTACCGGGTAGGTTGAGGCATTTCTCATATTAGTCTCTGTATTTTCCTCTAAATAAAGAATTTGGAATTCTTTATTTAGAAAAAAAATTAAAATAGAAACATAGCTACTAGTTGTATCTACACATGGACTCACTAAAACATACTTTTGTCTTACCTCAACTGAAGATCGAGGAGTCACAAAGAACTGATTGAATTCATCAGGGCTAAAATCTCCAAAAATATACTGAAAAAAAATAAGAGAGTCGCTGATCAGATAAAATATATAAATTACATTATTTCAAAAAATGCTACAGATTTTAACAATCCTATGCAATATTTGGGTCATAACCCCCAAGAGATCCTTTCTCAATTAAACAGAGGATCTGCAAACTCAGGATTCTAGGTTCTTTATTTTAAAAAAATACTACTGAACCTTTCCTACAAATTGTCAAAGAACACTATGAAACTGATAAAGCTTATTTTGAAACAAGTCAATTTTGTATGCCAAACTTATGAGTCCTGCTTGCAGGAGTGTTTTGGTTCACAAATACTGCCAGTTGTTCCATTTACCTTTCTGCTGACTCATGCCACTACCTCCATTTCCGTTTTCTCTGCCAAACATACTAAAGAAAAGCAGAAAACGTGGTTCAAATGGGAAGACAAGGAAATCCAAAAAAAGGAAAAAGTTAATGATCCTGATTAATGATCTTTAAAAATATCTATATAACTTTTTATTTTAAAAATGCATTTCCACAGGACACACAGATAAACATATTATCAGAGAGACACAGCCCTTGTCGCAAGCCCTGATTTCACGGAATTCAGAATGTGACTTTCTGGAAAACAAAGTGGTTAAACTGCATGGATGTGAGTCTAGCAAGTTCCAATGGAGCTTGGAGGAACAAGTCACTGAGGCCTGGCACGGTGGCTCACGCCTGTCATTCCAGCACTTTGGGAGGCCGAGATGGGGGGATCGCTTAAGGTCAGGAGTTTGAGACCAGCCTGACCAACATAGTGAAACCCCCGTTTCTACTAAAAACACAAAAATTAGCGAGGTATGGTGGCGTGAACCTGTGTACTCGGCTGCTCGGGAGTCTGAGACAGGAGAATCGCTTGAACCCGGGAGGCAGGGGGTTGCAGTGAGCCAAGATCAAGCTACTGCACTCCAGCCTGGGCGACAGAACCAGACTCCAGCTCAAAAAAAAAAAAAGGCATTGAGAAGAATTAGCATGACTAGATTTCCACAATGGTGAAACATTCATTCATTCATTTAATCAATAATTATTTAGGGCCCACTAAATGCCCATGTATGATCAGTACTAGGTATAAAAATGGTAAACAGAGTGTGGTTACTCTGTTCTAATGGAACAGTCTAGTAACCTGCAGGGAAATTTACAAGCAAGTGATTCAAAAATAACCAGAAACTAGATATTACATAAATGAACAATACCCATTATTATTGTAAATGTGAATAAATGGCCACTAAATGTAATACCTTACTGGTAAAAACGCAAGGGAAAACATTTCTGGAGGGCTCTTTGACAACATCTACCAAAACTGTAAATATACATTAAGAATAAAAACGTTTTCATATAATATTTACACACACTTGAAAAAGTCCACAAAGAAATTATATGCAGATGGTAATAGTGAAGATAAACAGACCCTCAAAATGGCTCAGAAATGACCTTCTGAAACACTGTCCCTGAAAGCTCACACATTCTTCTCATCAACAACACTGGGAGAAGACATGGATTTCACTGAGACACTCACAAATCAATGGAAGGGAAAATTCTACAGGCGAAAAGGATGTAGCAAAAATCAGCACAGACTATCACAAAAAAGTAGCTATCAGAGATCAAGAAAGTGTTCACGGAAATTAGGTTACTAATTTTAAATCGCCAAATTTAAAAACTGGACAGAACGTCTTAATAGCAAAATCAGCAAGGCTATATAAACCAAAGGGCGATATTTTGAAAGATCCGAGAAAAAAGGATTTTGTTCCTAGAATTCCAGAGCTTTTTTTTTCTCATAGAATTCTATAAATTACTTTTCAAGTGCAATAGAAAAATAACATTTTCTTGGGGAGAGCGGAAAGGAAACTGCTTAAGAATTCCAGAAAATGAATTTGAGAGACACAAGAATGATAAAGAAGTAAAATCCAAGAAACATATGGCAGCTGTGAAATTTAATGCAAATATTAAGAATAAACAAACTAGAATCATGCTATTTTATTTAATTTTTGTTTAATATCAATAGTAGAAATGCAGCTACTCTGCACACATTGCCTATGGGGTAGCCCTGCTCTGCAAGAAGCAGTTTAAAAAAAAAAAAAAAATGCTATATTAAAAGTTATTCATTTATCTTATGGCTGTTTAAGAATGGCCTTTTAATTTAGAATGTGGGGAAGATACATAAAGATAAGAATCAAAATGTTGTGCAGGATTATTAGGTATTTTCTTTAGGAAGGTTTTCTTTCCAGACAAAGTAAAATGAACATTTTATGTTTATTTAAATCATACTTCTAAGCACACTTTCTTATCTCAGCTCATATACAGCCTAAAGTCTTTAGATCTGGTCAGTCCAGTAAGAAAACTAAAAATCCAAATGATTTGATAAAAATCTTGGCAGTAAAGGAGGAGGGGAGGAGAAAACAGGATCCCAAGCCACTCACACACACTTCCTGTTTCAAATGCAGACACCAAGTTGCTTCAGCATGAGTCAGCGGCAAACACTCAAGTCATAAGCTGGAATGCTTAGAAAGGGTTCAGTGAAATTTTTCTCATTTTCAAATTTATTAGTTTTTCTTAATTCTTTATTTGTAATGTATTTGAGAAAATTTGCTATAGATTCTAAGTGTGCTTTTATTGTAACTTCATGTCAGTAATTTCTCCACAGACATGTATCTTCAATCTAGTAATAAAATTAACTCGGGGAAATGAGGACGATCTTTAGGTAGAGACGAGGGAGATCTTCAAGATACTATTAAAAGAAGAAAACACTCTCGGTGTAAAGAAGGTAGGAAAAGATAATATTTATTTGTGTTGCTATATATTTGTGTTAATAATTTAGATATCTGTGTCTGCATAAAGAGACACTGGAAAGATCTTCACCTTCGAGGGCAGTGGGAAAGCTGAGTGGACCGGGACAGGAGTGGAGGGGATTTCTTAGCATGTCTTTTGGAGTTTTTTTTTTTTTTTTGGGGGGGGGAACTATATACTTTATTCAAAACATTAATTATAAAAAGTAAACACAAACAACAGAAATTACAACTCTTCAAATACAACCATTTTGCACAGACATAATTTCATAAGCATGTTAGTTTCAAGATCTGACAACAGGTTACGACTTGATGAAAACATGTAACCAAAAAAATACACTATAAGTAACTGCTAATTATCAACTATACAACACTAAAGTATCATTTAACACTTGACAAATGGCTGGCCAGAGCTGTTTTGAACTCCAACTTAATTTCCTTTAACACTGACTAACATAGCTCAATACATGACCCCATCAAAATAGACTGGAATCACATCCTCCTGCCACATTCAGATCTATGTTCAATCCTTAAAATGCATGAGCTTTTAAAAGTGAGCAGTTGCACTTCACCAATATTTAAAACCCGTCCTTTGAATTCTGTAACTAAAGTAACAAAGGAACCTGCTAAGAAGTCAGTGCCAAGGGTTTAAGAGCATCTCTGCAAGGCGTTCAACCTCCTAGGACACCTTGGTTAGAATTTGCATCTCCTCCTACACAATGAGTATTCCCCATATGCTCACGGCAGATAAACTACAAGTATCTTTATCCTATGTGTCAGTACATGTATCACTTACCCTCAAACAGGAATTCTGATATAACCCAATAGCTACATATAAAGGAAGTTATATTTGGGGAGTTAACTAACAAATGTCAGTAAAAGACAAGTCATTGTTATCACAAGCTAGGGGAATTCTAAAAATAAAATGCAGTCTCCTAGAACTGCAATGCACATTTTCAAAAATGATAAATATTTCTTTCTAGGAAAAGGAAGCTGGCATGGTAACCATTCAAACATGAATTATCAATGATATAATAATCTATACAAACAGGAAGGTTAAGACATCATTTTTGTACTTAACAATATCATATGCATCATTCAAAGTAGTACAATGAAGAAGCATTTATTATCAACACTATTCCAAAAAGATAAAGGGCTGCTTGGCCAGGCACAGTGGTTCACACTTGTAATCTCAGCACTTCGGGAAGCCAAGGTGAGCAATCACTTGATGTCAGGAGTTCGAGACCAGCCTAGCCAAAATGAAATCCCCCCTCTACTAAAAATAAAAAAATTAGCCAGGCATGGTGACAGGTACCTGTGATCCCAAATACTTGGGTGGGTAGGCATAAATTATAATTTTCATAAAACTACAAAAGGAAAAAAGACCAAATATTTATTCAATAGCAAATACCAGCGAGTGACAATTATTTAACTAAAATGATACCTGACTAAATTTTGAAGGCATGTTTGTGACATCAAAAAGTTGATCACAGAAATTCAGGACAGCCAACTGCTACTAAAATGTTGTGGTTTCCCCATGTCCTTCAGCAAAAGCCTTCCTAATTTCCAATCAAAAGTTATTTTAGGTGTTTGGTAAAATGAGGAATGTCACCAAAATCGGGGAGGAGAAACTGCTTTTCAAAGAGGTCAACATCCTGAAAGGCTGTGGGAAACGTTCAGACTACAAAATGCTAGAGACCTGACAACTAAATGCAATTTCCTCACCCTAGACTGGATCCTGTGCTGGAGGGAAAAGTCGATGAAGGACATTATATGGTCAACTCCCAAAATTACGATATGGACAGGTTAGAAAAAACTACGGCAGCAGTGTAAATTTATGAAAGTGGTAATGTTTTACCGTGGTTATTTAAGAGAATATGCCTATTTTCAGGAAATATGCATTCAAGAATCTGAGAAGTGAGGGGCCAGGGTGTATGTAATCTTCCCTCAAATATCAAAGGGTTCAGAAAAAGACTGTATGTCTGTATATTTGCATGTGTGAGCCCATGTCTGCGTGTCTGTGAGTTTGTGTTCAGTGTGTGTGTGTATGTGTGGAGACAGAACTCAAGTACACACAAATGATTAAGCAAACTGGTTCATTCTTAACAACAGGTCGATCTGAGTAAAGGAGTATCTGGGGGCTCTTTGAACTATTCTTCTTTCCACAACTTTTAAAGTTTGAAGCTATTTCCAAATAAAGAGATATATATTTTTTAAAGCTAACACTGAAAATTGAGAGGTTCCGAGGAAAACCCTTAACCTCTCCTTGCGTGAGTGTTTTGTATTTTCCCTTCTTTGGAGATTAACTTATTTCAAAGGCTGTAACATGGTGGGGGGGCAACTGTAGGTGCTTGGGTAAGACAGACGAAAATAACTCTGCGTCCGACTTAACAGGACTTACAATCCAGTGGCAAAGGAAAGTCCACTGACCGCATCAATTACTTTTGCCTGTAACAGAGCAAGATAAAATAAAGGACAATTAAGCTCATGTGGGAGACTGAAAAGGAAGAGTAACTTCATTCTTTTTTGTAATGTCAAAGAAAGTGCAGAGCCTAGGACATTTTGGTGGCTGTCATAAAACTAAAATAAAAGCAGGGACCTGGAGGCCCCACAGCTATGGCACGCTACAGAAACTGTGACACTGCTGATAACTCTGCCCTTTCCACCGCTCCACCAACTACCGTAAGGAAACACTGGGAAGCCCCCTAAGGTTTTGAGCAACCCCTTCCAGAGTCAGAACACTGGTGTCAAAAGGAGGAACCAGAATGCAGGATCAAATGCTCTCTTCCACATCCTGACGCTCATAGGAAATGCCAGGGGGCGGGGACGGTGCAGAAATACCTGGATTGGGGGAAGCAGGCTGCAAGGGCTTTAGGCATGTAATACCCCTTTTCAGGGGAAGTAAGACTGTGAGCCAGAGCAGCTCTTCCCCTCTACCACTTCCCCTCATATCCGACCTGGTCCTCATCCCAGGCTTTCAAAACTCTCACTGCTCACAACTTTACTTTCTGATCCTTTCTCAAGGTGATGTGGAAAAAAATATACAAGAAACACTTCAAGTAAAGGAGGACAAGCCCACACCAAAGCAGGGATGTTAACAAAAGGCAGCGTCCTTCCTGAAGCACAGTCTGTTCGCATTGCTGGCTCAGTTTACCTTCTGGAGGGGCGTGGAGGCCGCCACGGCCCTCAGAGGGCCTGAGTTTAGAAACTCTGGGCAAAAGTTTAGGTGAAGTGGGAAAAACGAGTGTTCCTGCTAAAGGAAAAACAAAGACCTTGCCCTCAGAAATAAAGACACAATCCTCCGTCTCAGCCCAAGGAAGGTGAGAAGAAGGAAAGATGTTTACAGTTCACTTAGCTCTACTACGGAACTGCAGGAAACACCACTTTCAGCTTCAGGAGAAACTGGGGACTAACACTATCGTACAGCACTAGGGGGCGCTGCAGCACAGCATTCTGAAAGTTTCATTTCTGGAAACTTGAGTAACTATGTAGATTGCCCCAAATTAACATTCTCTGCCTTCAAAAGGACTAATGGAAATAGAAGATCAGCCCTGAGGTAAGAACATAAATACGCTGCTGCTGCATTTCTACTGTGCAGTTTCTGAGGCAGGTGGACAACTATCACCAACCTCTGAGAACAATCTCCCATTCAAAGATGCACAGCCAAGCCTCACAGGGGCAAATGGTATAACCAGGTCACAGTCAAATACACAAGAATCTGAGAAGTGTAAAGTCCTGATCCAAACAGGATAAGTTTGGGGAAACCTGAAAAGAGCAATAGACTGTTTCGAGTTATTAAAGCCTTAATGTCACCTATAAAATGAAGGTATATTGGACCAGACCTCTAAAATTCTTCCCATCTCCAAAAGGATCTCTTGGATCTAAAAAAAATTTAAAAACACAGGTATGAAAATGTCATCAGACAGGCCGGGCATGGTAGCTCACACCTGTAATCCAGCACTTTGGGAGGCCAAGGTGGGTAGATCACCTGAAGTCAGAAGTTAGAGAACAGAATGGTGAAACCCCATCTCTACTAAAAAATACAAAAAAAAAAAAAAAAAAAAGATTAGCTGTATGTGGTGGCAGGCTCCTGTAATCCCAGCTACTCAGGAGGCTGAGGCAGGAGAAGTGCTTGAACCCAGGATGCGGAGGTTGCAGTGAGCTGAGATCATGTCATTGCACTCCAGCCTGGGCAACAAGAGTGAAACTCCATTTGAAAAAAAAAAGAAAAAAGAAAATGTCATCAGACTAATGCATGCCACAACAGGATGACTCTGAAAACATCATACAAAGTTAAAGCCAGTCACAAAGAGCCATAAATTGTTTATTCCATTCATATGAAATGCCCAGAACAGGCAAATCACCACCACACACAGAAAGATCATGGTTGCCAAGGGCTAGGAGGAGAAGGGAATCGGGGAGCAGGGGCAGGGGGAGCAGGGGTCTCCTAATGAACACGAGCTTTCTTTTGGAGATGAAATGTTCTAAAATTGACTATGGTGTTAGTTGCACAACTCTCTGAATATACTAAAAACCAATGATATGCATATTTATTTAAATACACAAATTCCACAACATGTGAATTACATCTCAATAAAATAAAGTTTTTATTTTTTTTTGAAAAAAGGTCAGCACTTATATCAAAAGAAAAAGTTTAATTTCTTTACTAGGCTTTATGGATCAAAACCCAGTAAGCCATGGGTGCCATCTGACATCTACTGAACAGTCACTGTGTGCTTTCAACTTTAGGAGGTGGTGTGAGTGGTTCTGAGGACATCTGGAGATGACACTGTCGTCAAATAGTGAATGCACAGCAAGAATTTCACCGATTTAACAATATGCACTAAGCACCAACTATCCACACCGAACTGTGCGAGACTATGAGATTAAAACTTTGAAGACAACACACACAGGGGTCAGGGCACAGTGATAGTTACAGTTTTATTACAGTGCAAGCCAAATGCAAGCTGCACTCAGTGTGAACAAATGGCAGACAAAGGAAGAGGGAGGAAGAGAAAGTTTTGTTCCCCCACTAATTGGGCTGTAGCAAAATTCTGCTTTACTTTCTTGGGTCAGAGAGGTCCTGAGAAGGGAACAAAGTAAACAAACTGGATCACAAAGCCACTCTCACACACCGCATCTCTCCTTGACACTCAAATGTCAAATACTGCAATTCGGTGTTGACTTCCCTGCCTGTTTGTGTATTTTACTTCTACTACTAATGTGCTATCAAAAAGTCATCACTTTACCTTTCAAAGTATGGTTTTCAATGGGTTAGCTTGTATATTAAGTGCTTTCATGGAGACTCTGAGCTGAAATTTCCTTCCACATATTGAATCTCCAAATTAGAAAACATGATTCACTTTACAGAAACCCACTTTTACCAACTTTCCAGTCCTGTGTTTATATTAGAACTATATTACAAAATGCCTGTCAAATTTTAACTGGCTTTGCTCTTAATTAGTACTAAATAGCAAGATAATATAGATAGCCCTCATTACTGAATGACTTGCTATGTAAAAGTGTTATTGCATGAAACAGAGCAGATAAATTAGGGAGTAAATTCAGTAAACTTTATCTGGGATAAACTTTATCTGGCACAGCCAAAGTTCAAGATTCCACCTACTTTCATATTCATTACAATCACATTGGTGCTGACCTTCAGAACAAAAGAAATGGGCTGGGCACAGTGGCTCATGCCTGTAAGTAATCCCAGCACTTTGGGAGGCCGAGGCAGGCGGATCACCTGAGGTCAGGGGTTCGAGACCAGCCTGACCAACATGGAGAAACCCCGTCTCTACTAAAAATGGAAAATAAGCCGGGCATGGTGGCACATGCTTGTAATCCCAGCTACTCAGAAGGCTAAGGCAGGAGAATTGCTTGACCTCGCGAGGCAGAGGTTGCGGTGAGCTGTGACTGTGCCATTGCACTCCAGCCGGGGCAACAAGAGCGAAACTCCGGTCTCAAAAAAATAGAAACGAAAAAAGAAATTGAAGAAGAAACCAATAAAAAAGCAAAAGAAACTGTAACAGAAGCAGCTCCATCTTTGCTGGGGCCAAGGATGAACAAGAGAAGAGGTTGCATGGGGGTTCAAAGAAAACCCTGGGGAATGACAGAACTGGTATCTTGATTGTGGAGGTGACTACACAAATGCATACACCTGTTCAAATTCATGGAAACATACACTTTACATGGGTGAAATTCAATGCACATGCATTATACCTCCATAAAACTGATGTCTTTGAAGTACAAGAATCAAGTTAGATACATCTTCGTATAGCCAGGAGTTAATGCAGTACACTTGGCATACAGTAGGTGCTCAAAATACCTTTGTTGAACAAATGAATTCACAAAGAGGAAAATGAAAACACTGACACAGATAAAAAGCTCTAAGAACAAAGAATAATTTCTCCATATTCCACAGCAATCATTGCAACTTCCCAGATGTCAATGGGAAGTCGAAATCTTAACTTGATCACTTTGAATCGTTTTTATTCTCATGTTTTTATTACCACCAGAGATGTTCCAGCCAGGAAAAGTACATTTTTCATTTTCAAATATAACCTTTAAATAAATATAATCAAGAAATAACACTTATTTTTAAAATATAACCCTTAAACGCAACCGTGATAACTAAATTAAGCTTTACAGAAAACTTTAAAGGAATATCTCATTTTGACCTAGAGAAAAATCATTAACAATTACCATGTGATCCATTTCCAAAGCTAAAGAGAAACCACTTTTCAAAATCTTAACTTTATAAGGGGAGAAAAAGGGCCAAAAAACCATGGATATGATGAGAAGGTATTGGGGCAGGTCATTCCTTTAAAATCCACTTTTAGTCCCCACTCCCACCATCCTTGCCCCTCAAATAGATCACCTGTGTCTAGTGTGAAGCGGACTCTCATTCTGCCTTTCTTAGGCTCTCCTTTCTGCTCAAACTGTCTTTTTGGACAGATTTTACTAAGAACCACCTATTTGCACTCAGTTTCACTTTGCTGTGAGTGACAGGAAGTCATGTTCCTGGGGACAAAAAATGATCTCCTTTTAAATTTACATGCAATAAAATTAAAAAGACTGGGCCTGGCACACTTGCTCATGTCTGTAATGCCAGCACTTTGGGAGGCTGAGGCGGACAAATCACTTGAGGTCAAGAGTTTGAGACTGGCCAGCATGGTGAAACTCCATCTCTACTAAAAATAAAAAATTAGCCAGGCGTGGTGGCGTCCGCCTGTAATCCCAGCTACTTGAGAGGCGGAGGCAAGAGAACTGCTTGAACCTGGGAGGAGACGGTTGCAGTGAGTCAAGATCACGCCACTGCTCCAGCCTGGGCGATAGAGTGAGACTGTCTCAAAAAAAGAAGACTGACAATACCAAATGTTGGTGACGAAAGAGAAGCAGAATTCTCACACACAGCTGGTGCAGATATAAAATGGCATGGCCGCTGTGAAAAAGCCTTGCAGTGTCTATAAAATAGAATATACGCGGAGAGATCCAAGACGGCTGATTACTAGCAGCTCAGGATTGCAGCTCCCAGTGACAGCACAGAGAACGAGAGGACGCCGCACTTTCAGACGCATTTTTGTTGCTCCCAGACCAGGAGATTCCCAGCGAAGGAGGCCCAGGGGTCGCAGCACGACTCTTGTGGCTGGCGCGGCAGTTCTTGGTGCAGAGTAAATGGGACTGGGTCCCCTTTTTGGTCGACGTCTGGAGCTCCGGGAAGGCAGAGCCGCCTATTCAGCTGATTGATAAAGGGACTCAAGAAGGAAGTCAGACAGGAGATTCCCGGGCAGAAAAGCACCACGTATCTTAACGCCACTGTCTCGGCCGGCGCAGTGGGTCGCTCAGATTCCGGCGCTGGGGATCAACAAGTGGGACATCCACTCAGAGACCTAATTTGAAAGTCGGTAATTACAAAGACGACAGGTGGATAAATTTACAATGATGGGAAGAAACCAGCGTAAAAAGGCTGAGAATACCCAAAATCAGAATGCCTCTCCCTCCACAGAGGATCACAGTTCCTCATCAACAAGGGAGCAAGGCCTGATGGAGAAGGAGTGCGTTCCATGAACAGATTTAGGCTTCAGAGGGTGGATAATAAGAAACTTCTGTGTTAAAAGAACATGTTCTAGCCCAACGTAAAGAAACTAAGAACCCTGAAAAAAGGTCTGACGAAATCTTCACGAGAATAGACAATCTAGAGAGGAATATAGGTGAATTAATGGAACTGAAGAATACGAGAACTCCCTGAAGTATGCACAGGTTTTAACAGTCAAATTGATCAAGCAGAAGAAAGGATATCAGAGGTTGAAGACCAACTTAATGAAATGAAACGAGAAGACAAGATTAGAGAAGAAAGAGCAAAAAGGAATGAGCAAAGTCTCCAAGAAACATGGGACTATGTGAAAAGACCTAATTTACGTTTGATAGGTGTACCTGAATGTCATGAAGAGAATGAATCCAAGCTGGAAAATATTCTTCAGGATACTATTCAGGAAAACTTTCCTAACCTACTAAGGCAGGAAAATACTCAACTTCAGGTAATAGAGACCACCACAAAGATACTCCTCAAGTAGAGCAACCCCAAGACACATAATCGTTAGATTCACCAGGGTTGAAATAAAGGAGAAAATTCTAAGGGCAGCTAGAGAGAAGGGTCAGGTTACCCATAAAGGGAAGCCTATCAGACTCCCAGCAGATCTCTCAGCAGAAACCCTACAAACTAGAAGAGAGTGGGGGTCGATATTCAATATCCTCAAAGAAAAGAATTTTCAACCCAGAATCTCATATCCAGCCAAATTAAGCTTCATAAATGAAGGAAAAATAAAATTTTTCACGAACAAGCAAGCACTCAGAGATTTCATCACCACCAGGCCTACTTTATAAGAGCTTCTGAAAGAAGCGCTATACACAGAAAGGAACAACCAGTATCAGTCATCCCAAAAACTTACCAAAAGGTAAAGAGTATCTCCATAATGAAGAATCTATATCAACTAATGGGCAAAATAGCCAGCTAGCATTAAACGACAATATTAAACTCACAAATATCAATATTAATCCTAAATTTAAAAGGATTAAATATCCCAATCAAAGACACAGACAGGCAAATTGAATAAAAAGTCAAAACCCATCGGTTCGCTGTATCCAGATCCATCTCATAAGCAAGGACACACAAAGACACAAAACAAAGGGTTGGTGGTAGATTTACCAACCAAATGGAGAGCAAAAAAAAAAAAAAAAAAGAAAACAGGAGTTGTAACTTTCATCTCTGACAAAATAGACTTTAATACTAACAAAGCCTAAAAGAAACAAAGAAGGGCATTACATAACGGTAAAAGGATCAATGCAACAACAGTAGTCAATGATCATAAATATATATGCACCCAATATAGGAACAACCAGATACATAAGACAAGTTCTTTTTTTTTGAGATGGAGTTTCACTCTTGTTACCCAGGCTGGAGTGCAATGGCGCGATCTCGGCTCACCGCAACCTCCGCCTCCTGGGTTCATGCAATTCTCCTGCCTCAGCCTCCTGAGTAGATGGGATTATAGGCACGTGCCACCATGCCCAGCTGATTTTTTGTATTTTTTAGTAGAGACGGGGTTTCACCATGTTGACCAGGATGGTCTCGATCTCTTGACCTCGTGATCCACCCGCCTCGGCCTCCCAAAGTGCTGGGATTACAGGCTTGAGCCACCGCGCCCGGCCAAGACAAGTTCTTAATGACTTATAAAGAGACTTGGACTCCCGCACAATAATAGCGGGAGACTTTGACACCACATTGTTAATATTCAACGGATCAACGAGATAGAAAATTAACAGAGACATCTATGACTTGAATTCAGACCTGGAACAAGTAAACTCAGTGAATATTTATAGAATTCTTCACCCCAGGTCCACAGAACATACATTTTTCTCAGTATCGTATTACACCTATTTTGAAACTGACCACATAATTGGAAGTAAATCACTCTTCAGCATTTGCATAGCCTTTCACAGACTTAAATGAAATATTGGTTGGCTGTTTGTTATTTTCTTCCCTTATTCCTTCCTGTCTCCTCTGTTAAGCCCGATTATCGGCATAAAAGAGGTTTTTAATACCTATTTTTAGATTGTATTCCAGCCTGGGCAATAGAGCAAGACTCCTGTTCTCTCTCCCCCTTTCTCTTTCTTTCAAAATAATAATAATAATAATAATAATTAATAAAACAGAATATACGTTTACACATTTTACCCACAAGAAATGAAAACCTATGTCCACACAGACACTTGTATGTGAATGTAAACAGCAGATTCATTTATAATAGTCAAACAGTGGGAACAACAAAAATGTCTATCAAGAAGTGTGGAGACAAGCAAACTGTGGGACATCCATAAAGGAATACTACCCAGTACTGAAAAGGCTGGAACTCAACACTCAACACGGCTGAATCTCAAAAAAGTTAGGCTGAGTGAAAGAAACCAAACAAAGCTGAGCACGGTGGCTCATGCCTGCAAGCCCAACACTTTGGGAGGCCAAGGCAGGTGGATCACAAGGTCAGGAGTTCAAGACCAGCCTGGCCGTATGATGAAACCCCATCTCTCCTGATAATACAAAAATTAGCCAGGCATGGTGGTACACACCTATAGTCCCAGCTACTCAGGAGGCTGAGGCAGGAGAATCACTTGAACCTGGAAGGTAGCGGTGGCAGTGACCTGAGATCGTGCCACTGCACTCCAGCCTGGGCCGAGCGAGACTCTGTTTCAAAAAAAAAATAAAAAAAAGAAAAGAAACAAAAGAGTACAGTTTGTATAATTCTGCATCAATCTAATTCTAGAAAAGGCAAACTTTCTTAGCCTACAGTGACAGCAGCAGACCACTGCCTGCCTGAACACAGTGGGGATTCACGGCAAAAGGGCATGAGGAAACTCTGTGGGCAATGGAAAAGGTCTGTATCTTGACTGTGGTAGTAGTTACTACTTTGGCATACACATTTGTCAAAACTCAAACTGAGATGGGCGTGATGGCTCACACCTGTAATTCCACCACTTAGGGAGGCCAAGGTGAGAGAGGATCACTTAAGACAAGTGAAAGACCATCCTGGACAACACAGCAAAACCTCATCTCTACAAAAATTTTTATAAAAATAGCTGAGTTTGTAGCACTTTGGGAGGCCAAGGCATGTGGATTGCCTGACCTCAGGAGTTCAAGACCAGCCTGGGCAACACAGTGAAACCCCATCTCTACTAAAACACAAAAAATTAGCCAGGCATGGTGGCAGGTACCTGTAGTCCCAGCTACTCAGGAGCTGAGGCAGAATTGCTTGAGCCAGGGAGGCAGAGGTTGCAGTGAGCCGTGATTGCGCCACTGCGCTCCAGCCTCGGTGACAGAGCGAGACTGTCTCTTAAAAAAAAAAAAAAATAGCTGGGCTTGGTGGCACATGCCTATAATCCCAGCTACTTGGGAGGGCTGAGGCAGGACGATGGCTTGAGCTTGGGAGATGGAGACTACAGTGAGCTGGGATCACACCATTGCCTGGGAAAGAGAGCAACACCTTGTCTCAAAAACAAAAACAAAAAACTTCAAAATGCAAACCTGAAATGGGCACATTTACTGTATTAAATTCTACTTCAGTAAGACTGACTTTTTAAAAATTGTGATGCACAATCTACATAAGGCATTTGAAGCAGTACCATCATCAGAGTTCTTGAAGACCAAGGGCCAGTTTTCACCTTTCATTTACGGAAGAACTCTTCAGCACACTCTACTTGTCAGCATCCACACGCTAGGATTTTTAGTTTCATGTTCCTTGGTCCAAAGACATCCCGGTGCCCCACACACCTTAAAACCTGCATGGCCTTTCTATTCCGCGTCTGTTTTCAGTGGACAGTGCTCCGCTCTTCATCACTCAATCACTTCAGATTATTCTTGCCTGGCTCAACCTTTGTTACTGCTGAGCTTCTCACACCACGTATTCAAACTCCACACACAGACAATTACTGCCAAAAACAATGAAGCAAAACTACAGTGTTTCACTAACCAGAGTGCTACATGGGCAGAAATTTGTACGTGCCATCTGTTCCACAGGATTTTTCACTTAATAACATATGCTGGAACCAGACCAACAAAAGCCCAGCTACTGAAGGCCACCTGCCAGGAAGGAAAGCATATCGCTACAGCAGAGCTTCGTGTCAAAGGACATCCATGAAAACAGACGCCTGACTACAGAAACGATTTTCCTCTGATTTGCTGGCCACTGTCAACAGTCTATTAAAATATCCTAGAAAATATATAAGTACTTAGATTAGCTGGTAAATATACTCCTCTCCTTCCAGCTTTAAGATTAAGTACGAGCGCCAGGATTGCCACCGAGGCCTGCGAGACCCTCCGTGGGGCCGGGGCTGGGACCAGGGCCAGGGAGCCGGGCAAGGAGCGGGGTGGGGGACAGCAGGGTCCGGGTCGCGGGCGCGTCTCCATCTCTGTGTGGGCTGTAGCCGCCTGTGACTGCTGAGCGCGCACCGCTGGCCTTCGCTCCCCCAGGTAAAGGCCCGCAACGATGACCATCATGGTGAGGACATCGTGAAGCTGCTGTCCTCTTTCTGGGGAGTGGAAGATGAAGGCAGTGGTCAGGCACTCCGGGCAGGGTGCCCTGGTCACAGGGGCCGTGGCCTTCATCGGGGGTTTGGTGGGTGGCCCACAAGGACTTGCCGTTGGGGAGGCTGTCAGGGGGCTGTTAGGTGCCTGGGTGACAAGTAGAGAGTTTAAGCCAATTCCTCAGATCATAATGGAGCTGCCCCCTGCTGAGCAGCAGAGGCTCTGTAATGAAGCCACAGCCATTAACAGGCACCTGGAGTGGACACACACCATGCAGCTGACCATGCTGGTCATGGGCAGGGAGGCCCTGCAGCAGCAGCTGCTGGCCATGCTGGTGAGCTACGTCATTAAGGAGCTGTGGGCCGAGATCCAATATGACCACTAGGCCACACCCCCAGGGAAGTGGGGGACTGGATATGACTCTGTGACTCCGAACAGGTGGCTTGGGAGTCAGGAGAAGCCCAGTGGATGCCCCTGGGGAACCTCCACATCATCAGTGTACTACTAGCAACGTCCTGCTGGAGAGGCAACCTCCGTGCACTGTCACATTCCAGATATTACATACGAAGAGGCATATGCCAGTGGCATGTGCACTGACGTGCCATCACAGCACTGTGACTGGCCTCCTCGGTGAAGATCAAAGGCCTGCCTGGCACAGGTTTCAGTGGCATCTACTGAATCCTCTCACCCGCATGGGTCTGGGGAAATGCTCATGCTCAGCCAACGGTCTGACTATGCCTCATTCTCCCCTGGAGGTCTTCTCATCTTGGGAGATGACTCCTCTTCCAAACACCTGCTGCAGGACTGGAGGCCACCCCTCTGCGGGCCTTGGGGTCTCAGAGCCTTGGAGCAGCCCATGCTGGAATCACATTTACCTCCTAGTGCAGCCCTCTCCTACCCAGGGACCGCCAAACGACCCCATGGAGGGGACGGGCGGCCTGCTGAGTGAAGCCTCAAGCACCAAGTGGACTTGACCCCGGCCCCCACTAGCTGCACACCTAGACTCGCCCTCCCAGGGGCTCGCTCTTCCCATCTGAAAAGTCATGGCAGTTCTTGAGGTTTACTTCTCAAATGAAATATTCTTAGTAAAATGTACAGGCATACCTCAGAGATAAGGTACAGTAGCATTATGTCTAAAAAAATGTACAAACCTTAATTTAAAAATATTTATTATTCAAAATGCTGACACAGAGACACAAAGGGACCACATGTTGTTGGAAAAATGGTGCCAATAGACCTGCCTGATGCAGGGCTCCTACAAACCTTCCATTTCTGAAAAGACACAGCAACTGCAAAGCATAGTAGAGAGAGGTATGCCTGAATCGCTCTTGCTGAAGTGGTGTGATATAAAACATCTCTAAGGAATGTTTCCACCCTAAAAATTTCCCCAGTACAATCAGCTCTCTGTAACTCTGGGTTCCACATTTGGATCCAACCAGGCTTGGATAGAAAACATTTGGGGAAAAAAAAAAAATGCACCTGTACTGAACACATACAGACCTTTTTTTTCCCTGGCCTTATTCCCTAAACAATATGGTATAGCATATTTACACAGCGTTTATAGTGTATTTGGTATTATAAGTAATCCAGAGATGATTTAAATTATGCAGGAAGGTGTGTGTAGGTTAAATGCAAACACTCTGCCATTGCCTATCAGGGACCTGAGCATCCTCAGATTTTGATGTCTGAGGGTGCAGTCCTGGAACCCATCCCCCATGGATACTGAGGCATAGCTGTACTGTGTGTTTTCACTTTGCTTTCAGAACTACAACCTGAGTGTGATTGATTACAATAAATGTTTTTCTAAAAAGTCAAAAAAAAAAGACTGAGTACAGAACTTCCCCCTTAATGACTTCCTTTGTTGTTAAAGGAAACCAAGGTTACTTAGAAGGTTTGGTTGAAGAAGTAAAAAGCTGCAAAATTACTATCTGCTGAAAATAAAGGAATGCAGAAAGATGTATGATAGTTATGGAAGTAGTCCACTGTTTACTTTCTCAGTTTAACTTTCATCTAATGATCTGTGGAAACATGTCCTCCGAAGATACACATTATGCAAGTATAGCTTGCTTTACCAGCAGAAATCCTAATAGTTTGCATTCCACTCTTTAATTATATATTTAGGTTCAGGGATATGGTGTGAAATCTTTAACTAAAAAGCTGTTAACTCCAGACTTCAAAGTCCCCTTTATGGGACCTGCATATCCTGGAAGAGATTTCGTTTGCCCCATCAGCTCCCTATACTCTATTATCCACATAAAAGCAGATGAACAACCCCCTGCGGTACTCACCTAGCAGAGGAGCGGGCTAACTCATGCTGGACAAACGCCTAAGACAACAGTCCTCGAACCTGGCCACACTCAGATTCAGGGCATACTCAGGCCATACCTGCAACAATTCTGGCTTCAGTGGTCTAGAGTGGAGTCCAGGCCTCATTCAGCATTTCCAACACTTCCTGTGTGATTCTGACTTAGAGTCTAGAATCACTGTGTAGGAGCATTCCCGTGATCCAAGAAAAAGCTCTATGACTACAGGCAACTGAGGAGGTGGGAGAAACTAGCAGAAAACAGGAGGAGCAGCAGGGCTACTTCTCGATTCACTTATGCTCCCCAATTAAAAAGGAAATTATAAAATAATTTGAGATAATTATTCACTTTATAAAGCTGATGAACAACATCCAGAACAGATGTCTTTAAAATGGAAACTCTTTTAGTGCTTTTAAGGGCTTACTAATTAACAACTTAACAAAAGCAAAAAAACACACAACGAAACTGGCTGGGCATGGTGGCTCTCACATGTAATCCCAGCACTTTGGGAGGCCAAAGTGGGCAGATCTTTTGAGGTCAGGAGTTCCAGACCAGCTTGACCTACACAGTGAAAATCCTTCTCTATTAATATACAAATTTAGCTGGGCGTGGTGGTGGGCATCTGTAATCCCAGGTATTCAGGACGCTGAGGCAGGAAAATCGCTTGAACCCAGGAGGAGGAGGTTGCAGTGAACTGAGATCACGACACTGTATTCCAGCCTGGGCAAGAGAGCAAGACTCCCTCTCAAAAACAACAGCAGCAGCAACACCTAAATGTCAATCAGAAGAAAAAAAATGTGTTGGGGGGGTTGGCGGGACAGAGTCTCACGCTATTGCCCAGGCTGGAGTACAGTGGTGCAACCACAGTTCACTGCAACCTCTGCCTCCAAGGTTCAAGCAATTCTCCTGCCTCAGCCTCCTGAGTAGCTGGTATTACAGATGCGTGACACCATACCCAGCTAATTTGTCTTTTTAGTAGAGATACGGTTTCACCGTGTTGGCCAGGCTGGTCTCATACTCCTGATCTCAGGTGATCCACGTGTCTCGGCCTCTCAAAGTGCTGGGATTAGAGGTGTGGGCCACTGCACTGGCCAGAAAAAAAACTGTAATGCAACTAAACTACAAGAAATCTGACACAAAAATTAAACTCCTACCAAGCACAGTGGCCCATACCTGCAGTCCCACATCCTCAGGGAACTGAGGTGGGAGGATCCCTTGAGCCCGTAACTTCGAGGCCACAGTGAGCCATGATTGCACCACTGTGTTCCATCTTGGGTCACAGAGCATAATCCTGTCTCAAATTTCTTTTGAATAAAAGAAATTTCTTTTGTAATTAACCTCATCTCTCATTTGCTCTTTCAATTCAGTGAAATCTAACTTTCACTATCAACACTCCACCTTCTCAAAAATAACCTTCCAATCCAAGGTTTTCCCTTCTCAACAGAGTCAAGTCTCTGAAACATCTACAACTCATAAGACCACTTATCTTCAAATCTCTCTCTCATCACTGTTCTTCCCACCTCTTAAGAAACTTTGAAAATACCATAAATTATATATACCCTTTCCATCACAAATACCCTAAGGTGATCACAAATGCCAAATTTCTGGGACCAGCTAAACAAAATATCAAAACGTTTAGAAAAACGTCATTTGGCAAGAATAACAACTGAATGAATTAAATTAAGCATTACGAGAAGTAATTAATCCATACTGAAATCTCACACAACTGAGAATCAGAGAACAGGACTTCGATGAATCAAAGGCAGTAGAAGCGCTTTTCTAAACACACATTATAACTCAGGAAGAAGATTCCTAAGAACTGATTCATCTCCTAGTCAATTCAACAATTACTAAACAGCACAGGCCCTAATGATTCCACCTGCCTGGGTATCTGCAATCACCTAGGTGGTGGCCTCTTCCTATCTATCTAATAACATGCTTGGACCTAAGAGACTCTCAAATGCTGACAGAATGGCTCAGAGTCCTCAAACAGCTTGTCACCAAGCTAAATCGACATTTACTGAGCACCAATAGCATAAAAAGGACATTAAAAAGCATTTAAAAGCCAGGCATGGTGGCTCACGCCTGTAATCCAAACACTTTGGAGGCCAGAGCGGGCGGATTACCTGAGGTCGGGAGTTCAAGACCAGCTTGGTGAAACCCCATCTTAAAAAAATAAAAAATAAAAAAAAACCATTTAAAATGTTGAAGCAGTATGTCCTGCCTTCAAAGAACTGGGGTCAGGGGAGGGAAGGAGGACATACAGCTAGGGCATACTGCGTGTCCACTATGCTCTAGACATTGATAAGGGCATTGAATCAACATATTTCATTTAATCTGTACGTCACTTCCAAAAGGCAGTGATTCCTGATCTTTTTTGGATGGCGGCAGACCTCGAGAAACTAACGCAAGGGAATTAGGCCCACCTCTAAAGAATGCATGTACACACATTTCTGCATATGATTTCAGAACTTCACAGACCCTCTGAAGCTCCTGAAGCCCAATACTACCTACTACTCAAAGTGAGGACCCCAGGCCAGCAGTCTAGGAATGACCCAGGAGCTTAGACAGCTCTCAAGGCCCACCCCAGATGGACTGAATCCAAATGTGCATATTCACAAGACCCACAGCTGTTTCTCAATGGACTGTGACATTTGAGAAGTACTGCTATGCTTAATCTCATGTAATCCCAAGGTCCTACTGTGAAGGAAGCATACTGCTATCACAGTGACTGTTCCTATGGGTCTGGACTTCTATTTTAAGTTGGGTAACCATTTATCATCCAAATTAAAAGCACATTTCAGAGTGAAAGGATCACAATGATGAATTATGCTTGGATGATATGTCTAGACCAGGACATGTGGTCAGTCCTCTAATTATAAGGTGTATATAAAGGTAGAATCTTAACTCTTCAGCTTGCTGTAATGGGCATCTCTGCCTACCAACCCTGTGCACCTCAGATCCCAGTTACTCTGCACTTACTCATTATTCTGCCCATAAGCCTTCACGAAGGCAGCTCCCTCTTCCCACCATGCTCCGAAGAAGACCTACTTGCCTTTCAAACCTCAACACAGGCCACACCGCCGCAGGAAGTGGTACCAACCCTATTTCTGCCAAAGCACTGTTCACATCTCGTAATAAGACTCACTGACCTCTGTCTCTGTGAATGAGCTGTTACCTCCTTGTGTCACTTCCGGATTTCGTCCACTGAAGCACAATACTTAGAATCTACTAAAGATATGCTGAATGATGAAGATGAAAAAACTTTAAAAGTTCAGAGACACCTAGGCGGTGGCCTCCTCCTATCCACCTAGTAAAATGCGTGGACCCAAGAGACTCTCAAATGCTGACAGAATAGCTCACAGTCCTCAGCTCCCCCTCCCAACTACCACTGTGCTTCCTCTCTCGGTGATTGACATCCCATCCTTCCACTTTCACAAGCCAGAGATCCAGAAGTCGTCCTGGACCTCTCTCTCTTCCTCACCCCCACTTCCTCATCCCTTGCCTGAGATTCCACAAACAAAATGGAACAGGATTGGAACTGGGGCTGACCTCAAGGCATAGACACATTAATAGTTAAGCAACAATAATATTTACAGAAGACTGTAAGATACAATCAGACAGTACAGAAGATTTGCCAGAGAGAAAGGACAATCTTCCAGTATGAGTCCAGGAGAAACTGGCATACGGGAGAGACATTACGCTCACGTGGGACGTTAATGAATTGGCCAGCTACCCTTCCTGTGGGATAGTGGTCTCCCAGTTCAGAGGTCAACACACACCCACCTCCAGGCCACAGGGGAGCCCCACCTGGCATACCACCCTTCTAGAAACAGTGCTCTGGTCCCGGGATGACCCAAAGGACATGGAGCTCAGGACACTGCCTAGAATTCTGGGATGCACACTTACTCTCTCGGTCAGGTTGGTGTGACACAGGCTGTGCCCAAATGTGAAGCCTGCAACTGCTGTGGCCATTCTGCCATCTTGGGGGAAACTAGCCCTTGGGTAATACAACACACAGAATGAAAAGATGAAGACATGAAAAGTGAAAAATGAAATGAAATCAGGTCCTCAAAACTATAACTGAATGGCTGAATTAAACCAACTCTGAAGCCTGATCTGCCTCTGGAATTTCTAGTTACATGAGCCACTAAATCTCTAGTTTATAGTGTAAACCAGTTAGACAGCTGAGTTCCACTTTTTTTTTTTTTTTTTTTT
>NW_016107474.1:2341759-2362383 GCF_001604975.1 Cebus imitator | reverse complement strand
TTTTTTTTTTTTTTTTTTTTAAAAGGAGGGCACCTTAACACATGAATGGGGTGAGCAAAAAAAGAGATAGAAAAATAGTTGGGCAGCAGTGACCAGAGAATTCATGTGAAGTAGTAAGATCCCCCAGCTGGGTGCAGTGGCTCACACCTATAATCAATCCCAGCACTCTGGGAGGTGGAGACCCTATTCCTTCTCGAGAGCAGCTCAATGCCCTTCTTCATTCTCTGAATTACTATAAAAGACCTTGCCACATGCACCACGTAACTCAGTACTTAATTACACATCTTGTAATATGCCCAGTTCTTTCTTAGGCCTTAGCTATCTATTATACACAAGGGTAAGGATGCTTCGGTTATCTTCCTCGATATCTATAGCAGTAGCTGAAATAGTTGGCTTCACCAAACATAAGCCAGCTTATCGATAAATATTTTATAAACAGGCCAGGAGTGGTGGCTCATGCCTTTAATCTCAGCACTCTGGGAAGCTGAGGTAGGCAGACCACTTGGGGTCAGGAGGTCAAGACCAGCCTGGCCAAAGTGGTAAAACCTTGTCTTTACTAAAAAATACAAAAATGAGCTGGACGTGGTGGTGCACGCCTGTGGTCCCAGCTACTCGGGAGGCTGGGGCAGGAGAGCTGCTTTAGTCCAGGAGGCGGCGGTTGCAGTGAGCGGCGACTGCGCCAGCGTACTCCAGCCTGGGTGACAGAGCAAGACTCTGTCTCAAAAAAAGAAAACTAATTAATAAACAAATCTTTTAAAATACTTTTCAAAGATTTCATGTGTAGAACCTGTTTTTGATATTAGTTTAAATTTTTTTTAAAACTTAATGTTTTAAATATCCCCTAATTATCTTACTCTCCCTTAGCAAAATATACCTCTCCCTTCACCCCCAAAATAATCAATGAATTAAGGACGTTCATCTTGCAGTCTACAATAATGTGTTCAATTTGCTCGAAGAAATAAGATAATTCACACCTTACAACTAAAAACTGGATCAAAAAACTACTAAACATCACCACTGTTAGCATGCATAAACTATAACCTGTGAATACTCTACAGTCCTTAAACAATGCTGAAGACTGAGTTAAGGCTCTTGAGATCTAAAAAACACAAGAGCAAAGGAAAACCTTTAATGGAAAAACATTCACAACATAAGAAATGGAAATCCATGCATGGTGGCCTTAGTCCCAGTATTTTGGGAGGCTAAGGGGGGAGGATGGCCTGAGCCTGGGAGTTGGATGCTGCAGTGAGTGAGCTATGATGGTGCCCCTCACTCCGGCCTGGATGACAGAGCCAGACCCCATCTCTTAAAGAACAGGAATAAGTGCGGAAAACATTTTACTAAACAAGCATCAGTCCACGTTTTAAGAAGGAAAATACCACCACTAACACACCACCACGAGCTGCCTCTCCCTGTGCATCTCGCTCCCACCAGCCATCTGCCACCCTAAGGCCTGCCTCTCCTCTAGGCACTGTTGAGGCCCTCTACACCTCTCAACTGGGTCTCTGCAACCATCTGCCTCTGCTCTCACCCCTCACCCTCCAAACTGCTTGTGGCCACCACAGACCTGTCTCTCAACCAAACCTTACTATTCTGGTGCCCAGGAGAGGCCTTTGAAGTCTCCCAGAACTTTTAAGGCTTAAAGGTTCTAGCAGAGCCTACAAGAGGCACCCATCCCACCCACCTTCCCAGCACCATAGCCCCTACAAACTCTCCATCCCGCAAAGGCACTTCCGCAACACCACACACGCCACATGTGCCTGCTTTGGGTGCCCTTCTCTTGGGCCCCTGCCAGCCTGGCTGACGCTGTGCACTTACAGAACTCAGTTCCAAAGGCATCTTTGTGAACTATTCTTCTCACGAACGTGAGCCAAGGTGTCCCTGGACTCTCCTGTGACAGGCTCTCCAGCTTCTTTCCCACACCTGACTGTGGGCTTCTGAATCTGTCCAACATGGTATGTCTTTCATGAATGTGTGTGTCAATAAATATTTACTGAGCACTTACCACTTTCTAGGACCGGGGACCAGCAATGAACAAAGCAAACAAAAATCCCTGCCCTCACCAAGCTTAAATGGGGGAGACAAAGTGAAGAAGACAAGCACATCAGGACACCGGATACATAAGGTATCAGCTGTAAGGACAGGGTGACAAGTGTGAAGGAGGCCACGATTTTACAGGTGGGTAAAGTGCGCCTGCCTGAGACGAGGGCACAGGCACTCGCTGAAAGTGGGGGAGCAAGCCACAGGGACAGAGGAGGCGAGCGTGTCTACAAGCAGAGGGTCTGGGGAGACGAGGTGTTCCCCTTCATTTTTGTACCCACAATACCTGGCACATAACAGAGGTCAATAAATAACTACTGGGTGAATGGTGACTTTGGCTCAGACACCTAAGATCACAAAGGTGGGGGAAAACACAAACTAAGTGCTGCAGCCAACTGAACAGTTCTTTCCAGGTTCACCAGTGACACATAATCAGGCCCTCTACTGGAAAGGTGGGCTGCGCCAGCTCTTGGATTTGGGGGCAGCTGCAATGGCTCTAAGCAGGCCTGCGAAGACCACTGGCACGCCCACTGACTAGGCCTGGAAGAGCTTTAGTACACGGAGCCACCACAGCCAAGCACTTGCTGGTAACTCTGGTGAAGGCATTTTCTCTGCATTGGTAACCGTCCTATGATCTCCAGACTATACCTGTTGAGAAAGAGCCCAAGACACTGCGAGAATGTGATGAAGTTGTCAGGGAAAAAAAAGAGAGAGAGAGGGATAAAGCGCCCAAGAAAATAAAGGAAAATAACTGACATGTGACGTGTGAGTCAGTCACCTGGATTCCAGAAACTACACAACAGAGATAAAGACAGCACTGAAGAACCTGAAGAGAAGCTTAGATGTCACCCATGCATTCTAAATGCGGAAATGACAATCAATCTGAACACTATGGGAAGCAGCCACCTCTTCTTAATCAGCTCTCATTACTATTTCTACAGAAGGCAAATCTGTCCCTCGTAGTCTGGCATGCTGTGTTCTTGAACTTCTGAGTTAAGGCTCTTGAGATCTAAACTATTATAGACAAACCAAAGAACACCATAAAGCAGTCCTCAAAACAGTGAATGATAACCAGCTGGTCTCTGTCAATTAACCTATCCAATGGACAAACACCTGAGTGCCTAGCAAGCTAGGCAGCCGGGAGGCCGGAGCCAGACCACACTCTACTCAAGAAAGCCTTCTGGGCCTGACAGATCAGTCAGGACGGCGGCTGCTCCGGTTCATCCATGTAACGTTCACCTCTGCAGAGGGCACTATCTCCCCACATCTTCCTTCCGCGACTCTCAGGACAGGGCCCACACAGGCCCTGAACACAGCTGACTGCCTCCCCAAGAAGGACAAGGCATCTAGGAAACCGAAGTCCACAGGGCCCTCAAAGCTCACGGTGCACACACCATATTGTGATGTATTTCCCTTCGCACAGAAAAGACATCCACTGCTTAATATGCTAACTTAAATCAATGTTTCCATCCAAAAGATGCAAGGGCAAAAAGGCACAACTGCAAGGGGTTTCTGTCAACCTTAAAAAGCAAAAACCAGCCAGCGCAGTGGCTCACGCCTATAATCCCAGCACTTTGGAAGGCCGAGGAGGGCAGATCACCTGAGGTCGGGTGTTTGAGACCGGCCTGACCAACATGGAGAAATTTTTAGTCTCTGCTAAAAATACAAAATTAACCGGACATGGTGGCGGATGCCTATAATCCCAGCTACTCGGGAGGTTGAGGCAGGAGAATCGCTTGAACCCGGGAGGCAGGGGTTGCAGTGAGCCGAGATCACACCACTGCACTCCAGCCTGAGTAACCAGAATAAAACTCTGTCTCAAAACAAAAACAAAACAAAAAAAGCAAAAACCAGGCTTGTTTACCATATGCTAAGAGATGAGAGACAAACTCCAAACACAGCTCTGGTAACTGTGTCTAAGACTAGCTCATTGCTAGGATGTTGCTACAGTATCATTATGTGTGAAGTTCAAGTCATAGTCAACTAAGTTTCCAGCCAAAACTGAAGAAAATGCTTTTCTAAGATTGGAGAAAAAAAAAAAAAAAGGCCAGCACAGTGGCTCACACCTGTAATTCCAACACTTTGGGAGGCTGAGGCAGGCAGATCACTTGAGGTCAGGAGTTCAAGGTCAGCCTGGCCAACATGGTGAAACCCCATCTCTACTAATAATACAAAAATTAGCCAGGCATGGTGGCACATACCTGTAATCCCAGCTACTCGAGAGGCTGAGGCCAGAGAATCGCTCGAACCCAGGAGGCAGAGGTTACAGCCAGCTGAGACCTTGCACTGTACTCCAGCCTGGGTGACAGAACAAGACTCCATCTCAAACAAACAAACAAAACTTGCCCTTCCCCACTACCTAAACAAGGCGAAGAAAAGTTTGTGCACACTGTTATGGCACAGAAGAGCAAAGAGGTAAGAGGCAAGAGAAAACCAAGTGTAATTATTTCAGGACCAGATTGTGATTAGAATTTCCTCACCTGACGAATCCATGACCAACAGCAGCAAAAAGGAGCAAGAATTCCTGATGGCAAATTGGCTTGATGCTGTGCACACATCCTCAGAGATGCTGACAGCCCGGCTTCAGGATGAATTAGAAAGTTCCAGTTCTCTGGGACATCAGATGCTCACAGCTACACTGAGCTGTGGTGGAGTATGCCGATTCCATGCTGTCCACAGGTGCCCTATTTCAAGATGTGGGATGCAGAGCACCAGCCAGAGCAGCTCTTAAGGCTTTGGGGAACACATCTGTACTTATATTTTAAATTATATATATGTTTTTTGCAACTTATAAATCCCAACACAGGCCCTGGAACAGATCAAGTGCTGCGTAAACGCTTGTTTAAAAGGCATTAACCATTTAGTTAATGAATGCCAAACCAAACTGAAATCTCATTCCAAGACACAAGAAGACAGATCTTCAAAGCAGCAAAATGTCAGGATTTCTCATCTGCTCAGAACTGTTCCCCAACTCCACTAACAGCTAAAATTCATTACTATCACACTCAGAGTGAAGGGCACAATCCGTATTTTTGTTGTTCACGGCTAACCCAGACTGGAGATGTTAAAACACTTTGTCCAAAATATGATTTGGTTATTGCTATTCATGGGGAAGTGCTCAAGAAGTTAAAAGGAAAAAAAAAGCTGCACACGAAGCCGTGCAGAGATCTGAAACCTGAGCCTGGCTGAAACGACCTGGGGACCTACTCGCAGGGATCCTTACTCAGGGTCTCTGGGTGGCACCCAGAGTGCGAGGTGATTCTGGTGTTAGAAGAGGGCATTCAAGGATCACAAACCTAAAACGCCATTAATTTCAATGATTCCAAATTTCTAAAGTTTACTCTCAAAAGTGCTAAAAGAAACATTTAAAATATTAACAGAAGCCACTTCAAAGTCATGGGACAGAAACAAGTTTTTCTTAATATTTTCTCTATTTTCTAGGAATATCATCGGGGACAAACGCTTGTTTTTAAACGTGCCTCCCACTCAAAAGGAATAATGTCCCTAGATGACCTTCTCTAACTACTCTATCCAATTATCACTGAGGACACTGAAGGGCTACTTGCCTCACATTAATCTGTCTCAGAAGTCCCCAAAAGAAATACCCTACTTTCCCTCCCCCCGAAGTTGTGAGGCTTAAGATAGCAAGGTGAACAGAGAGTAGATTCCCAACTATGGATGAGAACCCAAAGAATCAAACCCCTGACAACGGTCAAAGGATCTCAATAAGACCCCTGCATAATCATCTCAATCCAGCAATCTTTTTTTGAGACAGTTTCACTCTGTTGCCCAGGCTGGAGTGCAGTGGCACAATCTCAGCTCACTACAGCCTCTGCCTCCCAGCTTCAAGTGACTCTCCTGCCTCAGCCTCTCAAGAAGCTGGGATTACAGACATGCACTACCCTATCTGGCTAATTTTTGCATTTTCAGCAGAGAAAGGTTTTACTACGTTGGCCAGACTGGTCTCAAACTCCTTACCTCAAGTGATCCACCCACCTCGTTCTCCCAAAGTGTTGGGATTACAGGCGTGAGCCACGTGCCTGGCCTCAAACAGCAATCTTAACCCAGAGTGTTGCTACCAACTTAGCTCAATCTTGAGCTTGGACTATCAAGTTCTTTACCTCTCCTCTCCAGACTCCTGGCTAACACTTCACCCTACAGACCATTTCAACTACAAAGGTATCTGTTTCCCAAACAGGCTGCAGGCTTTGAGACTGTTCCTCTGAACATTCTCCTCCATATGCCCTTGTCCTTGTGCTTCTCTGCCCAGAAAACTCCAGCTCAAATGTTACCGTTCTAGAAGAGATGTCTTCCCAGCTTGGCCTAACCTTCAGTTCCACTAGCCTCCTTTTTCGAAACACCTTACATCTAACCAACTCCTTGGTCATGCAACTCCACCTCCACTGTACCCACTGAGTCAAAAGTCCAAGGACCCGCCGGGCGCGGTGGCTCACGCCTGTAATCCTAGCACCTTGGAAGGCTGAGGTGGGTGGATCACCTGAGGTCAGGAGTTCAAGACCAGCCTGGCCATGATGGTGAAACCCCATCTTTAAAAAAAAAAAAAAAAAAAAAGTCCAAGGACCCTCCCCGAAATAATCTCCTTATCGTCACTGTGACCCCTGTTAGTCTATTCTTCATGGGGGCAGAGTATGATCCCAAATGGCAATCTGATTATGGTGAAACCCTGTACCATCCCCTCTTCCACACTTTTCTCAGGATAAAGACAGTAACATCTAACAAAGGCTGCAAGGCTGGATGGAGTGTGTATCCCTCCCCTCCAGCTCTGTGCCCAAGGCACACAGGTCCTTGCTGAGTTCCCCAAAATGCTCCAAATTTCCCCCAGCCAAAGGCCCACCGCACATGCTGTTCCCACCGTCTCATGCTACAAACGCGTCACTTCCACAGGAACCGTTCTTTGACTTCAGGTTGTGCTCCCTTCCTTTGGAAAACATCTTCAGTTTGCAACGATTTGTACCTAACTGTGATTATCTCCTAGACCCATAAACTCCTCTGGGAGAGAAACAATGCCTGTTTTTGCTCATCACTCCATCCACAGTGCCTGGTACACAGCAGCCAGTCAGTAACTATTTGCTGAACAAATGAATGTTCTTGACAATGCTGTTCACACTTCTGTTACAGGAATTACCACCCTAAAACTGGATGCACCCAGCAGTGAGCCTGCTTCTTTCCCTCGATACCTTGTGGACTTCTAAAGCACAGCTCTATACTCCTACTGTCTGGCCACCAAAAATCTCTGAACATTCTCAAAAGATACAAAGTTCTTCATACGTGGTTCTGAAAAAACTGTCTAATATTCTGCAAATTAATTCCAAACAAAATAGTAAACCACACTTGGAAGCCCTGATTTTCCATTTTATTACAAGTCAGAAGTAGTTAAATGTGGTTAATTCTCGGGAGTGGGACCTGAGTTGGAAGTGATTTATTTTTTGCCACTGCAATACTTTGATGAAACAAAGTGATGAAACTTTGATAAAACAAAGACAAAAAACATGATCTTAAACAAGATGGAGAAAAATTCAGGTTAATTACCCAATTCCTCATTATTCCCTAGGGCAGGTGACTTACCAATCTCCAACTAATGAAAAGTCTGTCCTCTTGTAAATCTAGTGCAAAGGCAATGAATGGACAAGAATTTGAATGTGAATCAGACCTCCTTTTGTGTGTGTGTGTGTGTGTGTGTGTGTGTGTTTTATTTTTATTTTTTTATTTTTATTTTTTTATTTTTTAAGAGTTTCGCTCTTTCGCCCAGGCTGGAGTGAAGTGGCATGATCTGGGCTCATGGCAACCTCAACTTCCACTCCCACCCCCACCGGGTTCAAGCTATTCTCCTGCCTCGGCCTCCCGAGTAGCTGGGATTACAGACACCCACCACCACATCCAGCTAATTTTTGTATTTTTAGTAGAGAGAGGGTTTCACCATATTAGCCAGGCTGCTCTCGAACTCCTGACATCAGGTGATCCACCCAACTCAGCCTCGCAAAGCGCTGGGATTTTAGGCATGAGCCACTGTGCCTGGTCAAGACCTCCTTCTACAATATGATCATCAGAGAGCATAACTGCTATTAAGGGGGAGAAAGTCTTCAAAACATTTCTTTTCCTTTCTTTTTTGACACAAGAGTCTCGCTCTGACACCCAGGCTAAAGAGCAGTGGCACAATCTCGACTCACTACAACCTCCACCTCCCATGCTCAAGTGATCCTCCCACCTCAACCTCCCAAGTAGCTGGGATTACAGGAGAGTACCACCATGCCCAGCTAATTTTTGTATTTTTTGTAGAGAAAAAGTTTTGGTATGTTGCCCAGGCTGGTCCCAAACTCCTGAGCTGGAGTGATTCACCTGCCTCAGCCTCCCAAAGTGGTGGGATTACAGGAGTGAGTCACTGCACCTGGTCCAAAATATTTCTTAAGAAAAAAATCGTTCGGATAACATGTTGTTATTCAGAACTTTTGACAGCACTTCCAGTCTCCTGTATTCTGGATCCTGATAAGCCACTTTAATCTCCCAAATATACGCTTCATTCCATAGCAAAATTAGCTAAAAATAAGAAAACTGACTTCAGTAGATGTTTTCAATAATTTTGAAACAAGATCTGCTCAATAAAGTTCAGTTAAGTGACTAGAGAGAATAGACCATATTATGAAACAACAGAACAACAACAAAATACCCTAATGGAAAAAAGCATAGAAGACACACATCAACTGAGGATTAAGGATCAGACAGGAAGGGAATGACTTACAGTTTTTACTTTAAATACTTCTGTGCTGTTTTCATTATCTTAAAAATAGCGCGTCTTTATAACTGAAAATCAATAAAGGATTTTATCAAAATGCACCCCACACAAAATTTAGTGATTAGTAACATTATAGTAACAGATTTTGTAATTGGTAACATTAAAACTTTTAAATACACACTTCATTCATTCATTCGATAAATTTCTATGGAGTAAATACTAAGGGGAAGTCACAATGTGAAATATTATGCCTTCATCAGTCTCTTCCAGAAAACCAGTTTGGCAAAGCAGAAAAAGCAAAGAATTTAGAAGTCAAAACACCTGCTTTTAAAAGGTCCTGATTGCCAGCAGCCATATGACTTCAAGTCACAACTTCTCTAGGTCTTATCTTATTCATCTGTAAAATCGTTATAATAATATAGGACAGAGTTGCTGTAAAGGCACAAACAAGCTAAAGCACTTCACAAACTACGCAGTTTATACAGTTCACGGGCTTCAAATGATGATTACTGCAATACTTAGTATTTCACAATAAATATGTTCCTTCCTGTCCAATGATCAGATCTAACCAGAGGGCCTACTTCAGGTCTTAAAAAGTATATTTATTTTATATATATAAAAATTTATACATATATATTATAGTAGCCATCTAAGGAAAATTATTACTTAAAATATCAAGAGAAGGGGTATATGGGAACTCTCTGTACTTTTCACTCAATTTTGTTGTGACCCTAAAACTGCTCTAAAAAATGAAGTATGAAAAAAAAATTTTTAATGTATCAGAAGTTTTTTTTACATTGGCCAGGAATCTCTAAAACCTCTAGAATTAAACTTCATTTTCAAATTCTCTTCTATTTTACTCAAAATTTCAACATGTCCTATTAAAAGGAAAAAGGCTGATTCTCTTTTTTTTTTTTTTTGAGACGGAGTCTCGCTCTTGTTACCCAGGCTGGAGTGCAATGGCGCCATCTCGGCTCACCGCAACCTCCGCCTCCTGGGTTCAGGCAATTCTCCTGCCTCAGCCTCCTTAGTAGCTGGGATTACAGGCACGCGCCACCATGCCCAGCTAATGTTTCGTATTTTTAGTAGAGACGGGGTTTCACCATGTTGACCAGGATGGTCTCGATCTCTTGACCTTGTGATCCACCCGCCTCGGCCTCCCAAAGTGCTGGGATTACAGGCTTGAGCCACCGCGCCCGGCCTAGGCTGATACTTTCAAAATGAATAGGAAGGCTGGGTGTGGCAGCTCACGTCATCCCAGTACTTCAAGAGACTGAGGCAGGAGGATCCCTTGAGGCCAGGAGTTTGAGACCAGCCTGGGAAACACGGCAAATCTCTGTCTCTACGAAACAATTCTTTTTTTTTTTTTTTTTTTTGAAAGAATGAGTAGGGAGGCTGGATGCAGTGGCTCAAGCCTGCAAACCCAGCACTTTGGGAGGCCAAGGTGGGTGGATCACCTGTGATCATAAGTTTGAGAACAGCCTGACCAACATGGTGAAATCCCCATCTCTACTAAAAATACAAAAATTAGTCGGGTGTGGTGGCAGGCCCCTGTAATCCCAGCTAACAGGGAGGCAGAGGCAGGAGAATCAGTTGAACCCAGGAGCTGGAGGTTGCAGTGAACCGAGATCACGCCACTGTACTCCAGCCCAGGCAACAGAGCGAGACTCTGTCTCAAAAAAAAAAAATAAATAAAAATAAATAAATAACAGGGAGTATATTTTACTTTATTCCATGAATTTTAAAACACAAAAACAAGTATTTTTCACATGTACTCACAGTAATAATAACCATTTTTGTGGACAACAAGCTGTCCCACCACATCCAGCTTGCTCACTGGATCTCATCTAAGGACTCCAGGGGTACCTTATTCATGGGGACCACTCCTTTCCCACTCCAGACAATACATCCACATAACAGGTCTATAATGCAAACCCCTCTATTTGGTACAGTTCGAATGCTTGTTTTTCTCTGCCTTCAGTTTCTTACAGCAGGGCACACCTGATACGTCTAATACTATTTAACTAACACATACACACATATACAAGTTTTCACAGTAGCTCCAATGAGAATGTAAGTTTGGAGCTGTCATAGTCAATGTTTTGATATTTTTAAGACTACACACCAGGCACGGTGGCGCACGCCTGTAATCACAGCACTTTGGGAGTCCAAGGCAATAGATCACCTGAGTTCAGGAGTTCGACACCAGCCTGGCCAACAAGGTGAAACCCCGTGTCTACTGAAAATACAAAAATTAGACCAGGCGCAGTAGCTCACACCTGTAATCCCAGCACTTTGGGAAGCGGATCCACCAGGAGGTGGATCACCTGAGATCAGGAGTTCGAGACCAGCCTGGCCAACATGGTGAAACTCAGTTTCTACTAAAAATACAAAAAGTTAACCGGGCGTGGTGGCAGGCATCCATAATCCCAGCCACTCAGGAGGCTGAGGCAGGAGAATTGCTTGAACCCAGGAGGCAGAGGTTGCAACGAGCTGAGAGATCACGCCATTGCACTCCAGACTAAGCAACAAGAGCGAAACTCCGTCTAAAAAAAAAAAAAAATCAGTTCGCATGCCTGTAATCCCAGCTACTCTGGAAGCTGAGGCAGGAGAATTGCTTGAATCCAGGAGGCGGAGGCTGCAGCGAACTGAGATCACACCACTGCACTCCAGCCTGGGCAGCAGAGCAAGACTCTGTCTCAAAAACAAAACAAACAAATAAAAAGGAGCAAGAAAAAAGCACGGGCATATGTCTGTACTCAACATACGTGAATGAAAAGGAGCACATATTCATAAAACAAAGACAAATGGGAAAACAAAAATCTAGCACCATCAGATCAGGAAGAAAGAGACAAATGGAGGGAGAAAGGGGGGAAGGAGTCAGCTAGATGTAAAACTCAGGTACAAAAGGCACAGGAGTGGAGACACTTGCCTTTTTATCAGGGGTCCTCTCACTTGGAAATGCACTGGTTTTGAGATGCCTGAGCCATAGAGTATAGGCTTAGAATGGCCCTCCAGCTGATACCAGAAAAGTAAACTGAGGGTTGATCTGAAGAATGCCAACCAATAAAGCTGTAGACACAAGGCCAATTGGTAGGAGACCCAGGACTCTTAAGAGCAGCTACCTGGCCGGGAATGGTGGCTCACGACTGTAATCCCAGTACTTTGGGAGGCGGAGGTGGGTGGGTCAAGACCATCCTGACTAACACAGTAAAACCCCATCTCTACTAAAAATACCAAAAAAATTAGCCAGGCATGGTGGCAGGTGCCTGTAGTCCCAGCTACTCAGGAGGCTGAGGCAGGAGAACCACTTGAACCTGAGAGGCGGAGGTTGTGGTGAGCCGAGATCACATTACTGCACTCCAGCCTGGGCCACAGAGCCAGACTCAAAAAAAAAAAAAAAAAAAAGAGCAGCCACCGTTATGGTGCAGAAGGTGGCAGGTGCTGGGCCTGCACTCCACATGCACGCTCTCCTCTAACAATTCTCACGGGAGCCAAAAAGGGAACATCGAGGAAGACAGGCTTTAATCCTCTCTAATGTTACCTTTCTCTCCCAGCCCCAAACCACACTTCCACCGAAATACCTTACCCACCCTATTCCAGGAGAGGGCAACCAGGACATGGTGTTTCAAGACAGGGCAGAATGGCAGTGCTGGCAGAGCTTCTGGTTTCTCAAGTTATCTGATGAAAATGGGATCATGGCTCCGTAGCTTTCAAATAGCCAGCTCTGAAAAAGTCTATGATCTGAAGATTCCATATCAAGGCTTATGATAAATTCTACATTTTCTGATCCCTGAAACAAATACAATACACATACCCCATGGACCAACTTTCTTTTCCTCCACGAATTCTTCATCTAGCCTGTACTGACAGAAGTGGTCACAGAAAGACCTTTTGGGAGAACACTTTGATAAACAGGAAACCTGCAGTCCAAGCACATGTCAGTCTTTGGAAATGAACATCTACACTGCTGAAGTGGCACTAAAGTGACAAATGACAGTAATCCAATGGCCCAAGGCCAGCAAATTCCATTGCAAACAGATTTATCTCTTTTCTGTAACAGTGGTTCTTGCATGTGTGGCAGTAAATAGGAAAGTAACAGCCTAATTACAAATTCAAAAGCAAGCTCTTCCCACTATGTTTCGTACTTTGGTAGATTATCGGCAAGATGTGTCCTCAGCAACCACGTTTAATGTGCCATTTGAAAACTGGGAACCATCAACTCACACGTCTGAAATTATATTTAAAAAAAAAAAAAAAAAAAACTTGACGTAACCATTTCAACTGGAGATGATGCCACCTTTCTCAATTACTTGAATGTTACATTCTGAGCACAGCACAATGGCATTAAACTTGGCATTAAACAGCAATCATTAAGCTTTGTAACCCTTTTCTCCTTTAAGTTTTCCTATGTGAATCACTACTTAAATCCTATCACTTCTAAGTAACAGAACACTGGAATGTATGTCCTAACTTTTGCTTTAGTGAGGAATTTAGAATGTGGAAGGCCCACTTACTATTGACTGGAATTTCAGAGCACTGTGGTATCACCAAGATGGGCTCAAGAGCACGAAGGTGAGGCCCTGCTACAGCGTGGCTGCACAGGCCATCTGCGGGAACCACTCAGGTGACCACTGGCTCACAAACTTAAAATATTGACTCTTTTTTCTTTTTCTTTTTTTTTTTTTTTTTTGAGACAGAGTCTTGCTCTGTCACCCAGGCTGGAGTGCAGTGGTGCAATCTTCCCTCACTACAACCTCCGCCTACCAGGTTCAAGCGATTCTCCTGCCTCAGTCTCCCGAATAGCTCACTACAGGTGCTACAGGCACACACCACCATGCCCAGCTAGTTTTTGTATTTTTAGTAGAGACAGAATTTCACCATGTTGGTGAGGCCGGTCTTGAACTCCTGACCTGATGATCTACCCGCCTTGGCCTCCCAAAGTGCTGGGATTACAGGCATGAGCCACCTCACCCGGCCAGAATATCTAGTCTTAGGACATGTTTAAGTATCTTGCTGCCACTGTGCAAAGGAAAACTGTTATTTCCAAACACCCTGTCAAAATTTCAAATAATTTACTTCAGCTGCTCATTATGTGAGACTCTAATAAAAATGTACCTCTTTCAAGAATTAACACTAATCCACCTGCCAGCTATAAACAGATATTCAGCAATACAGCAACATTCTGCCGTATGCTGGAAGTGGAATCCAAGGCATTCCACCATATAAAATGTGGGGGCCCTGCTATCACATTTTAAAAAAGGCTTAAAAAAAGACTGGGTTGAGTCTGTGCAGAGACAAGGACAAGAGCCAACTGCACGATATTCAACTTGGGTGTCGGAAGCATTATTCTGGAGATTTCACTATAAAATGACATCAATAATCACAAAAATTTTTTCAGGTGTAAGGCAAAAGTGGTAGCTTCAAATTAATTACCCCAAATCATTTATTCGGTCCCCTCAGTGACAAAGATATTCATTTGGACTTAACACTTCAACTGTTAAGTTCTCTTGTTTTTTGCTAAAATGTTGAAAGCTATTGGCCTCAAAATGTTTCCAAATTTTTCACTATTACACTTCGATACAGGCAAAAGGGATCAACCAACACTTCCTAATAACTGGAAATAGGGTTATTAACCTAGAAACATTTTTGTTTTATTTACTTATTTTTATTGATTTGAGATGGTGTTTGGCTCTTGTAACCCAGGCTGGACTGCAGCCGTGTGATCTCAGCTCACTGCAACCTCCCAGGTTCAAGTGATTCTCCTAACTTGGCTTCCCGAATAGCTGGTATTACAGGTGTGCCACCATGCCTGGCTAATTTTTGTATTTTTAGTAGAGATCCGGGTTGCACCATGTTGGCCATGCTGGTCTCGAACTCCTGACCTCCTCAAGTAATCCAAGCATCTCCACCTCCCAAAGTGCTGGGATTACAGGCGTGAGCCACTGCGCCGGCCTATAAACATTTTTAAATTGTAACTTTTTCCAGGTCCCATTATTCTTACTGACAAATTTAACTTTAACAAGCCAATTTTAAAATAAGACCTCGAATTTGTAGCTGTTACTCCCAACAAAAACAAGTAATAGGCATATCACGGCACTTAGCACATGATAAACAATCAGTATTTGCTGAATGAATGAATGGCCATTAAGGCTGCAAGACTTTCAGGGTAGTAGGCAACCAAATAAAACAAATTTTTGAAAACGCTAAGAATGATTCAGGCAGGAATCAGTAACTAAATCCTCTCATACATAATTCCATTATTTGTTTCTATTACTATTCCGTGAAAATGAAAATTATGAGAAATCGGCCTGGCGCGGTGGCTCACACCTGTAATCCCAGCACTTTGGGAGGCCGAGGCGGGTAGATCACCTGAGGTCAAGAGCTCCAGACCAGCCTGGCCAACATCATGAAACTCCGTCTCTAATAAAAATACAAAAAAAATTAGCTGGGCATGATGGCTGGCGCCTGTAATTCCAGCTACCGGGAGGCTGAGACAGGAGAATCATTTGAACCTGGGAGGTGGAGGCTGCAGTGAGCAGAGATGGCGCCATTGCATTCCAGCCTGAGCAACAAGAGCGAAACTCCATCTCAAAAAAAAAAAAGAAAAGAAAAAAGAAAAAGAAAATTTTGAGAAATTAAACCATCTCCTTTGCTACTTTCTCCACGCTAGAACTTAAAAGTATTTAAATCACACTTTAAAAGAATAAACCCAAAGTGTTGCTAACATTTATGTTGAGCCAACTTTTGCTACTCCAATTCTCTAAAGACGCGTATAGCTAATGCTGTTGCGTAAAACATAAATACAGGGCGGGCGAGGTGAGCAAGTTGCGAGGTCAGGAAATCCAGATCATCCTGGCCAACATGGTGAATCCCCGCGTCTACTAAAAAATTAGCTGGGTGTGGTGGTGCACACCTGTAACCCCAGCTACTCGGCCGGCTGCGGCAGGATGAATGGCTTGAGCTCGCGAGATGAAGACTGCAGTGAGCTGAGATTGTGCCACTGCACTCCAGCCTGGCCGAAAAGCGAGGCTCCATCTCTAATAATAATAATAATAATAAATAATAAATAATAATAATAAAACAAAAAACACGTAAGTACTGAGACAAAGCAACGAAATTACAATTTACATAATATCCATCCCTATTAACATTTCAATCAGCCTTCAACTGTGATTGATGCTTATTAAATAAGGTGAGTTATGCCTAAAGACGCTTTCTTCTTGTCAAAATCACAAGGAATATTACACATATGACCTTTATACTTATTCATACCAATTTTAACAATAGGCTAGTTAATTAGTGCGTATTTAAGTTGAGGAAAAAACCAAAGGTCAAATCTTTTTTTAAATAAGTCTAAACAAAGCTAAATATACCAAATCTCTTAAGAATAATCTTTGAGTTATACATCTGTAAAAATTATTCAACTACTAATCCCTTTTTTGGTGCAAAGAACCATACTACCTACAAAAGTAAATGTACAAGGGAGCAAAACATTAACGGGAGGATGTTCCAATGCAAACTAAACTATGGCAAACTTAACAAAATTGAAGCTTCTCATTAAGATCTAGTTTTTAAAAGTTTTCGCGTTGTAGATTCCACAACACGCATTCATTTCAACAGTCACGAAAATCGTTTTTCAAATGAGGTCTAGTCAGATTGAATTTATCTGCAAAAGAGCAACAAAACCCAGGTGCTTATGAAGGGTTACAATTTTACTTGCCACCAGTTTTCCCAGTGGCTACTTTGTTTCATTTCTCCATATTTAATACGAGTGCACACTGAGATGGTTTAAAAGTATGCAACAATTTATAGGGACTAGATGTCAACAAATCAGTAGTCTAAAGCAAGCTTGACAAATAATATATCATGCCGATTTTTGCTCAGAATAATTATAATGGCGGAGGGGGGAGAAAGGGTGGGAGAGGGGAAAAGGAGCTTAACTCTATACGCACATCTCCCAAAAAGAGCTCTTTCTTTCCACTACAGGATTATTGTAAAGGGCCCCTAAGCTTTAGATACTGTTAAGGCAGGGTGCGTTAGTGTCAGCCTGGCTGGGATGGGTTCGTGCAAGGGATGTCACTCAAATGCAAGTAAAAGTACAGTCCTTGCGACTTATTTCGAGCTTTGTTTTCGACAGTAGCCTAAGGCCGCTACTGAGCGACTTCTATCCAAAATCAGAAAATCAGCAACCCCCGCGTCATCAATCAAGATCACAAGGAAGGGTTCTGAGGCAAGGGGGCAACAGGGCACCCTCAAATCTTTGAGGCTCGCTCCGGGCAGAGGCAGCAACCTGAGCTGCTCTGGGGCTCTTGCCAGTCCAGGAGACTCCCGGAGCCCCCGGGCCGCCTCCCCAGGCCGGCGCGGCGGGGAGGGCCCCACTCCACACCCCGGGCTCGCCCCGCGGTCCAGCCCCGGGGAGATTAACCCCTTCGGCGCCCCCCACGCCCTCCCCAGGCGGGGCCCGGAGCCCCCGCCCTTCTGCCTCCCCGGGACTAGGGGACCCAGGCAACTCTGGAGGACGAAGGCGCGGCGGGCGCAGAGGCGGCGGGTGGCTCCGGCCTAGGCCCGGGCAGCGTGTCCCGGCGCCCTCCCCCACTCCCACACGCTCGCTCCGGGGAGGGTGCGGGAGCCCGCCCGCCCGCCGCGGCGTCCGCTCGGCGCGGGCTCGGCTCCCCTTCCGGCCGAAGGCGCGGGCCAGCGGCTACCTGCGGACTGTGGAGGGCCATGGCGGCCCGTTTCAATGGGACTCGGCGCTCCTCCGGCTGCTCACGCTGCTTCCCCCGCCGCCGCCATCTTCTCGCCCGCACATACACACTCGCATCGGCCGCCGCGCCTGCGCACTGGCCGCGCGCCGCGGGGCGCGGGGAGGCCGGCGCGATGCTGCGCCTGCGCGGCCGACAGGTGGGCGTGCGCCGGCTGGGCCGCGGATCTTCCCCGCGGCGTTTGGAGCTGCCGGGTCTCTGAGCCCCGCGCCCCTCGGGCGGAAGCGGCCGGGCACCTGCACACTAGGAGCCCGCCCGGGCCTGGCTGCGGAGCCGGAAGGAGAGAGGGCAGGCAGGTGGAGGTGGCGACGCCGAGGCGCCGGCGGGCCCCGGCTCCCCACCTGCTGGGGGTTACCTGGGAGCCTGGAGCCCGGGAGCCGCCGCCAGAGGTCGGCACGGGGCCCACGAGTCGCCCTTGGCGTCCCTGGGCCGGGGCCTCGGGAGTGTTCGCAGAAGATCCCGGAGGAGGGTCTGGTTTGTGAAGATCCCTTTGCCGCCCATTCATTCATTTGTCCCCTCTTCATTTACACCCGAAGTCCTACCCAGGCGTCTGGGCCACGCCTTTTGCTAGGCATTAGAGGAGAAAAGCAAAACAGGAAAACAAAACGTGGGGAGTAAAAGCACGCGTAAAGTGCTTGCCGCGAGGCCTGCCAAGTAGCAAGCATTCAGCAAGTGCTACGTATTGCACACATCCGTGCGTGTGCACAGGCAAACCAGCCTTGGGTTTGTTGGTTCATTCATTCTAAAGGAAAAAAGGGCCCCTGTCTGACTGCAGCGTTTTCCAGCCGGTGGGTCCACCCTTGGGCTCTGGCCCCTTTTCGAGCTGTGATTTCACACAGGCGACTTCCCTTTCCTAAGCCTTGGTCTCCTCACCTGTGGGTAAGACACATCTGTCATAACGCGTAAGATTTCTGTGAGGTTCAAACTAGATCCATGTGAGCACACTGGCCAAGAGAACAGTCAATAAAAATTGGCTACTGTGATTGTCATTAATAACCATTATCACTGGTTTCATTTGTTCAACAAACACCTACAGAGAGTCTACTCTTGCTAGACGCAACACTAAGCTGAGGAGATTAGCAGGAAGATCCATTCCCATCTTACATGAAATAGGGGCCTGGTCTCTTCATAAATGGGCTGCCATGAAAAATGTGAGTTGGTCGGGCACAGTGGCTCACATCTTTAATCCCAGCACTTTGGGAGGCCGAGGCGGGCGGATCAGTTGAGGTCAGGAGTTAAAAACCAGCCTGGCCTGGCCAATATGATGAAACCACGTCTCTGCTAAAAATACGAAAACTAGCGGGTTGTAGTGGCACACCCCTGTAGTCGCAGCTACTTGGGAGGCTGAGGTGGGAGGATCGCTGGAACGCAAGAGGTGGAGGTTGCAGTGAGCTGAGATTGCACCACTGCACTCCAGCCTCCGCAACAGAGCAAGTCCCTGTCTCAAAAAAAACAAAAAAAAAAAAGAAAAAGAAAAAAAGAAAGAAAAAGAAAAATATAAGTGGCAGGGAGAGGTCGTTCCAAAATAGAAGAGCTAGAAACACATAACCCAAGACAATGTGTCAATCTTGCTTGGATCCTGATATGTCTTTTAAACTGGTTTTAGTATTTATTTGTTGACAATCAGAGATGTTTGAATATGGATTGAATATAAGTGATCTTAGTGAATTATTGGGGTTTTTTTTCTTTTCTTTTTTTTTTTTTGAGATGGAGTTTTTAAATTTTTGACTGGGTTTTACTCTATCCCCTAGACTGGAGTGCAGTGGTATGATCTTGGCTCACTGCAGCCTCCACCTTTTGGGTTTAAGCAATTCTCCTGCCTCTTCAGCCTCCTGAGTAGCTGGGACTACAGGTGCCTGCCATCACACCCAACTAATTTTTGTATTTTTAACATAGATGGGGTTTCACCACATTGGTCAGGTTGGTCCTGAACTCCTGACCTCATGATCTACCACCTTGGCCTCCCAAAGTGCTGGGATTACAGGCGTGACCCACTGTGCCCAGCCCAAATTATTATTCCTGTTTTTTGAAATGGAGTCTCCATTTATTGCCCAGGCTGGGATGTACTGGTGAGATCTCAGCTCACCACAATTTCTGCCTCCCTTCAAGTGATTCTCCTGCCTCAGCCTCCCAAGTAGCTGGGACCACAGGCACATGCCACCATGCCTGGTTAATTTTTGTATTTTTACTAGAGATAGGGTTTCACTGTGTTGGCCAGGCTGGTCTCGAACTCCTTACCTTGTAATCTGCCTGCCTCGGCCTCCCAAACTGCTGGGATTACAGGCATGAGCCACCACGTCTGGCCCTCAGCCTGAATTATTGGTGACTTTATAGTGTAATAATGATACTGTATGCATTGAGAGGATGTCCTTATTGTGAGGAGATGCATTCTGAAGAATTTAGGAGTGAAGACCATAGTGCCTGCAAACGATCGTTTAATGGTTCAACAACAGATAAAATCATATACACACATAAACATTCAGGGAGAGAAAGCGATATGGCAAAATGTTTACATTTGTCAGCTCTAAGTGCTGCCATATATTTCAGCTTTTCTCTATGTTTGAAAAGTTTCATAACAAAAAATGGGGGAAAACAAGACAATATAGTGTCTATGCTATGATTGTAACCATGGAGAAGTGATGTCTGCACACGGATAGAAACTAGGGGGAATATGAAAACTCGCTGGTGATTTATAGTCGTCTGATTTTTATCATAGTTACTTAAACAACAAATCAGAGTGATAATAAACAAAAGATCCCAGTCTTCATTTTCAAATAATTCACATAGATATTAACACATGTCTTCAATACAAATAGATGTTAAAAGGAAAATATGAACAAGCACTAAGGCCTGCAGTGCTTAGCAGACCCTGGCGATACGCCGCAGCTGTGTTCCCACCCAAATCCCACCTTGAATTGTAACGATCTCCACACATCAACGGTGGCGCCAGGTGGAGATAATGGAATCATTGGTGTGGTTTTCCCCCATACTGTTCTCATGGTAGTGAATGAGTCTCATGAGATCTAATGTGTGTGCGTGTGTGTGTGCGTGCGCGTGTGTGTGGTTTG
>NW_016107474.1:2330206-2341591 GCF_001604975.1 Cebus imitator | reverse complement strand
AAAAAGAAATGGGGCTTCACCATGTTGGTCAGACTGATCTTGAACTCCTGACCTCAAGCAATCCTCCTGCCTCAGCCTCCCAAAGTGTTAGGATTACACGCATGAGCCACTGAGCCTCTTATGGTTTTATAAACAGGAGTTCTCCTGCACAAGCTCTCTTGACTACTGCCATGTTAGACGTGACTTTGCTCCTCATTCGCCTTCCACCATGATTGTGAGGCCTCCCCAGCCATGTGCAACTGTGAGTCCATTAAACCTCTTTCCTTTATAACTTACCCAGCCTTGGGTATGTCTTTATTAGCAGTGTAACAATAAACTAACACACCTGGTTTCTCCCACAAGTCTGGGGATAGTGGCCTAGGTCTGGGAGTCAAGAAAGCTGAAGTTCCAATTTGGAATCCCCACTCACTGGCCGTGTGAACCTGGGAAAGTTACCGAAGGTTTCCGTGAATCTTTTGTAGAAGGTGGTGTGATGGGCAGAAAAACGCCCCCCACTGAAAGATATTCATGCCCCAACCCCAGAACCTGTGAATATATTACTTTACATGGCAAAAGGAACATTGCAGATGTGGTAATGTTAAGGGCCTTGAGGTGGGTTATCCTGGGAAATAATCTAATTATGACTGGTGGATCCCATGTAATTACAAGGGTCCTCATGAGGGAAAGAAAGAGGGGCAAGAGAGTCAGGTCACAAGGAGATGTGAAAATAGAAGCAGCAAGAGAGAGGGAGAGATTTGAAGATGCTCCGCTACTGGTTTTGAAAACAGAGGAAGGTGCCACCAGCCAAGGAATGTGGGTGACCTCTAGGAGATGGACAAGGACAAACATTTTCTCCTAGAGCTTCCAGAAGAAACATGGCCTTCCTTACACCTTAATATAGGCCCATAAGTCTTCTGAGCTACAGAACTTTAAAACAAAAAACCTGTGTTGATTTAAGCTGGTAAATTTTGTGATTTGTTCCAGCAACAATAGGAAACTCTGACAGGGAAAGTTATACCACGTGTTCTATAAGCTTGTTGCCAGGAGAAAGTGAAGTAATGGAGCTAGCGCATGGAGTGTGCTGCCTGGTGCTTTATTTATTTATTTTTAATTTTTATTTATTTACTTTTTTGAGATGGAATCTCACTCTGTTGCCCAGGCTGAAGTATAGCAGCGTGATCTCAGCTCACTGCAACCTCCACCTTCCGGGTTCAAACTATTCTCCTGCTTCAGCCACCCAAGTAGCTGGGATTACAGGCATGCACCACTATGCCCAGCTAAGTTTTGTATTTTTAGTAGAGACAGGGTTTCACCATGTTGGCCAGGCTGGTCTCGAACTCCCGACCTCAAGTGATCCACTTGCCTCAACCTCCCAAGGTGCTGGGATTACAGGCAGGAGCTACTTGGCCCAGCGTCTGCTGCTTTTAAACTGCCATTCAACAAATGGTAAGGGAGTTTTTCTCATTGTCCGGGTTGGGAATAAGGCTTCCCAGGGAGGTAACATTTGAGATAGATCTTGATCCCAAGAGTTCTTTTCTTGAACTCTGAAAGTATAAAGGAATGCCACTAATTGTGTATCCTTAAGCAAGTACCTAACGTCTCAGGACCTCAGTTTCCTCATCTGCAAAATGGGAGAAATAATACCTCCCAGAGATACTGTGAAAAGGAACATGCTAGGATAACAGATGCAAATTGCTGAGCAAGATGTCCGGCATACATCAAGAGCTTAATAAATGGTGAAAATTGTCATTATTCCCAGAATCCTTAGGAGGGAAGGTGAAGTTTGAACAGGAAGGGCTTAGTGCATTTGACAGCATTTATTGCCAATTATAAAATTCAAGCTTTCTTTCAAACAAAAATTAGAATTTGGAGACACTTGTATCCACCATTGTGAGTTGGACAGCTACCCAGTTCTTAGAGACTTTTCTGATGAGAGTGGTGGTCATAGTAACAAATGAAACTTCTTTTCAAATTTGGATTCAGGAGGTACATGAGCGGGTTTGTGACGTGGGTATACTGCATGATGCTGAGGTCTGGGGTAGGAATGATCTTGCCACCGAGGTACTAAGCATAGGATCCAGTGGTCAGTTTTTCAACCCTTGCCACCTTGTTTCCCTCCCACTTGGAGTAGTCCCTAGTGCCTGTTGTTGCTGTCTTTATGTCTGTAATCAAAAATAAATACAGAGACAATGCTTCAACATTTTGAAGATGTGCATAACTCAGTGAATCAATGTTTTCCAAATGACTGGTGTTATAAAATTACGCATGAGTAAAAGATCCATTCAAACTATAAGATAAGCCAGTGGGGCCAGGAGCAGTGGCTAATGCCTGTAATCCCAGGCTAGTCTCACTCGTGAGCTCAAGCAATCCTCCCTCCTCCATCTCCCACCGTGCTGGGATTACAGGTGTGAGCCACCACTCCTGGCCCAGACTTATAAAAATTTGCAAAAATATAAAATAATGCCACTCCTTTCACCAAAATATTTTGTTTTGGAGTATAGTTGTTTTTCATTTAAAAGATGTTATTTATGTTTATATATTTTGTATTTTTATTTATGTATTATATTTTAAATAAATTGATATTATTTTGTAATGTTTCAGTTTTTATTTCTACTATGGTAAACAACAACAGATAAAACTCACAAAAACAGCAATAATTTTTTTCTGTTTTTCATTTAATTCTTTATCCTTGCCAGCAGGAGGTCATCCCAACAAATTTTTTTTTTTTTTTTTTTTTTTTTTTTTTTTTTAGTGAGATCCACTCTGTTGATTTTTTTTTTTTTTTTTTTTTTTTTTTTTTTTTTGGAGATGGAGTCTCACACTGTTGCCTGGGCTGGAGTACAGTGGCGCGATTTGGGCTCTCTGCAACCTCCAACTCCCTGTTCAAGCGGTTCTCCTGTCTCAGTCTCCCGCGTAGCTGGGATTACAGGCACCCACCACTGCACCCAGCTAATTTTTTGTATTTTTTTGGTAGAGACGAGATTTTACTATGTTGGCCAGGCTGGCCTCAAACTCCTGACCTCATGATCCACCCGCCACGGCCTCCCAAAGTGTTGAGATTACAGGCATGAGCCACTGTGCCCGGCCCGAAAAGACATGTTTGAGACAATTTAGAGACTGTAGGTGAGGCCTGACAAATATCAAGGAAGTACTAATACCTGTGTTAGGTATAATCATGACAGTGTGGGGTTTTTTGTTTATATGTTTGTTTTGAGACGGAGTCTCGCCATCGCCAGGCTGGCGTGCAGTGGCGTGATCTCAGCTCGCTGCAGCCTCCACTTCCCGATTCTCCTGCCTCAGCCTCCTGAGTAGCTGGGGCTACAGGAACACTACCATGCCCAGGTAATTTTTGCATTTTTTGTAGCGTCGGGGTTTCACCATGTTGGCCAGGATAGTCTAGATCTCTTGACCTTGTGAGCCGCCCACCTTGGCCTCCCAAAGTGCTGAGATTACAGGTTGACAGCCACCGCGCCTGGCCAACATGATGGTTCATATAAGAAAATCCTCCTGGTTTTAAGAGATGTACTCTGAAATATGTAGAGAATGAAATGATATGAGGTATGGGATTTGCTTTAAAATATCTGAGGATATAACAGGAAGAAAGAAGGAATTGACAAAGGGAACATTGCCAAATCTTGGTAGCTATTAAATCTGATTTATGGGTGCCTTTGTTCGTCCCAGTCCTCTGAGAAGCAGGGACCAAGAGGGAAGAAGGAAAAGGCCCAGGAGGGAAAGAGGAGGGGTAGGCAGAGATGGGAGATTGTCTGGTGGGTTGTGGGGCTGGCCCCTGCAGAGGAGAGCGGGAAGACAGAGGGCTGGGAAAAAGAGGCTTTTACTGTAGGGCAGTTTTCTAAAAGTTTCAGTAAGGCCATCAGGAGTCCTTGGGACACAACTGCACGTAAGAGCAGTCCCATATGTCCCAGAAAAGAGCCAGGCTAGTCGCTGTTTCCTGTGGCTGCTGTCATACCACAAACTAGAAGGTTTAAAGCAACACAAATGTATTCTCACAGCTCTGCAGGTCAGAGTCCAGAACCCGCTCCCTCTGGAGGCGCCGAGGAGGACGCTGCTTCCGGTGCAGGCGGCCACCCTTGGCGATCCTCAGCTTGTCGCATCATGGCTCCAGTCTCTGTTCCTGTCTTCACATGCCTGCTTTCCTGTTTGGCTCTGTCTGTCATGCAGTAAAACCAACACAGACAATTCAGCTCCTCTAGAGCCGAATCAAATTTCGGGTGGTCCATGGGAGCCCTGAATTACAGCTTGCTCTGCAGGGATGTGTTATCTGAAGTCTGTTTATTGTTAAACACCAACATCAAAGTCAGCTCAGCAACCGGCCCTAGGAAGGAGGGGGGACCTGTGGAGGAAGCACACAGCCCTGCCTCGCACCTGAGCCTCGCCCGGATCTCTTTGCTCGTTGAAGGCCTGTTGAATGGACTAGACCCCCCTCTTTTTTGTTGTTGTTGTTCTTCTAATTATTTTGCTCTCTCTTTTGTTTTTGGTGGCAGAACTCAGAGAGCTAACGTCTCTTCTTGAGTAACGATCTGTATAACGCAGTTCCTCACTTACGCATTTTACTAATTTCCCTTGTCTCTGCCCCTGCCCAGACAGTGGACCAAATTTAGGCACCAACATCTTCAAAGGCTTTGGCCAGGAGAAAAAAACTCCTTAAGAAAGGGAGTAAGGCCAGGCACAGTGGCTCACACCTATAATCCCAGAACTTGGGGAATCTGAGGCAGGCAGATCACAAGGTCAGGAGTTTGAGACCAGCCTGGCCAACATGGTGAAACTCTGTCTCTACTATAAATACAAAAATAGCCAGGCATGGTGGTGGGCACCCGTAATCCCCGCTACTCAGAAGTCTGAGGCAGGAGAATTGCTTGAAACTGGAAGGCAGAGGTTGCAATGAGCTGAGATGGCACCACTGCCCTCTAGCCTGGGCAACAAGAGTGAAACTCCATCTCAAAAAAAAAAGGAGGGGGAGTAAGAAAAAAATGAAAGACACATTATTGATCTAGATTCCATTCTTTTTTTTTTTTAAAACAGGGTCTCACTCTATCACCTAAGCAGGAGTGCAGTGGTGCCATCTCGGCTCACTGCAATCTCTACCTCTTGGGCTCAAGTGATTCTCGTGCCTCAATCTCCAAAGTAGCTGAGACTACAGACACGTGCCACCACGCCCACCTAATTTTGTTTACTTTTTGAAGAGACAAGGTCTCACTATGCTGCCCAGGCTGTTCTTGAAGTCCTGGACTAAAGTGATCTACCTACCTAGGCCTCCCAAAGTGCTGGGATTACAGGCATGAGCCACTGTGCCTGCCTGGATTACATTCTTTTTTTTTTTTTTTTTTTTTTTTTTGTTTGGGACGGAGTTTCGCTCTTGTTACCCAGGCTGGAGTACAATGGCACAATCTCGGCTCACCGCAACCTCCGCCTCCTGCGTTCAGGCAATTCTCCTGCCTCAGCCTCCTGAGTAGCTGGGATTACAGGCACGCGCCACCATGCCCAGCTAATTTTTTGTATTTTTAGTAGAGACGGGGTTTCACCGTGTTGACCAGGATGGTCTCGATCTCTTGACCTCATGATCCACCCGCCTCAGCCTCCCAAAGTGCTGGGATTACAGGCTTGAGCCACCACGCCCGGCTGGATTACATTCTTAATTCAGTCCCTGAGTCACTCTAAGACCTTGGAGAAATCACTGATTTTCTGTAAGTTGGTTCCTACATAAGGAAGAAAGCCCTGTTTGTCCTGCATGCTACTCAGTCCTGAGCAGACACTGAGATCAGCAGAGACGATGAAGGTGACGACAACTTCAGTCATGTGAAATGACACACAATGTGTTCGTATTATCAATGAGTTGAAATGGTGACATTATTATTTAATGCTCCTTCATTATTCTTGATCTAGTCACCCTTACAAAGCCTTCCTTTTCCCACTTATCCGAGAATTTCTTGTTTTTCATCAACTTTCATGTTATGTAGGTTTCTTCCTTCTTTGCCAGACCACTCAGGGAAAAAAGGCATTCTTTAAATCTCAGTTAGCCTACAAAAAAAAGTATATTTTTCTACTCTAAAGCCAAGTTGATTATTTTAACAGAATTATACAATTTTGAAGAAAAAATAATCCATGACTCTGACCCCAGCATTCTGGTACAGACACTGATTGATTTTGTAAAGCTTGTTGTTATCATGGGTGTGATGGGAATTCACAAAGTAGACTCTGGAGTCCCAGGCTCTGAGCTCAGTTCCCAGCTCTCCCACTTAGCAGCAGGTAAGCTGTGGGCAAGGCTGCTCCTGGAAGCCTTTTTCTTCGTTTGTGGCATAGGGGTATTGATGCCTTTCTAACAGGTCATTGTCAGAATTAAGTGAGATGGTGTACGTCAGCTATGGTAGGATAAACTGAGTTACATCAGCAAAGTTATCCCAAGAAGCCAGTCACTACTGAGGGACCCTCCAGAGGGTGTGGCATAGAGGAATGGAGAGAAGGGTGATCCAGAAAAACCAGGGTCGTTCACCCAGCACCTTTAAGGCACAGGGGTGGAGTCGCAGCTGAGTTTCCAAGGAGAGCCAGGGAGTCTTGGCAGAGATAGCACTGGCTAATTGGGCAGGGGTCTGGTCATATAATAATGTGAACCACTTGCTCAGCGTTGTCTGTCAAGCACTCAGATTAAACCCTTTATAGGCGTCACTCATTTATTTATTCATATTTATTCATTTGACAAAAGCGTGCTGAGCAGGTGAGGCATGGGGGCTCGTGCCTGTCATCCCAGCGCTATGGGAGGCCGAGACGGGCGGATAACAAAGTCAGGAGATTGAGATCATCCTGGCCAAAAACCCCATCTCTATTTAAAAAAAAAAAAAAAAATTAGTTGGGTGTCGTGGTGTGTGCCTGTAGTCCCAGCTACTCTGGAGGCTGAGGCACAAGAAGACCATCCCACTGCACTCCAGCCTGGTGACACAGTGAGAGTCTGTCTCAGAAAAAAAAAAAAAAAAAAGAAGTGTGGTGAGCTCCTACTATATGGAAATATCAGGAGCCAAAGATATGAGGGTAAGTTGAACGAAATGCATACGTTGTAGCACCACTGCTTCGATCTGTCTCCATTGTCATGTGCCGGCTTTCCTGTTTGGCTCTGTCTCTACGTCATGTAATAAAACCAGCACAGACAATTTTTCCTCCAGAGCTGAATCAGATTTCAGGTGGTCCATTTAAGCCCTGAATTACGGCTCACTCTGTGCAGATGTGTTATCTGAAATCTGTTTATCATTAAACAGCAACATCAAACTCAGCTCAGCAACCTGTCTTAGGAGGGAGGGAGGACACGTGGAGGGAACAAAGATCCCTGCCTGTAAACTAAGTAACGAGGAGGGACAGGAGCAGACAGAGGCTTGAACAGGATCTCTCTGGCTGCAGCATGCAGAGTAGCCTGGGAGCAGTAAGGGTGAAACAGTAGGATATTACACTTAGTAGGATGTTACGAGAATCTCTGCCGGTAAACTGAGAACGTACATAGTATGTATATAAATGTGGACATAGATTCTATGTGCCTGTTTTAGTTCATTTTCATACTGCTATGAAGAAATACCTGAGACTGGGTAATTTATAAAGAAAAAGAGGTTTAGACTGGGTGTAGTTGCTAACACCTGTAATCCCAGCCCTTTGGGAGGCTGAGGTGGGTGTAAATCACCTGAGGTCAAGAGTTTGAGAGCAGCCTGGCCAACATGGCAAAACTCCATCTCTACTAAAAATACAAAAATTAGCCATACATGGTGGTGCATGCCTGTAAGTCCAGCTCCTCAGGAAGCTGAGGCAGGAGAATTGCTTGAACTGAGAGAGCGGAGGTTGCAGTGAGCTGAAATAGATCACACCACTGCACTCTAGCTTGGGTGACAGAGTGAAACTCCATCTCAAAAAATAAAGAAGAAAGAAAGAAGGAAAGAAAGAGGAAGGAAGGAAGGAAGGAAGGAAGGAAGGAAGGAAGGAAGGAAAAGTAGGTTTGGAAAGGTCTCATAATCATGGTGGAAGGTGAAGGAGAAGCAAAGTCACGTCTTACATGGTGGCAGGAAAGAGAGCATGTGCAAGAGAGCTGCCCTTTATAAAACCATCAGATCGCTTTTCACAAGATGGCGCCGAAAGCGAAGAAGGAAGCTCCTGCCCCTCCTAAAGCCGAAGCCAAAGCAAAGGCTTTAAAGGCCAAGAAGGCAGTGTTGAAATGTGTCCACAGCCACAAAAAAAAGAAGATCTGCACGTCACCCACCTTCCAGCGGCCCAAGACACTGCGACTCCGGAGGCAGCCCAAATATCCTCGGAAGAGCGCCCCCAGGAGAAACAAACTGACCACTATGCTATCATCAAGTTTCCGCTGACCACTGAGTCTGCCATGAAGAAGATAGAAGACAACAACACACTTGTGTTCACTGTGGATTTAAAGCCAACAAGCACCAGATCAAACAGGCTGTGAAGAAGCTCTATGACATTGATGTGGCCAAGGTCAACACCCTGATTCGGCCTGATGGAGAGAAGAAGGCATATGTTCGACTGGCTCCTGATTACGATGCTTTGGGTGTTGCCAACAAAATTGGGATCATCTAAACTGAGTCCAGCTGGCTAATTCTAAATATATGTATAACTTTTCACCATTAAAAAAAAAAAAAAAAACCATCAGATCTCGTGAGACTTATTCACTATGATGAGAACAGCACAGGAAAAACCCACCCCCATGATTCAGTTACCTCCCACTGCATCCCTCCCAGGACACATGGAAATTATGGGAGTTACAATCCAAGATGGGAGTTGGGTGGGGACACAGGCAAACCATATCGGTGCACATACGTACACTCTTGCTCTCGGCACACGCCGTTAGACGGGTAGCTTGTTTGTTTCCAGCATCTCACCATTATTGAGAGCACTGCTGTGAAGTGTTTATTTCTTAACTGACCTTTCCCCGACTTTATTATATTAAGTAAATAACTAAGCAATAAGTTGGCGGATGGTGAGCCTTTTACATCTTAGCTGGGGCAACCCCCAAGAGTTTCCCAACAGCTGTCACTGCTCAGAAAGGAGGCTGCTTAATGCTAATGAAATTGAGCAGGAGATGATTTTTTTTTTTTTTTTTGGTCCTATCATACACTGGTGACTCAAAGCCACAGGGTTTTCTGGGTCTGCCCTAACGATCATGACCTTGTTCTGGGGAAGTGGGGATCACGTAGGTCTTGCTTTCCATTGTAGCCTTAATGCAAGGCATGATCTCTGACGTGTGACGACAGCTCAACTAATATTTGGTGAATTAGTCATAAGCTGAGGCCCCAAAGAACATTTGAATGGTAGCTAAAGTCTCTGGACAAGGAGGCAAACAAGCTTCATGCTCTCAAAAACCATCTACTTGTTTTCTCCTGGGTAGAGACTCCCTTCCCCCCTCATGACAAACTAGGTTTTTCAGATTGGAGAGATTATCCCACTAGTGAGAAACACTTTGAATCTTTCCTGGATTCCAGCAACATCCTACTGTGATATCCTGCTATGTTTTTTGTTTTTTGGGTTTTTTTTTAGACAGAGTCTCGCTCTGTTGCCCAGGCTGGAGTGCAGTGGTGTCATCTTGGCTCACTGCAACCTCTGCTTCCCATTCAAGTGACTCTTCCAACTCAGCCTCCCCAGTAGCTGGGATTACAGGTGCCCACCACCACGCCTGGCTAATTTTTTTTATTTTTATTTTTATTTTTTATTTTTTATTTTTATTTTTTTTGAGACGGAGTTTCGCTCTTGTTACCCAGGCTGGAGTGCAATGGCGCAATCTCGGCTCACCGCAACCTCCGCCTCCTGGGTTCAAGCAATTCTCCTGCCTCAGCCTCCCGAGTAGCTGGGACTACAGGCGTGCGCCACCATGCCCAGCTAATTTTTGTATTTTTTAGTAGAGACGGGGTTTCACCATGTTGACCAGGATGGTCTCGATCTCTTGACCTCGTGATCCACCTGCCTTGGCCTCCCAAAGTGCTGGGATTACAAGCGTGAGCCACCCCGCCCGGCCTAATTTTTTGTATTTTTAGTAGATGAGGCTTCACCATATTGGTCAGGCTGGTCTTGAACTCCTCACCTCAGGTGATCCGTCTGCCCGACCCATGATCACACCGTTGCACTCCAGCCTGGGCAGCAGAGTGAGACCCCAGCTCGAAAAACAAAACAAAACAAAACACTTCATGCAAATATATAGCAAACACATGACAGAGACTCACTTAACTCATTAATGAGAGACCCACCAGGGCGGTCAAGTTGGTCCAAAGGAAGATACAAGAGACTGAAGTATACACAGATGCTCCTTGACTTACAGTGGGGTTATAGCCCAATAAGCCAATGGCAAGTTGAAAATATCTTAAGTCAAAAACGCATTCAATGTCCCAATAAATCTATTGTAAAGTCAAAAATTGTTAAGTCAAACTGTCATAAGTCAGAGATCGTCTGCACAGTTAATGAAAGAAAGAATGCCAAAGCAGGCCGATTGCCCAAGGTCATGAGTTCAAGACGAGTCCGGCCAACATGGTGAAACCTCGCCTCTACTAAAAATAAAATTAGGTGGACGTGGTGGCATGAGCGTGTAATCTCAGCTACTAAGGAGGCTGAGGCAGGGAAATTGCTTGAACCAGGGAGGTGGAGGTTGCAGTGAACTGAGATCGTGCCACTGCAGTCCAGCCTGGGCGACAGAGCAAGACCCTGTCTTAAAAAAAAAAAAAAAGGCCAGGTGCAGTGGCTCACGTTTGTAATCCCAGCACTTTGGGAGGCTGAGGCAGGCAGATCATGAGGTCAGGAGTTCAAGATCAGCCTGGCCTACACAGTGAAACCCCTCTCTACTAAAAATACAAAAATTAGCTGGGTATGGTCATGGGTGCCTGTAATCCCAGCTACTCGGGAGGCTGAGGCATGAGAATCGCTTAAATCCGGGAGGTGGAGGTTGCAGTGAGCCGAGATCGCACCACTGCACTGTAGCCTAGGTGACAGTGACAGACTCCATCTCAAAAAAAAAAAAAAAAGACTGCTAGAATAAAATTGTGAAGTATAACACGAGAAGGTAAATGCCCTACAAGGCAATAAAATGACAACACTGGAAATTATCTTTTCTGCCAGATGGAAATAATTTCCATCTCTATGGAACAAAAACTATTCTACAAGTAAACATCTAACTTTGCAGAGTCTAGGCCCTAATAGTAAATAATAAGCTTTGAAAATTGCATCTCTCTAGGCCGGGCGCGGTGGCTCAAGCCTGTAATCCCAGCACTTTGAGAGGCCGAGGCGGGTGGATCACGAGGTCAGGAGATCGAGACCATCCTGGTCAACATGGTGAAACCCCGTCTCTACTAAAACTACAAAAAATTAGCTGGGCATGGTGGCGCGTGCCTGTAATCCCAGCTACTCAGGAGGCTGAGG